>NC_136495.1:58279415-58486915 GCF_053919585.1 Euprymna scolopes | reverse complement strand
CTTGCCTACTATCATTATTCCAATTTTAATCAACAACTAAAAATAAAAATACACTCTTATTTTTAGCACGGGCTATCTGACCAACATATAAATAATTTCGTTTTATTTGCGAGGTTTATCACCGTGTCTAGTACTTTTGTTTGTCTGTATTTGGTACGTGTATTCAGATAAATACTGAACACTGAAATATTAAACTATTAATTAGCTTTAATTTTGACATAAACGCAAGACTACGTAACCGTCATGAAGGACACTTGAAATGAAAGAAAATTATTCTTTATAAATGAAACTGTGACGATAAGGTGCAGCAGCCTGCATTGCCATTATGGTTGAAAGATAATCGTCTAATAAATATTTGGGGTGCTCACAGTCCTCGATTGTAGAAATAGAGGATGTAAATAGCGACGATTTTTTTCCATATATCGTCCGCAATTTGTTAACAAAATTCGAAAACGAATCAAATCTCTAGATAACCTAACCATTGGAGAGTGACTGGACTTTGGTGAGTCGGTTTATGAACAAAGACGCTCAGAAGATAGCGAAATTAGATAGTACTGAGTGAATAAAAAGTACGCACATTATATAGATCTTTCGATGCTTAATGATAAGGTTAAACGCTATTGCAACACAAAAAAAAAAGAAAATTCAATATATGTTGTATAATGTTGATATTCGATATAATCGGGGGCACGGTTTATGCATCTAGCCCGATTATTTATCTTATTATAATCTGCATTTAGCCATAACCTTCTTTCCTATAAAACCGCATTCTTATATTCAATTCAATTCCATATATTTGGCAATTTGAACAAAAGAGCAGACGGGTATTAAGCGCGTTTTTTTTTATTTCGACTTAAATTTTCTACATCATTGGCGCCTTTACTAAATTCTCTGGAAGTCTATGCCAATGTCCTGAGATCCTGATTGAGACAGCGAACCACTCCTTGGTCTATTGAAATCAGCCTTGAAACAGAGCTCAATTCTAATAGATGATATTTATTTGCTTCCCCCTGGGCAAATTAGGCACACGGCCGTTTTTTTTTTAATGTGGATAGTAAAGGGGAGGGGGCAGCTCCCCCGAGGGAGAACTGGATAGTAACAATTGGTATGAAGGGTTTCCCCTATTGATCAAAACTGATTGCTACACGAGCAATATTCTGATATGTGGGGTTGCCCCCACATATGGTCTTTAGTGCAGCATCTGCTGGAACAGATACTACACTTTCAACTTTGACATTCCGGACAAGCCAGGACATGGCGGTGCGACACCCACGAGGGAATACCTACTCTTCCAGAGTTATGCTATGCTAAGCATATGCTTAATGCTGTGCTTTGTATATGTTCGCTCGACGTGGTCGATAACGATTCGATATCTAAAGTCTATTAAATTCTTTCTCATACTCAGTATCGGTTTATAAAACATCCGATGAGAATATAAGTCATACACAGAAACGGTGTATAAAACTGCAATTTCGAGGCGATTTTCTGTTTCGTTGTTGCTAATATCGCCAACAGTAACAAAAGACAATGAGTTAACAAAACTAAAACAGAAAAAAAAACAAGAACAATAGTAATAAATAACGGCAAATAAGGAAAGGGACAAGAACAACAACTATTTTCATAATGAGAACAACGACAATAAAAGCAATTACCAATTAGACGTCGTCGTCAACGACGGCTACGACAACTGAGTCTGAGATGCTGCACCGCGAGGCGGACATCTTTGACGACGATATTTGATCGCTGGTGACGAAGACACATATTGCCGTCGGCCATTCGCGACGAAGCAAGTGTTTAATAGAATAAAATTTGCGTCGCTCTGTCGAATGAATAATTTCCGAATTGCACTCACACTAACAGATTAAAATTACCAAGAGCAATCTTATCGGAGGTGTAGGGGTGGGTGATTTATCTTCTTTTTTTTCTATCTGTCTTCTTTTATTGTGTATATTTGTGTATTTATGTGTGTGTGCGTGTGTGTGTGTGTGTGTGTGTGTGGGTGTGTGTGTGTGGGTGTGGATATGTGTTAAGTCGTGTTAATACATGTGCACTCTGTTATACTAATACATTGGCGTTGGGGGTGTTTGTGTTAGCGTTTCGTGTATAGATATCGAGTAAATGCAGTAGAAATCGAATTGAAGGGGAGGAATCCGTCCAAGATTGTTTCATCGAGAAAGGAAATAACATGGAATGTAAGTTCCGTCCCTCACAAATCGGTAATCAATAAGTTGGCTTACACCTGTTTATACCATACTAAATACTTGTAATGAATGTGTAGCCAAAAGTGTCGGTCCTGATTTTTGACTTTTTGAAAATCTTGCTAGTCCCAGAAATGGCCAAAGCAGTTTTAGACTTGAAAGTCACGTTTTTTTTTTCGTTTTTTTATTTGAGGAAAATTTTTCAAATATATTTGATTTTGACAGATTCTGAAAAAATGTTAACAAAAAGAAAAGCTAGCTGATCGACCTGGCATTCATTCAACTAGCACTATATCAAGAGATTCATTTAAAAGGGGGATGAGCAAAGTAAAGGCGAACTGCTTGTATTAAAAATAAAAATAGCGTTATGCTATATGAACAACAGAGGATGTATCGTAAAGCTGAACACGTTTATAGACATTCTCTCTATCTACAAAGAGAAGATCGTTTGAAACAAACGTAGATAGTCTACACCAAGCATGTCAAACTCAGAGCCCCTCGGGGCCACAGAAATCAGTTTGTGTTGGCATGAGGGCCGCACCCCTATAATATTAATAAAAGTCGTTAAATAAAAATCATTGCTGAATATGTTTCTTTTACCGGTAATTTAGAAACATACAATAGTTTGGTCATATTCAAGAATGCAAGTTTAAAGTACTTGTAGTTTAACAAAAGAATATAACAAAGGAAATTAGCATGATATATAAATCCGTTCTTTATTTCGATATAACGAAAATTTAAAAAGCAACAGACATTCTCCACGTGTATTTGAATGCAACAAATGCAATGCACATTAATTATAATAATTCAAAATGAACATTTATTATCAAGTAGTCAAACATGTTTCATGTTTTGTCCTGAGGTTTGACACCTCTTGTTCTTGACAAGCTTTGACATGTCTGGCTGAAGTTTCTGTGTATTTCCGAGCTTTACAAGAGAAGATAAATGTTTGTCAGTCAACCTAGTTCCCTGAGAAGTCTTTATTAATTTCATGAAGGAATATAGTTGTTCGCACAAATAGGTGGAACCAAACATTGCCACAATCCGTGTGACAAACTTTCTGAAATTTATAAACCTTTTCGGAAGGTATGAAAAGAAATCAGGTATTCCCACTTCAAAATACTTTGCTCTGAGCAAAGAATCTGCATTTCTAACAGTTCCATTTGTAGGCTTTCGTCTGCCTTAATAACATCAAAGGTAAACGGCGCTGTGAATAATGCAAACTCTTGCTCAAAATATGAGAAATCACGAAATTGCTTTTGAAACTCCTTTGACAATGATTCCAGGTGACTGTCATACTTGGCAAAACTTAGTGCTGACTTAGTATTAGTACTATTTTTTTAGCATGTAGGAAAATGAATTAAATTTTCATTTGAGATTTGTTACTTGCATAATCTACACTTTGTAATGAAGCATTTGACGTCATCATACAACTGAGTGATGAGCTTGTTTTTACCTTCTAATTTAAAATTGAGACCGTTTAATTGTGCTGTAATATCCACGGCAAAAGCCAGATCTTGGATCCAACTTTATCTTTCATTTCATCAGTGTTTCCACCTTTCATCTCCAAAAAAGTGATTATTTCTTGTTTTAACAAATAAAATCTTTTCAATACTTTGTGACATGAACACTAGCGTACATCTGTGTAGAATGGAACATTGGTGAACTGATTTTCCATATCTTCTAACAACTGGTTGAATTGACGGTGGTTGAGAGAACGACCTCTGATATAGTTCACTGTCTTTATGACTAAGCTAAGCACATGATCCAATTTTAAAGTCTTTGAATACAGATTTTGTTGATAACAATACAATGGAAATGCGGAAATGACAAATCCGGATGTAAATTCTTTATTTTGCTTGTAACTTGGCAGCAACACCATTATGTCTGCCAACCATATTCGCTGCACCGTCAGTAGACAAGCATACAGGTTTGCTCAAATCTAATTACTATTCATGCAGAACCCTTTCAACGTTCTCAAATATGTCCTGGCTTGTTCTAGTGTCATACATAGGGATTAGATCAATCAATTCTTCATAAATTAATTGAATTTATTGTCACATTATACATTGATGAAGACGGCAAGTTGTGCTATCCCAGTGACATCGACAGTCTCACCAATTGCAATTAAAAACTGTTCAAATCT
The DNA here is from genome assembly GCF_053919585.1 of Euprymna scolopes. Classification (NCBI taxonomy): domain Eukaryota; kingdom Metazoa; phylum Mollusca; class Cephalopoda; order Sepiida; family Sepiolidae; genus Euprymna; species Euprymna scolopes. The sequence continues at coordinate 58,482,571 of NC_136495.1, read as the reverse complement.
TAATGATTCAGATTTCAACTATTGCTTCAAATCACTTGACATTTCATCAATCCGTTCAGCAACAGGGTTCCTGGTGAGGGAATTATTTTTGAACAAGTGTGCTTTTTCCGGACACACAACTTCGGCTGTTTTTATAAGGTATTGTTTCACAAAATCTCCTTCGGTGTAGGGTTTCCCAGGCATCGCTATCAATCGACTGAGTTCATAGCTTTCAGTAACGGAAGCGACATTTACGTTCTGTATCAAGTTAACCGCCGATTCTTTGAGCATTGAAACACGCATGGGACCTCCGTATTTATTATAAGACAGATGATTCGTTTCATAATGTCTTTGCAGGTTATATGCAACCGGCGTAGAAATATAGTCATTGCTAGTTAAACAATGTATATTTCCACTCATTTCTGTGCAAAAGTACTGTAGTTCCCATTTTTCTTGAAACACCTGCCCTTCTTCATTTACCTTTTATTCTTAGTGTCAGAAGCACTAGGCATTTTTAAAAACGATGTGCAATCTGGAAAATTAAAAGGTCAAAATAAAATCAAACACAACGAGAAATATTTACAAAATATCAATAAAAGCAGTTATCACAAAGGAACCTGATCCCTGCACAGTATTACCCGATTCATTCCTTGCAGAAAATTTTTAACTTTAAATAAATAAATGTCTGTTTATTTAAAAAAAATACGAATTTGCACGTGATCGTTCTTTTTAAAAGTGGATAACTACTTATACCACACATTCGCGCACGAACGGCGCTTACCACTGGACTTACAATACACAACCAATCTGCTAAACGACATCATGGCAGGTAAGAAAAGAAAAAAGAAAAAATTGTATTGTTTTTTTTTTAAATCCTGATGAAGGCTTTTTTATAAGCCGAAAATTTGAGACTTCAAATAAATAATTATCTGTTTATTTAAAAAAAATACAAATTCGCACGTGATCGTTCTTTCTAATTTCACATTTTAAATTCCATTGTCCCCGTGCTTTTTATTGGATTAATAATTAGTGAATCAATACTTATACTATATATATATATATATATATATATATATATATATATATATAAATTAATTTAATTTATATATACATATATATATAAATTAATTTAATTTATTAACTGTTTGCTCATATATATATATATATATATATATATATATAATAAATTCCACAGCCAAACAACGTCGCAGCCCACAAGAGCCATGACAGTCAAAGAACCGGAAGCCCAAGACTCGAGTTTCGCCCTCATTTGGGCTCATCAGTTAGACACATCCGAACTATATATATTATTAACGTTTAATCTGCTTAGTTACACATGTTTCCGTGTTTCGGTTACTGAATCGTATCAACGATCCAGTAACTTCATCAGACTTTACAGAAATGGTTATATATATATATATATATATATATATATATATATATATATATATATATATATATAATGAGTGTTTTCATGAGCGTGTGTTTGCGTGTGTAATACGTGTATCGATAATTTTCGTAATTATAATGACAGGATAAATTTAAAATCTATAAAACTTTCAAAGTATTGATAATTTTATGAGAATATCCTTAAATTAACTTAATCAAATTTAAAAGGAATAAGTAAGGAAGTAAACAAAACTAAGTCGACCAAAATTCATCTGTCATAGTGAAGTAGTTATACCTAATTATAGAAAAATATTTTTAGTTGAAATCTTTTTTATTTCGCTATAAATTATCCTTTTCTTTTCTATATAACACCCAAATTCTAGTATTTCCTAGAATTGAGTCCAATATTTTATGTGAGGTATTGTTTAGGCCTTCAATATTCAAACACTCCTTTGTTTCCTTTGAGATAAATTGCCTAATCAACAAACTAATGGGTTAACATGCCTTCAAGACAATGGTCAAGCAACGAGTGTAATGTTTAAATCCATTATTTTAATTTACACCCCGAAATATTTTCAGTTATTTTCATCATCATATCTTATTATGCCAATACTGGATCCGTCTTTGGGCATCAAGGTAATAGCTTATTATCATAATTTGTTTTGAAAAGGAGAGAGCAAATAGCAAGTCAGACAATCTCTATCCTTAAAAATTATTCGGAAAACAATCCATTCAATTTCCATAATGAATTGGTTTCTTTCTATATTTTATCCTTTGTTACTAACTTTTCTCTTTTTTTAACTTTACAGTTCGAGACGTTTTCTATCTTTCTTATCTCCTATTTTACTTCAGCAAATGAAATATGAATGTTAATGAAAATACCGGCGTAGCATAATGATTTTCGTTATATTAACAGGGGTAAAATCTCGTGTACGCACACAGACACCCACACACATATATTTCTCGGTGCGAGTGTCTACTGGACTATTTGACCCGTTAGTAAACCTATTGAGCTCGAGTTAGATTACTGGAATTAGGGAAAAATGAATGTAAAAACCGGTAAAATTAATAAAACAAAGCGTAAAATCTCCGCTCCCCCTCTTTCTCTTTCTCTCTCTCTCTCTCTCTCTCTCTCTCTCTTTCCTTACCATTCGTTTTATCTCTTCAGCTGTGGGTTAAATAGTATTTATACTCTTGGGATATTCCCTATCATCTGTTATAGGTAATTCCAATCTTCTAGATTATAGTTAGTTTTGTTAAATTTTATTATTCATGAACAGAAAGAGAGAGAAAGACCAACTGGTAAAGAGAGAGAGAGAGAGAGAGAGAGAGAGAGAGAGAGAGAGAGATGAAAGTGAGAGTAATATGAAGTAAGTTTGTCAAAAATATATAATGAGAAAGGGCAAGTGGAATAATTCCACACTAACGTAATGTACTTGCAATAACCCTTATCCCTGAGTGGCTTCCGGGCCTTGATAAGTGGTGATCACTGTGTAAAAAAAAAAATTGGTTGGTTGTTTTTGTTTTACGGCATTATCAATCCTTTTCAGATTATTTAATGCCAAACCCAGCGATTTTGAAGAACAGCTTTATTAAAAAATAGAAGAGTATATATATATATTTTTTTTTTGAAGTCGGTTTCTATTTAACCTAAAGTTGGGGCACTAACAGGTACTACAACTCCGGGTCAGAGTGGACCTGGGAGAATGGCAATTAAGAGGTGGCTCCACACTCCCCAAAGCCCGCAAGCTGGGGCCACACGATCGGATAAGGGACTTTGTGATGAACTTGTATATTACAACTTATTATAGAATAACTTACATAGTTTTCTTACGCAAAACCAATTTGAACGTGTATTCTGTTGCTTAACATACGCAAAAGCATAGGGGAAAGAAGCGTCCATTACTTCAACATCAGTATAATTTATCCCCCCCCTTACCCTTTCTCTTCATCTTTCGGTAAATTCGTACACGTACATATGTACAGTTGTCTCCGATGATTTGTGTGAGGGTGGCTTCGGCTCTATGCATGATTAAACATGCATAATGGTGCGTATAGAAGGAGTACATAAATAAGCTCGCTATATTTAAAAGTATATAAACAAAAAAACAATAAATAAATAAAAAGATATAAAAATAAAAGTCGCGATCGTAGATTAATTTTTCTAGTAACTAAAATGCAATCCTACAGATTACACACGTATATATATAATGATTCTATGATGGGTAAAAATGTATATAATGCAATCTTGAAGGGAACACAGAAATTCATGATTAAAAACATTTAGAATAAAGTTAACATTTAAAATAAAGTTAACATTTAAAATAAAGTCAACATTTAAAATAAAGTTAACGTTCAAAATAAAGTCAAAGCTTAAAATAAAGTTAACGTTTAAAATAAAGTTAACGTTTAAAATAAAGTTAACGTTTAAAATAAAGCTAACGTTTAAAATAAAGTCAACATTTAAAATAAAGTCAGCATTTAAAATAAAGTTAACGTTCAAAATAAAGTCAAAGCTTAAAATAAAGTTAACATTTAAAATAAAGTTAACGTTTAAAATAAAGTTAACGTTTAAAATAAAGCTAACGTTTAAAATAAAGTCAACGTTTTAAATAAAGTCAACGTTTAAAATAAAGTTAACGTTTAAAATAAAGTCATGGTTTAAAATAAAGTCAACATTTAAAATAAAGTTAACATTTAAAATAAAGTTAACGTTTAAAATAAAGTCAACATTTAAAATAAAGTCAACGTTTAAAATAAAGTTAACGTTTAAAATAAAGTCAACATTTAAAATAAAGTTAACATTTAAAATAAAGTTAACGTTCAAAATAAAGTTAACGTTTAAAATAAAGTTAACGTTTAAAATAAAGTCAACATTTAAAATAAAGTTAACATTTAAAATAAAGTCAACATTTAAAATAAAGTTAACGTTTAAAATAAAGTTAACGTTTAAAATAAAGTTAACGTACAAAATAAAGTCAAAGTTTCAAATAAAGTGAACGTTTAAAATAAAGTTAACGTTTAATATAAAGTTAGCGTTCAAAATAAAGTTTACGTTCAAAATAAAGTTAAGGTTTAAAATTAACGTTTAAAATAAAGCTAACTGGGTAATGAGAAGAGAAGAAAAAATTAGCTGACTCCCCCATTTTTTCTTCTTTTAGTCGTCACCCCGTTAACTTTATTTTAAACATTGACTTTATTTAAACCTGTTTAATCATGAATTGTAGTCTTCCCTGCATGATTGCGATATATATATATATATATATATATATATATATATATATATATATATATATATATATATATATATATATATATATATATATATATATATATATATATGAACTGTATATGAACTGAACTGGCATCTAAGCTTCAGCCTCTGTCCCATGGACGAAATGTTGCATCCCTCTGCCTGTTCTATAAGTATTTTAATGGTGAATGCTCTGACGAACTGCAATCACTTGTGCGCCCACGACGTGAGCACACTCGACAAACCCGACAGGCCGCTAAATCCCACCCCCACACTGTAGAGATCCCTAGATGTAAAAGATCTTTCTACTTCAATAGTTTCTTCCCCAGAACCGCTAGACTTTGGAATTCCGTTCCAGGTCCCTGCTTCCCCAACAGTACTGACGTGCAGAAGTCCAAGTGTAACGTGAACCAACATCTTGCTGGCCAAATCCCTACATAGTACCCCAGTAGTTGTTGCCCTGATAGTAGCCCCCCTACACCAAAGTGGCAATTTGCCTTGTTTGGGGTGAAAATGTAATAATAATAAAAAACATATATCTTGTTATTTTCTTTTCCATGTTTAAGCTTAACCATATTACTTTTGCTGCTCGCATTATTCTATTGTAACCCATAATTTTTCCAGGCTTCCAGTAAATTCACTTGTTCTTTGTTTAATTTAAGTGTTTTTTTGCCACCATAAATATAACATACATATATGTAAAACAATGTACGACACTCGTCCGCTTTCATTACATCTGTTTCACTTGCAACTCCTCTTTTCGCGATAGCTATGAATTAGTAGCAACACTAGTCATTGTAGCGACGTGGTTGCTATGGAAACCAGTCATAAAAAGCGTCGTTCACCTCTTTATAAATCTTTATGATTTTGGACACCAGTAAATTAATCATAACTTTCGCTTTACTAAACATAATTGAACAATTTTCTTTTCACAATATAGCCGAGAAGATGATCTATAAACTGTAATAATTGTTTGAAATTTGGTCGAAAAATGAGTGAGCGATGAAGCTTTAAAGCAGTTCTCAATGACTAACACTACCCCTTAACCTTATATTCAAATACGGTAGTGTTTGAATGATATATATATATATATATATATATATATATATATATATATATATATATATATATATATATATATATATATATATATGTAAAACAAATGGCTAAGGTCTATATTCCAAATTTCATGATATTGACCATCTTACAATTTATTCATTTAACTACATTGACATCCACAATTCTTGACATCGACTTTTTCGTAGCACAAAATTATTCATTTAATTCTTACATCAATCAATAACTATTTTCCCTTAACTCGTCAGAAGAAATAGCAATCCACTAAAAGAAAATCAAATTTATTTGGGCATGATTAAAAAAATCCGAAAATTGGAAGTGAAGTTGTAATTATCTTATCTTTTATTACGCCATTAACTGCAACTTCTCTTCCAATTTTCGGATTTTATAATCATGCCCAAAGTGGATTGATAGTTGCTATTTCTTCTGACGAGTTAAGGACTAAATAGATTTTAGCCAATTTTTCGATATTTGTCGTATGAAAGGTCGAACTTTAAAACGATACTGATCTTGGTAAAATCCGTCGCCTCTATTGAAAGTTTAAGGCAGACATGCAAACATACATACATGCATACATTTATATATTGGTAACTAAAAATTTTCGACCCAAACTAATGAAAAAGCTTGCCCTATCTCTGAATACCCTTTATGTATAATTTCAAATATTTAGACCAGAAATTGTCTGAGTAATTTGGAAGAGACCGCAGAGATCAATTTTTTTAATTTTGACTCCTACTATGACCCTTTAAAAGTTATTGTTTTTGGGCTCCAATCAGATCATTAAGTTAGATCCATGTCCAAGGAACCTATATCTAAAAATTTACGTGTTTTAAACCCAAAATTCTCGGAGGAGTTGGGTAGAGTTCTCAAAGGTCAAATTGTTGAACTTTTACCCCTTAATCGGCAAATTTCTGGCCCGAAACCGATTACATCGATTTTTCCAAATCTCAGTACCCTGTATATCAAATTTCGAGTCGGTAGACTAAAAATCGCCAGAGTTATTGCGTAGGGAAATTTACACACACACACACACGCTCACTTTTATATATATATATATATATATATATATATATATATATATATATATATATATATGCGTGCGTGTTTAATGTTACCTTAAGGTGTAACCATGTTTACACTCAGCTTACTCTATTTGAGCATGAAAGTGAAGTAAAACACGAAAGAAAATGTTTGAAAAAAAATAATGTAAATGAAGACATATCACAAAAGTAAAAGCTTGATATTTTCAATTCTTCTCCGAAAGTACATCTATTTTTTAGTATTAAGAAACGATGCGACGTTCATTTTCTGGTTTGCTGCTAAGTCCTCTTTCTGGTCCGTCAGGCATAAACAAAAACAAATAAAAATAAATGAATAAATAAAAATAAAGCGAGAAACGGTGCACGAGAGTGTTTGAATAGCGGTAATAAAATAAACGTATGCACTGCAGAGCAGTTCGAAGAGTGAATGTTTTGCTGATACAAACGCCGGTGGGCATATCTTAGCAAAGCGCATGCTTGAGTTGTCAGCTTTTGGCGGGAACGGTCTACAATGGAGTTGGCTAGGATAACAACAACAACAACAACACCAGTCGAATGAAGAACTGGAGTTGGATGGCGTAGTTAAGAGTTAAATTAGACGGATTTACAGCGATGACAGGAATTGATGAAAAAAAGAAAACGCCTTAATTAAGGGCCTTGATGAAGATTCCACTTTATTATCCTTCCATTTTCTGGGGCTTTTCTATTTCCGGCCATTGTTTGCCCGGAACACATATTCGCTAATCTCGTCCGCTAATGCTCGTACACCATTCAGTCAGAATATATTTCACTATGTCTTTTTCTTTCTTAATCTTTATCTACAAATTCATAGGAGAGCACGTATACTTCAATATTATCCTTTTGTTTCGCTTATTCATCAAATGGTTTGCTTTTAATTACACATGCTCGTTTCACTGAGAAACAATAGCTGATACAAGCAGGTGCGCTTTCTTTGTTGCCGATTATATCCGGAGAAAAACTTCTTTAACCTAAAATTTATCAAGTATAATATTAACAGAAGTTTTTTTTTTCTGTTTATATGCCTCTCCATATTTTAAAATTTTCAAGGGCGGTACGAAGGAACCTTAAAGAAGTTTCCATACTTGTTTCTCCATGCATTTAAAACTGTTGTAGACTCATTGTTGTTACTATACATCTTATGAGATGACTGAACAATGTTTATTATTCCAGGTTCAAAAGAACAACTACAACAGGAATTGGAATACACCCTACTATTGTCTGATTTCCACAGCTGGTGAATTTCAAAAATGCAATCTGGATGGGAGAACGACATGCAATAAAATTATGTTTGAACTTGAAAAATTCCACAGAAACGTAGGACATGCTTCAGGCAGCTTTTGGATCATCTTGCGTTAATGAAGCATTAGTTTTTGAATGGCATAAGAGATTCAAGGAAGGCCGGGAGTCTATGAGGGATGATTAAAGGTGGCGGAGAAGTACGGAAGTCAGAACACCAAAGTTAATTAGCCAAATAAAGATTTACATGGATTAGAATTGTCATATGCCTATAGAGACAATACTTACATAGTTTGGTGTCGGATTTTGCATGAAGAAGTATTTTATGAAGCAACAAGTAAGTCAAAGATCTTACTTGAAAACAAAATAAGTTAAGCAGAGGGAATATGGCAAAGAAAAGGTGATTACACATGAATGGGTAGTCTGGTGGAAGATAAAAAATCCAGTGACGGTAAAACCCAAATGTAAAACTCCAAGAAAGTTAAAAGAATTTATATATATATACATACACACACATACACACACACACACATATATATATATATATATATATATATATATATATATATTTATATATAAATATATTGTACATTCATGATATATTTATACTCCTATAAGTTTATATATTTATACTCCTATAAGTTTGAGTTATTTATTTATATATATACATACACACACATACACACACACATATATATATATATTTATATATATACATATATTGTACATTCATAATATATTTATACTCCTATAAGTTTGGGTTATTTTGTGTATTGATATTCATATTAAGAACCTTTATTCGTAATGCTGCTGACCTTAGTGCTAGTAAGGCTAAGCTGTTCTATTTTAACAATTACAAGATACATGATACATGATAAATAACTTCCTTCCTGAGAATTCTTCCTTCAAGAGAATATGAACTGGGACAAATACATTAAGGGCATTGCGAAGGCTGATGCAAGTAAGGTGGGCTTCCTCTATTGAGCTAGAAAACTACTGTGAGTATCCTATACCTCTACAAGGTCAGTATTCACCCATGGAGTATTGTTGTCACATCTGTGATGGTACATCTACCACTAGTCTCTCCCTCTTGGATAGGGTTCCAAAACAGTCTCCAATCTAATAAGTCCAGCTTTTTTAATTAGGCTCCAACCCCTGTCCGATTGTCGCAATATTTAATCCTTGTACTTGTTTTACAAGTATTTTAATGGAATGTGCTCTTATTAACTCGTTGCACTTGTGCCACCTTGACGTACATATCCTCGACAAACCCGCTTAGCAAAAAACTCACACCTCTTCACTGTTGAAGTTCTTAAATGCTAGAAAGCTTTTTTACTCTACGAGCTTCTTCTCTGGAACAGCTAGATTTCGGAATTCCCTTCCTGCTACCTTCTCTAACTGTACTGACATGCAAAAGTCCAAATGTAACGTAAACCAACATCTTATTAAAGTTTCTTAGGCATGGTCCCAATAAGTAGTCCGTTACATCCAAGTAGCGCTATTTCTTGTTCCGGTTGAAGGTGGGTAAGAAGAAGAAGAAGAAGAAAAAGAAGAAGAAGAAGAAGAAGATGATGATGATAATAACAACAACAATGCTCAAATACGCGTTTGTTTAATACACACATTTGTGTGAAACTACTATGCATTCCCATATGATTCCGTGGGCGTCGCTTCGTTTAACGTCGTTTAATGTTTTTAACCTTTCATTGGTTTGTTTATGAAAATGTTAAAGCATGATAAACTCAAATCACAACACAAATTAAAAAATGATGTTTGTGCTCGTTAGGATTCGAACCCATGCATTTAAAGACGGGCCGTTTAACATGGGTATCGTCTTGATCCATAAATCGGTTCTTTTGACCAAAATTCACGTGGAAGCTGTTTTCACTGCTTCAGTGTTGAGTTTAATCGTAATCAGTTCATCTTCTCTCACATTTCCTATTTTCTGTTTGGGCCATGCGATCATTGCGTCGCAATGGACTAAATGCATCTATTTCAACACTCATCAAAATACATTCATACATAGATTTTAGCATTTGATGCATGAAATCTGAACGCAATATCAAAATAAGTGAGGCATTGGTTAAAATAAAAATAGAAAAAGATGGATGTCATCGAAAGTTTTAGAAAAAAAATAATTTAAAATATTAATTTTCATTTAATACAACAAACCATACGGCATTAAATTATTTTCTAATATTTTCAATTTTAACCTTACCATAATAAAACTTTAAAAAAATGTGACGAACGAACTATTAATTATGCATAATTACTTGGTTAGCGAAAAATTAAATTCTACTTATAAGTAACTTTTCATAAATAATTAAAACTCAGTATCATCTTTAGCCTGGAGCTATTGAACACATAAATAATGGAAGCAAAACTAGAGACTTTTTTCATTTATTTTCTTTAAGATATAGTGTATCATTTCAGTCGGTAAAACTCTTTCAATTTGCAATGTTTAAACACATAATGAAATACCATTTAAAATGTTGCCTTAATACTCTAATTTACTCCATCGCAGTTATTAATCAAATAATTCCAGACTTTGTAATGTTCACGAAACAACGCTACAAACTTAGACTAAAATGAAGCGATTATATATTTTGAAATCCTAGGGCGACTTCTTTAATGGGCTTGTCGCGCATACAACAACGCCATAAATTCGATAACCTAAAAGAGAATTTGCTAATACGTATATTTCAATCCTCAATTTTCGTTATTAAAAGGTGGCAATAAAACAATCTTTACAAAATAAAACGCGATTCCTCGTGGCTGCGAGTAATACAAATGTGATCCGCGAATTTAGTTATTGTGTATAAATGTAAATTAACTAGCTGATCCGTGTCCCGGCGTTACTCCGGGAAATGTAGATTAATCAAGGAAATGTTAAATCCAATCTGGAACTATTGAATTATTTTCTGCTTATGATTATCTGGCACGAACAAAGACCACACAATATTCAAAGCAGATGCCCAGCCAAAATAAGCAATCAACCGCTGTTCTTGAAGCTGTATAATTTCTGCTTATCAACTTCTCTTTCCAGAGCAATTGCTGTACCTCGTATTTAGTCCAAGAAGACTGTGAGCATGACCTTGCCAGCGGAGGGCTGCACCCTTGCCTTCTTTCGAGGTGGTGAGTCCATGTGCTTCCACTGCATTGACTGGGCTTTGGTCTCTGGATCATAGTGATGGACCCAGATGTCATCCTGTGTAATCAGTCTTTGAAAAACTTTGACTCATCTTCTTGGCGCATCTCCAAATTCATCCTCGAGCACTCGACGCGTCTCGCTTCTGGAATGGTGTGAGCAACCTGGGAATTCATCTGGCAGACACCCTATGCATATGCAAATGGTCATGAATTATAGTTCCCACAGACCCTGTACTAATCTTGACATCTTGGGCTATTTGGCGAATAATAATGCGCCGATCTTCCAAAATGACAGCCTCAACTTGACGGACAGATGCCTCGTCAATGGCAGAAGGAGGCGACCAGGTCTGGCAGCTGTCTGCACAGACTTCCGGCCATGTTTGAATTCACGATGCCAGCGTTTTACAAGGTCATATGATGGGCATCATCACCATAAGTTTCTTTCATTTCATCAAAAGTCTCCTGTGGTGTGCGTCCTTTCAAATAGAAAAACCGGATCACTGCTCGACATTCAACGGGCTCCATTTCACACCTGACTCAGTTCAAACACCTGTAAAACAGAAACCACAATTAGTTCAGAGCTGTAATTTGCCACATAACCCGTAGAGATATAAATCATTGCACATGCAAAATTTCAGCTAGATCAGCCAACTGGAAGTGGGTCAGGGGCATTACTTATTGCACGCCCATCGTGTGTATTGTATATTAACTGCCCTAGGCAAGGAATTGTTTTTTTCTATATATGTGCTGTAAATTTCCTTTTCTAGAGAAGGTACAATTATCTTATACATATAATACCCGTCCTAGGATAGGTAAAATATTCTTTTGTTCAAGATGGCAAATGATACATAGACATCAAACATTCCTCGATCCTAAGTATAACAGGTATGTTCAAAATTTTTCTTATACGGTCACGAGCAACGCCGGGTTGCCTTGCTAGTAGTTAAATAAAAATGAATTTTTTAATGATTATTTGAAATTAAAAAAAAATTGTAAGTCTTTAACTGTTACATTGAAAGTCGTATGACTACAAAGTTCTTGTTTAATTTGTACATAGCAAATTACATATCAAATAACTTTTATATCAAATATTTTTATGAATAGAATTTGATAATCTCAAGAACAATATTTTATAGTTGTATAGCAACTTGATTCAATAAACAAGTTAATAATCAACTGATATTGTTATAGTTTAATATAACTTTTAAAATCCTATTAATGATCGAGTAGAAGTCTTATACAAGTAAACATTATTTTTTCTTAGTTATTTTTTCTGTAATGTTCACACATATACGGCATAATCGCATTGACACACCGGTTCTCATCAGATCACCGAAGTTAAGCAACGGTAAGCCTGGCAAGTACCAGATGGGTGACCATTTGGGAATTCTAAGCGCTGTAATGGTTCTCGCTTATCTCGACATTTGTTTCCAGTTGTTCTGTACATAGACTTCACTTGCCACTGGTATTTAACAATGACGTCCCAGGAGACGTGTGGTTGGAGATTGCGCACCTCCTGTCAAAAAAAAAAAAAAAAAAATCACCCGCAAGCACCCTTACGTGGGTATCCATGGTCTGTCAAAGATCGAAGGAGCCTATGTAGTGTTTACGTAAATAGTTGTTTAATGTATAACAGTATTGGTAAGAATCCATTCTAAGTGATAGTCTTCTGTGAACTGAGTGTTCAATTCGCACTGCAGTTGATACTAAGTATGAAATAAAAATGGAAGCATTTTCTTTGTAAATACGTCATTTTTTCATCCCCCGACAAAAAGAGGGTGGACCTGTAAATTGAACCTTGTCCGTTCGCCGTTCATCTATTCGTCCGTCCGCACTTTTCTGAATAACTACATCTTGGAACTTTTTGAAAATTTGCACAAACATTAAACATGATATGAGTACAAAAGTAACAGAAGGACTTTCCGGGAAAACCCCGGTTGCCTCTCCCCTAGGGCTGCCTCTCGGGTTAAAATGGCTAAAATTGATACTTTTGTGCTTATTAAAAAAATCTGATGCCTTAGACTTTTATAAAACTTTCTGAAAAAGTTATAACTTACTAATTTCTATATAATTTTGTTTGTCTATACTTCGCAATAACTCTTTTAGGGCTAATAAAAACACTCCATTTTTGGGACTATTTTACCATATTTGTCCAAAATTTTCTCTGTGTATCTATTTAGCAGTTTTGCATGGTGCTAAACTCAAATTTAAATATGTTAAGGCCTTGGGGACTTTTGGAGCTAAATGAAGGGGGGGCAAATGATGGATTTAGTCATTTCTATTTTTGCATGGTGCAGAACTCAAATTTACATATAGTAAGACCTAAAACGGCACCGTTTGTCCATTTTCAGCAGGATTTGAGTCCCTAGGAACTTTTGGGGCTAAATAGAAGGGGGGTGCTGAACTTCGTCATTTTTATGCCTTGTTCACTGTGCACTCACGGGGGACCATTCATGCTTCACTCGTTCTAAGTTAATTCAATTGTGATTTTCTATTGGATATTGACGTTGTTGTTTCTTAATATATCTCTCACTGAGACTTCTACCGTCATTCCTTTTCTTCCACGTAAGTTTTCATAAAGTGTTAGCCATTGTGACCTACTGAATCATGGGGAGTTCTACTATGTACATAAACGATTATAACAATTTTCTACAATGGTTTAGCTTGTATTTTGCTTTTAAATATAAAAGTCGGGTTTGAGGATATATGACACTGCGTAGTATGTAATTAGAACAATATTGAAAATCGCATGAATTTAGATATGCGCGCAAGAAATTGAAGGAGGAGAAACGGGTCTTAGTAATCTCATTTCTAATATTTAAATAATGAACAATCTAATCATCAATTTGCTTTAGTTTCCTTTCAAATGTTATCAGTCGTTAAACACCGGAGCAAAAGGCACGAATTTATCAAAAGATGAATTTTGTTTCTATTTAATTCAGCAAATTTGGCAGATTAGCCAATTTATTGATCTCACGATTCAGAATTTATATCGAAACTAATTGTTCTTCTATTAAAAATAAAAAAAAAACTTTCATTCGTTTCATTTTCTTTGTAGTTATCGTTAAATTTTCTATAACTAGAGAAAACGTCTCGTATGGATTTATCTCCCTTCATTTTTATCATTTTTCCATTCTATACGTATCTAGTTGTCACACTACAGTTTATATCCTTTTTCCATATCCCAGGTACACTTGACTCCTTTCATTTCCCATTCTCTTTCTTTTTTTCTTGTCCTCTGTACACTTGTCTCTTTTCATTTCTCATTCTCTTTCTTTTTTTCCTTGTCGCCTGTACACTTGTCTCCTTTAATTGCTCATTTACTTTCTTTTTTCTTGTCCCCTGTACACGTGTCCCCTTTCATTATTCATTCTCTTTCTTTTTTTCTTATCCCCTGTACACTTGTCTATTTTCATTTCTTATTCTCTTTCTTTTTTCTTTTCCCCTGTAAAAATGTCTCCTTTCATTTCTCATTCTCTTTCTTTTTTTTTCTTGTCACCTGTATATTTGTCTTTTTTCATTTCTCATTTACTTTCTTTCTTTTTCCCCCCTGTACACTCGTCTCCTGTCATTTCTCATTCTCTTTCCTTCCAATTTATATTTATTTGTCTCCGTTCATTTTCTATCCTTTTTCCTTGCCTCATGTACACTTGTCTCATTTCCTTTCTCATACTCTTTCCTTCTACCCATTTCTTTTTGTGCCCATTCACTCTTTATCTTCTACTCTTATCTATACTTCCCTTGTTTTGTTCTCTTCTCTCCTTCACGCGTGTTCAGTTGTCTCTCTTCCTTTCTTATCCGTTTTCCTTTCGATTTATATCTGTTTGCCTTCCTTTCAATTTATAGTATCTTTCCTTACACCCATACATATATGACCCCCTTCGTACCCAATACTCTTTACTTCCATCCATAACTATTTTCTCTCCCTTCACTTACAATCGTCTTTATTAACTACATATCCATTTGTCTCTCTTTCTTTCCTGTCAGTTTTTTTTCTATTATTTTCTTGCCCTTTTTAATTTCTACCGTCCCCACCTGTCCTTATTTCGCTCTGTACGCTAACATATTTTCCTCTTTTTCAATTACTTATTCATCTTTCCATTCTCGCTTTTGTTCTCCTTATTTTCTGTTTACTTCCGAACATATACACTTCAATACATTTTAGCACTTCTTTTTTCCTGTCAGTTTCCTCTCGTAACCTATACAACTTGATCTTTACATTTATCTATTTGTTCCTTGCATGATTTCCGATGTTTTTCTTTTTATAAATAAAGCCTAAACTCTTTTGTGTTGCTTACTTGGCATAGTTATATTATCATACTACGTATTCCTTTTATATACTGTGTTCACTGTAAAAAAAAACAAAAAAAAAAAAACAAACAAACACACCAACTTTCCTCTTCACGTTTAATATCAATCTTTTTCCAAATTTCCTTAATATTTGTTGATAATTCGCGGAATAAAACTTATCAAAAAGCCATGTGATTAATTTGAACTTCGGAGATAAGACATAATAGAATCTATTCAATTATCTCTATTCATTTATTTCATCGTCGAATTAAGAAATGCGGCTAAATGTATTATACAAACTCAGGTAGATAATATGCAATGTGATATCAACACACTATTGCATGTACATATGTCGTTGAATGTATCTATATGCAGAAACTAATTTATAATGTATGTTTTCGAACTGACATACATTCATGTTTGCGTATGTCTATGTGTGCTCTTATGAAACCTTAACTAAGAATAATTTTTCAACCTCCTTAGATACTTACACAATATATATATATATATATATATATATATATATATATATATATATAGAGAGAGAGAGAGAGAGAGAGACAGACAGACAGACAGACAGACATACAGATAGATAGACAGAGACAGAGACGGAGAGAGAGAGAAAATTATATATATATATATATAGAGAGAGAGAGAGAGAGACAGAGAGAGAGAGAGACAGACAGACAGACATATAGACAGACAGAGACAGAGACGGAGAGAGAGAGAGAGAGAGAGAGAGAGAGAGAGAGAAAATTATACAAGTTTATACATTTTCTTTTGTATACAAAATATTTTAAGTATTTATTTTTTTACAAGAACAGATTTTCGACGGCACTTTCGGTCTTCCCCAGTGTAATGGATGGAATATGCATGTACGGGAGAGTAGGCGGTAAGAAGAGAAAGTATAGCTAATGAGAACGTGCCGTGTAAGCATTTATATATAGTGTATCACAAAAAGTAATTACACCCCCTTCACATTTTTTTCAGATATTTTAGTATATCTCTTCATGGGACAACACTTAGAAATGAACTTTGACACAATGAAAAGTAGTCTGTGTACGGTTTATATAATAGAGTTGATTTTTCCCTCAAATAATTTAAAATATTACTATTAAAAGCTAAGCCCTTGCCAACAGAAGTGAGTACACCTCTAAGAAACTACAACCCACAGATGTTCAAATTGAGTACTGCTTGTCATTGTCCCTCCAAAGTGTCATGTGACTCATTAGTGTTTTTAAGCCCATGTATGCATAGGAAGTAGGCGTGTTAAAATTTTTGGTGCATCTCTCACATTCTCTCATAGTGCTCACTGAATGTTCCAACATAGCACCACTTGGTAAAGAACTCACTTAAGGATCTTAAAAGTCGTATTGTTGCACTACGCGAAGACGGCATATCTATATATAGATATAAAAAATAATTTTCTTTAACTTTATCGTTTTTCTACATACTTCTTAATACTTTATAATTTAATAATCCTTTATTTTGATTCTTTATCTCTTCTTTGCATGGCCGGTTTTTTATCTGCATTTTCTGCTTTATTCTTTAAGCTCTCCTATCTATCTAATATATACATCTACACACACTTTCATATCTTGTATGTATATTTACTTATATTTTACTATATGCATTTACTTATCCGTATGTATGTGTGTGTATGTATATACATATGTATGCACATGTATGAGTGGGTAAATGTGTTCGTGTGGATGTGGATATACACGTATGTGTGAGCCCCTGCATATGTCTGTGTGTGTGCATGTGTGTGTGTATGTGTATATGCCTACATAGTATGTGGATGTTTGTGAGTGTATATGCACATACATATATGTGTGTATATATATATATGTGTGTGTGCGTGTATGTGTGTGTATATACATCTTCTCCTACCTATTCTCCATCTTACTTGTGTGTGTGTGGATGCGTGTACGTATGTCTGAATGATTAAGCGCATATATACATGCGTGTCTTGGTTGGGGGGAAAAAGTGTATATATATATATATGTATGTATATGTATGTATGTGTATGTATATATATATATATGTATGTGTATGTATATGTATATATATGTATGTATATGTGTATATATATATAAATAAAAAAATAAAAATAATTGTTAGCGGTGGATGTGTGCGAGTACGTGTGTGAGTGTGTGGGTGGGTATGTATATATGTATGCTCCTACATATATTTCTATGTATGTGCGTGTGTGTATGGGTGTGTGCCTGCGAGCGTGTGCGTGTGCATGTGTACATGTACATGAATGTATATGTATGCGTGTGTGATTGTGTGTGAGTGTGTGCTATACATGGGGAAAGAAAGTCTTTATAAAGAATCCTAAAAAAACCATAAAAACCTTCACCAAATGAACCAAAATCCACTCTTTGAATATAACTCTGACCGGACACTTTGAACACTTACAGTTGGAGACAGAATGTCTGAGGTCACACATCACTCTGGAAAACATATTTAATATCAGCGGAGGTAACTCTACAAATTCTCATTTTAAAGAAAAACTTTTTACGAAAACATCTGAAGAGAGCACACCCTAAGCTCGAAACGCGTTATAAAAATATTTTAAAATAAAAATATGATGAA
Source organism: Euprymna scolopes (assembly GCF_053919585.1). NCBI lineage: Eukaryota > Metazoa > Mollusca > Cephalopoda > Sepiida > Sepiolidae > Euprymna > Euprymna scolopes. The sequence goes on along the minus strand of NC_136495.1, from coordinate 58,464,535 downwards.
AACCTTTAAAAAAAACCCACAATTGTTGATGGCTACACTCTTTTAAATATATATATATATATATATATATATATATATATATATATATATATATATATATAATTCCACAGCCAAACAACGTCGCAGCTCACAAGAGCAATGACAGTCAACGAACCGGAAGCCCAAGACTCGAGTTTCGCCCTCATTTGGGTTCATCAGTTAAACACATCCGAATTCAGGAGTCGAAACCCGATCCTCTTGAATGCGAGGCAAGCACTCTAGCAACTGAGCAAACGCCCCATACCCAATAATTTCTATTAACCAACACAGATCAAGCAAACCGCGCCGAAATCCGGTGAAATGAACCTACTTCCTCTCGACAGGGGACGTCGCCATCCAACCAGTCAATAACCCAAGCCGATGTCTCACAAGTAGGAGTTTTTAACTCGAAAGGACGACGCCATCCAGCAATGCTAACTAAACGAGTATATATATATATATATATATATATATATATATATATATATATATATATATATATATATATATATATATATATATATATATATTATCTGTGTGGATAAAATTAGATGAAGTACGGCTTTGTTTCTAAATCCCCGAAACAATGTTCCTGGTAAACAAATGACGATACCTAATATTAGGATTAGCGTAGATTCTTGGAGGAGAACAAATATAATGATTGCAAAAGATTAGTTGACTTAAAAGCAAGAGAGTTTTTCAACGTTTTATGTTTTAAAAGCAAAACAAGAAAATGCTGTTTGTTCAGTTGCCGAAGGAACATGAAAAGACAAGTGTCTTTTCATGTTAAAATGTCTATAATGTATGCAAGATACTATATTCATATGTTGTGCAAAAAATGAATACAGGTAAATGCAGAATCATGCTCGTAAGATGGAACACTTTTTTTTAAATAATTGGTTCTTGCTTTGACATTGTGTACAAAACTATAGCAAATGAACTGTTATATCATTATATGCCAACGTTAGCGTCGAAACAATTGTTACTAATAAATGACCAATATTTCGAAAATGAGTAACTGTATCCGTCTCTTATAAAGTGGTAGAAGAAAGAAATGCTTATAGCTCTAGTATTGCACTATTGAGCTATCTTCTAAATATAAAACCTTCTGTTACTTATATATCTTATTACTACACTAGGTAGTTTATTACACACACACACATATATATATATAATTATGAAATTTAAATACCTTGTAACGAGTGATGTAACCCACTTTCCGGTTTACGACATTCGGTTGCGCATGCGCGCATAAACATTAACCTATAACAACGTAAGCAAATAAACACAAATCGCTTCTTTTGAAGATTTTGACCTGCGCACTGAAATATTAACGTTATTCCTTCGGAATTATTATTTAACATGGGAAGAGTTGGGGTGTTTTGCAACTATTCTTTATTACAACTATATTGTCGCTATTTTCTTACTTTTACACGTTGACCAACATAAGAACAATTCTAGTAAAGCCAAGACTACTATTACTACTACAACAACAAGAACTACTACTAAACTACTACTACTACTACTACTACTACTACTACTACTACTACAACAACAACTATTACTACTACTACTCTCTATCCTCCCTTTTCCTTCCTTCCTTCTTTTTAATTTTTTGTTTACATTTCTAGATACAAAATAGATGTGTGAGAACGGTGAATTTGTTGACACATTTACTAATCTGTTTCAATATTAGTTTCATTTTATGTTATTTATTTGCGTTTTATTTTTTGCTTCAGGTTTTATTAATTATTTTGTTTTTTATAGATTTTAAGTTTCTATAGCTTGGTTGAAGGATTCCAATATGCGTTTTTCATTCTTATATTTCTCATCGGTAGGTTCATGTGCGTTTTTGCTGCTAAATGACTTTCGTCGGCGTTCGATTCGTAGGAAAATCATGTCTAATTTTCGATTTTTGAGCGATTATTCGGAAAAATAGGTAACTTTACACGAATAGGGAGGATTTTATTTTCATCATTTGAGTGATCCGTCCGTGATTTTTCATTTTAATATACTTTCACAGAAATGTTTCTGTTATGTCAAAAAACCCCAAACTATTTTCTTTACATCAAAAGTGTCACGCCAATACATGCATTCCATAGCTAATACAACATACTGACCAAACGGGTCACAAGTAGTCTATTATATTTATTTAATGAACTGTAGTTCGCTTGAAACATTGTGTGAGTTACGTAAGTATTAGAAGACTATCACAATGAAATGACTGGAAAGTTATCGGTGTTGGGAAAAGAAAACTGAAGTGATATTATAGAAATCTCTCTTTCATTCAAATATATAGATTATTTTTTAAAACGGTAACATACAAACATGGATTTTCCGAGATCTCACTTACTAAGAATCGAACCCCAGACCTTATATATTACAGTACGGCGTCTAATTCATTACGCTATGAAGTCATAGGCGAGTTTACAGTTTGTTTTTATCGCTTATATATTTTATGTAGATTTGTTATTGATTTTTTAACACGATAATATTTCGGTTAACTAAGCGACGCCACCTTGGTAATCTTGTTTCTTAGAAAATCGCCCTTATTTTTATTTGAACGTACGCATATATATATATATATATATATATATATATATATATATATATATATATATATATATATATATATAAATGTAATATTTGGTTCGTTAAAAGTGAATAAAACCATATTTCTACGCTACCAATTTAATTGAAATTTTCAGAAATTCTATTTTTAAAGTCAAGGAATGTTTGCATGTTATTAAAATAATTTAACATTGCGAATTATAAAAATATTAAATTAAATTAAAAATATTTTTCGTAACTGCGAGATTATCGCCATTTTATTTCCGGTAGAAATTAGCCTTTCACTTATTGAGATAAGTATTATTTGTATTAATTCTTATGATACTCATGCAGAGAGTCATCCGTGCTGAAATAATGTTATTATTTAAAAAGTCATTCTTAACATGGGGAGGGGAAGGTGTTTTGTACCTATTCTTTACTTTAACCTTACAATTGAATAAAAAACATATCGTAAAACTTTAATTAAACGTGGAAATATAATTTAAAAAATAGCGCGGATCGCTCTCTGCATTAGCACCATTTTTATTTATTGCGGACTATTATTCTCATCTTTATTAGTTGTTGTTTCACGACTTTTCGGCCAACTATTCTTCTGAAAAGAAGTAAGTACGTGCGAAATTATATTTTCCTTTAATAAATGTTCAGTAACTTTTTCTTTTTATTATTCTTAAAGAGTAAAACTTTTCTTATTCATGAAAAGAGTTAAGCTTACGTAAATAAATAAATGTTTGTACACGTGACAAATTATCAATAAATGGTTTAGTTACTTTTTTTCAAAAATTATTTATGAAAAGAGTTAACATGTTTAATTTCTATACTTATAGGTTTTTGGAATTTTTTTCACTGGATTATTATTGATTGGACATTAATTAAACAAATTATTAAAAAAAATTAAAAAGAAATCATTATTTCGACATTTGAAAGTGGTGCTCACTTTTTAGTAACAACGTTCTGATAAATCAGTCACCCATTTTGTAAGCAAAAAAAAAAAAAAACGCGGTATATCAAAACCATAGAAAGTAAAAATAATATGAGCCTCTACCGCATTTGTAAGTCAGAAATATATTTGTTTCTCAAAGAAAAAAAAATAGTTTGAACATGACTTTTTTATTGTTTTTATGAAAATAAAGTTTCAAGTTTTTTAAATTTTTTATTTTTTTTTTTACTTATTATTTAGTTAAAAGCCAGTTTGTGGGTGTTTTTTTAAAATTGTTTTATGAAAGGTGAGTTTTTTTGTTTTTTTTCAAAACTTTTTTAAAAAATATTTTTAAAGTATTATAAATTACACTAACATGCTGGAGAAATGTTTAATAATTTGGTAATTTTTTAGATTAGGTCCACCTCCACGATTTTCCTTTCAATGACGACATTTATAGGTTTCCGAGTATGCTGAACACGCAAATCACATTGAAATTTTGCGGAAATAAATAGTTGTATTATGCATTGTATTCTAAGCGGCCATCTTTTTACGTGCACACGCGCCATAAACAAATACACGCACGTAAATAAGATGGTCACCAAAGATTACAATGCATAATACAACCTTTTATATCTTGATAACTACTTAATTCTGCAAAATTTCAATGCGATTTTCGTATTCAGCATAGTCGAAAACCATTTCAAGTCGTCATTTAAAGCAAATTGAGGAGGTGGACCTAATCTCCAAATTTACCAATAATTTTTCATTCCGTACGCCTCCCGATACATTGCTTCGTCAACATGCGACCATTTTATATCTCCCGAAGACACTTCCGTATTTAGAAAAAAAAAAAATGAGTGACCGATTTACCAGAACGTGATAACTAAAAAGTGAGTACCCCTTTAAAATGTTTAAATGATTTTTTTTTCTTCAATTTATTTTTCATAATCTGATTAGTGTTCAATCAATAATAATCCAGTTAAAAAAATTCAAACAACCTATCAGTATAGAAACTCCACCACGTAAGTAAATAAATAAAAAATGTTACGTGCGCATGCGTTAGCCTTGACTAGGGGGATACTAAGGTAACGACCATTAAATAATTCTGCGGGTCGCCATGGAACTCAACGCCCAAGGAGTACCAAAATAGTTTTCATGATCTGAAGAAATTTTTTTTTCGAAAAGTTGGTGATCACTTTTCCATGTAAATTTAACTTAAAATGAGCACCCACTTTCTGGCCACCTGAGGAAGGGGCATTTATTTTCGTGTTTATTGGCTTAAAGGTTTTTTTTACAAGGCAGTTTGGTACGCAAATGCATATTTAACAGTTTTCGTTTATGCTCACGCATAGCATAAACAAAGGCTACGTCTGTGAAATGGAAAATAGTCCCAGAGTTCAGGGGTTAATACCATGCAAAAGAAATCAAACAAAAAGACTTTTAAGCCAAGAAACACACAGAAAGAAAAAAAAATAGCATCCATTTTTTTTCTATCGAATTCATTTGCTGTTTTTATTGAAAACTATTTTCCCCCGGATTTTTTATATAATTTTCCATTAAGGGCTGTGTGTCTCACGTTCGTAAATAACAACATTTTTTTTGTAGATTTTGGTGTGCTAAAAACGAATCTGCAAACCGTTTCCGTCGCAAAAATAGTTTTATGATATGAAGAAATTACTTTTTCGAAAAAGTGGCGATCACTTTTCCATGTAAATTTAACTTAAAATGAGCAACCACTTTCTAGCCACCTGAGAGAGGGGGATTTTTTCTCATGTTTATTGGCTAAACAGCTTTCGTTTATGCTCACGCATAGCGTAAACAAAGGCTACGGCTGTTAAATGGAAAATAGTCCCAGAGTTCAGGAGTTATTACTATGCAAAAGAAATCAAACAAAAAACTATTTAGCCAAGAACCACAGAAAAATGCCTCTCTCTCAAGTGGCCAGAAAGTGGGTGCTCATTCTAAGTTAAATTACGTTGAAAAGTGATCACCCACTTTTCGAAAAATTAATTTCATGAATATCATGAAAATTTTGTTTTTGCTATGGAAACGGTTTGCAGATTCGTTTTTAGCACACCGAAATCTACAATAAAATATTTCGTTATATATGAACGTGAAAAGGGCCTTAAAGTAAAATAATACCGGATTTTTTGGAGCAGATTTGCCGTTTAGTTGTACAAATATCCTCAAACCAGGTAATCACTAAAAGGGACTTTTAAAAGTCGTCACCTGTATCGAGCAAAAGTTTAAAACCACCGATTATATGCCAGCCTATTTCATGGTAACATATATTGAGTGAGTTCCTAACAGTATTTTGTATAGTTTTTTAGTTTAAACTCATTTTCCCAAAATTTCCCCAAACTTAACGTGTACGATACAGTCTGTCGCCACTTGTATTTTTCAGATATACCGATAAACATTGAACGTTTTTGAACCGACTATACATTACATAAAAACACTAAAATCTTATCCAGTTAGGTAGAATATTTACTTTTCTTGCCTTTGATAACATTTATTTGTTATATATTTATTTTTTGACAACTTCTTTGTATCTGTGTTTAGTAATACAAACCCTTTTCATTTTATATAACATTTAGTCGGCTCGAAAAACAGCGTTTATCGGGGTATTTGAAAGCTACAAATGGTGGTGGACACTGTTGATTACGTTAAGTTAGAGAAAGTGAGTTAAAACTAAAAAAAAACTATAAAAATACTGTCAGAAACCCACCGATTATGCCAGCCTATGTCATGGTAACATATATTCGGTGAGTTTCAGACATTGTTTTGTATAGTTTTTAGTTTTCAACTTACTTTCCCAAACTTAACGTATTCAACAGAGTCCGCGACTATTTCTGTTTTTTGAGCCGATTAAACATTTTACATTACATAAAAACACTAAACAATTATCCAATTAGGTAGAAACGTAAATTACCTTACCTTTGCTTTCATTTATTTGTTTTTGGACAACTTTTTCGAATCTGTGTATAATAACCCCTCTCCACCCACCATCAACCAAATAATAATTACTAACTCATTTTTGTAAAACAACAACAAAAAAAAAACATTTAGCGTTTCAACATTTTTGCTACGTTCGGCTTCATCCACTGATTGTTGGTCAAGTCCAAACCATGAATGATTGACAGAAACTCCCGAGGATCCAGATCAAATTCTGCAAGAGTACCATTTTTTTCATTTTCGCTTTCTTTTTCACTTTTTGCAGTGGATTGCTGTACTAATATAAGAAACATGCATTTTCTCTTTTTATTAAATTTTTCCATTACACCAAATTGAGCCACTGCAAAGCATGGCAGGGTACAACTAGTATATATATATATATATATATATATATATATATATATATATATATAGAGAGAGAGAGAGAGAGAGTAATTTATGAAAATATATATTGCAATAAAGCGGAATATTTAGTGTAGTTTAATCACCATATATATTTTTCTAACTTACTACCTAGCTCTACCTATGTATTGAGCACTGTTGAAGTAAATACGAAAAATTTACACATAAAATTATATTTTCATATATTAATTTATGTGATAAAATTAAGTAGTCATATATATATATATATATATATATACATATATGACAAGTTAATTTTATATATATATATATATATATATATATGACTACTTAATTTTAAATATATATATATATATATATATATATATATATATATATAAGGAGAGATATGGATATAATAATTAAAGTGACATGAAAATTTTTTTACATTATGATGTCAAATCGGATGAGGTTGATTACAATAAGTGGAAGGGAGACGAAGGGAAACCAATTGAGGATATAGCATTTTAAGGATAAATGATTCTTGTCAGAAGAGGCGAAAAAGTCAGCATTGTACAAGAGTACGGACAAACATGGTTAGTTGGTTGTTTTGTTTTACGGCATATCAACCCTTTTCAGGTTATTTAATGCCGAATCCAGTGATTTGGAAGAAAAGTGTTTTAGTAGCATGTTTCTTCAAGTCAGTTTTTATTTAACCCAGAGTTGGGACCCTAACAGGTACTACCACTCTGGGTCAGAGTGGACATGGGAGCAATAACAATTAAGGGATCGCTCCATACTCCCAAAGCCCACAAGCTGGAGCCTCACTATCGGATATAGTCATATCCAGGACCTCGAGCAAAGAAGACGACACCGATTTTATATCGTTTAAGGTTAGAAATAAAAAAGTTAAGGGGAGAAGTAAAGAAAATGGAAAGGAGTTAGCCCACTAGAAATAATTTAAAAGGCGAAAGGAAAATGGGATATGGAGTTGGTCGAGAATTCGTTAACGAGAATACTTGATGATAGGGAAAGTACATATGATAGTTAAAGAAAATAAGGAGTAGAGATACAGGATGTAATATAAAATATGCTTAAATATGATATTTTAATTTGTCGTATATATTATTATGGAGTCGTAATTTCAAAAGTAAAAAAAAAAAAAAGGTTTTATAAAACCGAAAGCAAAACTTGTGATGTTACCACTGTACCCACGTGACTCGCATGTAAACTGTTTAACAATTAAGACGAACGTACAAAATGTATATTAATTTTTTTTTAAATTTTGACCTATATTTGACCCTTTAAAAACGATTTAAACAGGCTAAAGCCCCATAGAAAAACGGTCCATAAAAATCCAATTATTTGAAACGGCTAGCGCTGCTCAGCAAATTTTAGTTTTGGGAGGGATAGAGTTTGAAAATATAGACAAACACACACACACATACACACACCCACACATATATATATATTGTTATAAAGCTCTGTGGACCTTGCTTTCTTATATGCTTATATCTAGTTTTCTACGATTCATTTTTAAAAAGCGGGATGATAGCAAAGCGACCACGTGTGGTTAATTTAAATCAAATTTCAATTACATGGTTACATTATCAATAATCATGTGATTAAACCCATTGAAAATTTACCGATATTGTAAACACATTATGTTTACATTAAGCCTGTGAGACCAAAGTATCCTTTTCTGAGATTTAAAAAAAAACCGCGAGATCAGGAGAAAGAAATGTCCAGAAAATCGCTAGATTTTTAACTTTTATCATCTGAAATTTTCAAAAATCACTAATCCCCCCCCAACTCCATATTTTAACATTCTACCATAAAAAAAATTATAAATGTAGTATATTCAATATATAAAATGTTCCGTGTTTTCTCACTATATGTTTCTGGAATTATATTGAAGCGGTTAGCTCCCCAGAAGGCTTACATATTTTATCAGCTAGTTTTGCCTGTTTTTTTTCAGAGAGCGTATTTTTTTTTTGCAGGAAACAAATCATCAACTCAAACTTTTTATAATAAAAGTTAAATTGAAATATACTGCAAATTAAACACCACAATAATGGTGCAACATTGAAATTGGAAAAATAAAAAACAAAAAAAAACTTTGTTTTAGCATATTAAAAGTATTTAGGTTGGTAGATAATTTAATTCTACTGTATTGGTATAAGTTATTTTTGCTGTTGTTTCTTGCTTTTTACAATTTTCGACTAAATACTTCTAAATAAAGCAGGGTTGCTTAGATCGTATTTTAAACTAAACTTCGGAGGTTGGAATGCCCCCCACCCACCTAAAATGTAGTTGGCAAAATCGATTTCATAGTGAAATTTAAGAATGGTTAGCCGAAAAAAAGGTGAAAAACAAAACAAATAATCAATAAATAATTGTTACCAAAGGCAATAAATGCTACTTTTTTACTTACTTGAATGAGTTTATTTTATGTTTTAAAGTGTTTTCAAGCGCTTTTCTTTATTTTTTAATCTAAAATTGCGGGTGTGTGGGTGCGAAATATCTCCAGATTTTCTAGAATTCCCCGCTAGATTGCAAACGAAATCTCCAGATCTAGCAGGAAAACCGCTAAATTGTAACACTGGTCACGTGACAGGAAGCGGTAATAAATAATTGTCCCTAAATAGAAAAATGGCGTATCGGTACAAAGAAAACCACCTATTTATCATAGAAAAATCAAGTATAATGTTATAATTAAAAATAAATATATAAAAACACACATGGATATAGTAAACATATTATACCAAAACGTGGAAGCCATCACTCCAGTGGTTTTTTAGACTATTAATTGCGAACGAACCAAAAGTTATATATATATATATATATATATATATATATATATAGTAATTTATAAAATATATATGGCGATTAAGCTACACTGAATATTCGACGTTTCATCCACTCTAGGATTGCTCAGGCTTATGCGCATAAGACTGAGGAATCCTAGAGTGGATGAAACGCTGAATATTCAGTGTAGCTTAATCGCCATATATATTTTATAACTTACTAACTAGCTCTACCTACGTATTGAGCACTTTTGAAGTAAATACTTAAAGTTTACGCATAGATCTATACTTTCGTATATTAATTTTATGTGAGTAAATGAAGTAGTTATATATGTATATATATAAATATATATTTATATATATATATATATATATATATATATATATATTCACCTATCGCACATTTTTTAAAAGATCGAATCGCTTGACATCGAAAACAAGGAGAAAGAAAACTCTGTTTGTAAAGATCCGAGCGTTGTTTCTTAGCGATTGTATTTTGAAATGTTGCAACGTGGCATCTGCTGCACGAGATTAACGTAAAGGGAAAAAGTTCCATTATAGAAGCTTTGATTTAATTTGAATAAATAAAATACGCATCAAGTGTGCTTGAAGGCCAAATCACAACGCAATATTAGGAAAATAAACATTGTTTTTTACAAGGTGGTCAGCATTTATCAAGGCCCGGAAGCCACTCAGGGATAAGGGTTATTGCATGTACAGTACGTTAGTGTTGAGATTTAATAAAGTGTCTACTTAAGGGGGTGGTTCATCAAGAATTTGTTTACGTTGGACTTCAGGTTGTAGTCAGGTGGGAAACAGGCAGACGGAACAGAGTTCCACAAGCGTGCAGTTCTAAGAAAGAAGCTTTGTTCATTGAATCTACGTTTTGATTTAGGCACAGATAAAGAGTGGGAAAAATTTCTGACAGTCGTTTCAGCGAGACAAGGGTTTATCGTGAAAGATTGGCGAGGTAGGACCAGAGATTGGAGCTCAGACGAACACCCGCCATGGAAATAACGATAAAACAAAGATAGGCTCGCAACGTCTCTTCTGTTGGAGAGAGGTTGCAGGGAAGAGAAAAGGGCATCCCCCACCAAGCCACGAAGTCTATTTTGTACTCTGTCAAGTCAGGATAAGTTGTTTTTAGTAGCTCCTGCTCAGATATGGCAGCAGTATTCCATCCTTGGGCGTACTTGGTTTTTATATAGATAGAGAATTGCATCAGTAGTGAGATATCTTCTGGAGCTGTAGAAGGACTCCACCATCTTTCCAGCGACCTTGGCAACAGACTTGATGTACGTGTTCCATTTCAGATCAGGAGTAAAGGTCAAACCCAGAAGCTTATCAAAATATGGGGCTTCTCCTAGACGAGAGCCATCCATTTCAATTGATGCCAGATGGGGATCAGAGCGTTGATGATGTAAAGATAGGAGCTTGGTTTTAGATACATTAAAGGTAACCAGCCACGTCTTCCCCCACTGTACCACGCGCTCGAGATCAGAGGAGAGAGATCAGGGAGAACTTTATCATTTACAGCCTTTGATGTGTTGCCGTAGATGGTCGTGTCATCAGCATAGATGTCAACGAATGACTTAAGTATGTGTTTTGGGAGATCATTGATGTAGATCAGGAAGAGAGTTTGACCCAGGATGGCCCCTGAGGGACTCCAGCATTATTTCTGCGGGCTTCTGATTTTTGCTTATCAACCACTACTCTTATGCGCCTTTCAGAGACAAATGATTTAATGATTGAGAAAACATTTCCAGTTATACTGTAGCTGGGAATTTTGTGAAGTAGGCCTTTATGCCATACTTGTCGAAGGCCTTTGATATGTCAAGAGCAATTGCCCTAGAAAAGAAGCCTTTGTCAAGAGATTCGCTACTCCTATGAGATATAACCGTTAGCACATCTGCGGTAGATCTTGCAGAACGGAAACCATATTGCATGTCACTAAGAAGGTTATTTCTGCTGAGATGGTTGACTACTTCTCTATTTAATATGGATTCCAACAACTTACTCATGACACACAGGAGACGTATTGGTCTGTACTGAGAGGGAGATGACTTACCACCTGAGTTCTTCAATAGTGTTGCATAACAATTCTCCAAGTTCCAAATATCAGATTCCTCTCAGTTGGATCTTTATTATATTTCAAAAGGCATCCGTTACAATATAGTTTCGTAATGCGACAAACAAGTCTGCTAAATTATATTATTGCTGCATATTTAGTCATGTTCCCTTCAGATGTTTACGTTAAAAAACTTATAAAAACACCATTTAGGACAACTTACATGGTTCATGTTATCGACACACTCCGCCGTTCCTTCTAGTTACGAATGATTGGCATATACATATACCAGTCATAAAGGATTAAAAAATCTTTCTCAACTGAGTTGGACCGGCAGAGTGTGTGGGTTACATAAACCATATACGTTTAAGTTTCAAGTAAATGATTAACCTATTCGAAATTCTGTTTATCAATGAACAATAACAGTTCTAGAGTTCATATCAATAAAATTCTTTCTGACGCTGTCTTTTCGTTGTTTTAGGCTGAAACATAATCTGATGTTTGCAACCGTAATTGAAGTATAGCAATTATTATATCATAATACAGAAAACGTAGATTGAATATAAAATTTCGGTTTGATTATCAAATTATATGTTTGCCTATTTTGTTTTCTTTTCCTCGTGAATGATTTATGCGTGCTTTCTTTTTAAACTGACTCGGAAGACGATTAAATTCCTTGTGGCATAAATACATAAACAACATTAGGAACGCAGTTAAATTATTAACAAAAGATTGGATGATTCCATAGAAATGAGAGAAAACCAATTAAAGTTGAATTAAAGGAACATTCACCTTCTCAAAATAGACGAATGTCTGTAGATCTGCTGAATATCGCAGCCAGCATCTTTAGACTGGCGCCTTAGCGCAGTATTGGCCACTAGTTCAAGTCCTCGTCAACGCCGGATCCAAAATTATATTAACGTACACTTCTTGCATTCCTTTATATAGCTTCATTACTCTGGGTATTAAGTATATTTTTTTCTAATAAGTTATTAAGAGTAAATATATGATTATTGCTCATGACGCAACGGTTGATTATACTTCTTCAACTGCCAGCAACTTCTTCATTCTTTTTTTTCGTCTATGGACAAGAGTAACTTGAAAAGATTAGAAAAATACAAAGAATCCTGTATAACTTTATGTACACGCATTCGTATATAGAAATAGAAGTTGAAGAGAATCGACCCATCCGAGGTTTACTCTCGGCACCAAAGCCAACAAAGTAGACGCCATGGTTGTGATGACTTATTCTCTGTTGGTCGTGTGCAGTTCTAGGAGATCCACCCTCCTAGGATTTGCCTTCTTACATTTTGAGAAGTTGTTAGTTTATTGCTGGTCGCCTGAGAAATGCTGACTGGGCAGCATGGATATTTGTTTTGGTAAGCAAAAGTCTTCTTGCTCTAGGACGTTGACTTTTCAAATTCCAAATTCTGACCATTGTGTCGATTCATCAAGCCGTGATAAGCTTTATCACTGATAAGGAGACAAATATCAAGTGGAAAAAAAGCAGGCGGAAGGAAAGAAATAATCATTCGAAAGGAACCGAGTGAAAAAGTATATTGGACATCAATATACTATTATAAGAAATATATAAGAATGAATTTGGATTTCATTTCTCGATTCATTTTGTACTCTCATAATTTCCAGTCACGCATTCTGTAGTATTTTCTATTAACAAAATAAAGAAGTTCTTTACGCATACGCGCGTCCTTTTTACATTTGGAGTGTTTATACGTGTTTGCCTGACGCCACGACTTCTCTCGATCGGTCGCCGTCTCATACGTGGCCGTCGATCGTCTCATCTGTTTAACTAAGACAAATAAAACTCGACAAAAGATTTTCTTTGAAAGTTTTAATAAATTGTTTTATTTTAGAAGAAAATGTATTATGGAGAGAGAGCCTAATATTAACCATTTGTTCATTTTCACCAGAATTTGACGTCTCTTCGATAGATTTTGGGCTAAATGGAGGTGAGGTGGGGTAAATGGTGAACATTATTTTATGCCTCGTTCACTGTGCATTCACGGGGGACTATGCATGCTTCACTTGTTTTAATAAAACTCTATCTTAAATGATACTGAACTTTTTGTATAGGGAAAGATTTTTTTTACATTCGGTTCCGTTTCGGTTTGAGAATTAATTTTTATGTTATATATAATAATAATAATAATAATAATAATAATAATAATAATAATAATAATAATAATAATAATAATAGTAATAACTAAACAAACTACTACATCCAATTAAATAAATCTATGCTAAATAATGATTTTAAAAAAATATTGTTTTATGAACACAACTAGGGGGCGCCCGGTTTTACCTGGGCGTAAATTACGCTTAAATATGTAATGATATTTACGAAATCTGGACAAATTAAAATATAATATTTAAGCGTATTTTACGTCCAGGTAAAGCCGGGCGCCCCTAGTTATGTTTATAAAACAGTATTTTTAAAACCATATAGCATAATTGATAGTACGGGACATATGAGAATCAATTTGTTTTAGACCATGCACACATAAACACACACAGAGGCAAACGCACACACACACACGCGCGCGCATTTATATATATATATATATATATGTATATATATGTATATATATATGTATATATATATCTATATATTTATGTACATATACATATAATATGTATATATATGTATATGCATATATATATATACATATATATATGTGTGTGTGTGTGTGTGTGTGTGTGTGTGTGTGTGTGTGTGTGTGTGATGAGAAAAAATCTTACAGAAAACGTTATATCATCTTATTCTTTTTTAGGATGAAGTGTTGTTGGAATCACAATCACGGAAATTAAAATCTTTGTATCCAAAAAAGTTCTGTTCAATGACCGAACACTTAACGATGAATACAGAGGTTCTTGTATATAACACGTCTAGAGGAACTAAAAAAAATTGATCACGATGGCAAGGGATAGATTATATAATAGAAACATGAATTACATTCATAATTGCATTAACGAAATCGGACTTCTTATCGCATTTGACAATGAGTAAAATCTTCAATTATCTTGACGTTACATTTAAGCTAAATTCTGGCTCTTTCGACCACATTTATCTGTACCTGTACTTGTAAATTAATGCCTGTTGTTTTCAACTGCTAAAGAAATGAGTCTAATTCTTTCCTTATCTGTCCTCCTTTGCGACTGTTTACATACAACGTGTTGGGTCCGTGAAAAGGTAAGAAACCGTCGAAACAGGCGTGTAAAACGTTACAATATTACAAAATATAGAAAGCTTTAAGAGGAAAGAGATCGAATCAAATAATAAGGAAAAGTGAATAAAAACAAAAAAAAAACAAAAAAAACAATTAAAGAAAATGGAAGCAACACTATTTAAAAAGTTAAAGAAACAAAGCAAATGAAATCAATAAAATGAAAAGGGAAATTAAAAAAATGATGAAGTATGAAGGAAAAAGGAAAAGAATTGTTTTAAAATGCCAAAACATATAGGGAACAGCGAACAGAAAAAATAAGCTGGGCACATGTTTCCTTAATGTGGGCGGTAATCCCCCGGGTTGCATTGACATCGCTAGTTAATAATTTAAAAAGGTGCGGTTGGGGGACGGTAACTACAAAATATACACCCACATATATAGTGAGAAAATAGTCAAACTTTTTATGCTAAGAATACAAATATATGGAAGTGCATATATGTATGTTATATATATATATATATATATATATATATATATATATATATAAGTGTCTGTCTGTCTGAGTGTCGGTATGTGTGCCTGTGTACATTTCGCTACGCAATAATTCTGTCAATTTTCAGTCTACAGACTCGAAATTTGATATACATGGCACTGAGATTTGGGAAAATCTTTGTAATCCATTTTCAGACAAAAATTTGGCTGTTAAGCAGTCAAAATTCAACGATTTGGCCTTTAAGAACTCTATCAAACTCCTTTTTTAATCGGATTGGGTCGAAAATTTGAGCTACCAATATATAAATGTATGTGTGTATGTTGGCGTGTCTGCGTAAAACTTTCGACAGAGGCGACTAATTTTCACAAGATCAGTATCGTTTTCAAGCTCAACTCTTCAGGCAACAAATACCGAAAAATTGGCTAAAAACATTAATTTCATCACCCTCAACTGGGTACTTTTCTACAGGGAGGGGTCGCTTTTTTCACCGTATTTTCGAACGTCATCCCCTCTTTTCGATTGTCTAGCCTTAATTTAAACCTACGTCACTCCCGTTTTGGCGGTGGTCGTAACAGCAAAGACGTCACGTTTGTTCCTGTTCTCTTCCTCCTTTGCGGTACGGGTTCGAGCCTGCCTTCCTACTACCACTTTTTTTTTGCTCAACACACACCTCCGAACACTCGGGCAACGTCGGGCTGAAATGCTAGTATATATATAATTTTTCAGAATATAAGAGATTACATAATTATTTCCACAGCCAAACAACGTCGCAGCATACAAGAGACATGACACGAACCGGAAGTCCAAAACTCGAGTTTCGCTCCCATTTGGGATCATCAGTTAGGCATATCCGAAACCGGGATTCGAATCCCGAACCCCTTGCATGCGAGGCAAGCACTCTGCCAAATGAGCAAACGCCCCGTACACAAGAATTCCTATTAACACAGATCAAGCAAACAACGGCTAAATCCAACTATGAACTAAACCTACTACGTTCACGAGGGAACGCGGTTATCCAACCAGCTAATAATCCCAAACCGATGTCTCACAAGTATGAATTTTCAACGCATATGGACGATGCCATCCAGCAATACTAACCTAGCGAGCAATTAGCAATAGATGTTTTCAGATTGCGAGAGGTTATATAAAATGATTTCCACGGCGAAACAACGTCGCAGCCCACAAAAGCAATTACAGCCAACGAACCGGAAGTCATAAACTCAAATTTCGTCCTCATTTGGGCTCAGCAGGTGGACATATCCGAACCCGGGATTCGAAACCCAAGCACTCTGCCAACCAAACTAGCGAGTAATAGAATTTTACAGAATGTGAGTGATTATATAATTATTTCCACTGCCAAACAACGTCGCAGCCCACAAGAGCCATGACAGCGAACGATCCGCGGTTTGCCTGTATCTGGGTTATTTAATAGAATTTCTTAATTTGCGTGATCTGTGTTATTCAATAGAATTTCTCAATTGCCTCACATGTAAGAGGCTCGGGTTTCGAATCCCGGGTTCGAATATGTCTAACTGATGAGCCCAAATCAGGGCGAAACTCAATTCGTGGACCTCCGTTTCGTTGGATGTTATTGTTCTTGTGGGCTGCGACCTTGTTTGGCTGTGGAAATAATTATATATATATATATATATATATATATATATATATATATATATATATGTGTGTGCGTTTTGTAAGAATGCAACGATGCAATTAAGTGTATATATATATATATTAATATATATATATATATATATATATATATATATGTCTGTATATATATAATGATTACACAAAATTTATGTCGGCATGGTGTCGACGAACTTAAAAGAAAACAACACTTCCGCTGCAACTTCTTTGGATATTGGGTTCCCTTACCTGTTCTTAATCGTGTAATTCTCATCGTTTAATCACCTACCGGAACTGGCCTAGTTCCGATAAAAGCAGTTGTCGGCGATTTTTTAATATGTAACTCGCGGTCAAAGATTTCATTCATAAACACTACAATTCTTACCCTTCATGGAACTTATTTAAGAATGTTATGTCATGTTTCTGTATGTGCTTGTCAAACTGATCTATCTTACAGTCAACAACAACCAACTAGGCTAAATGGTCCGACTCTTAAAGTTTTAAAATAATTTATATCAGCACAACAGAACCAACAGCAGCCTATGTGCCTGCTGTGTGAGAAAGTGTTTTCAACTGAAGTCATGAGACTGTCGATACTTTTGGAATATTTGACAAAATACATTCTAATAAAGCAGACAAAACATATAGTTTATTTTCAATCACTTCCATAAAAGTATCAGAAGTAAAAATTATTTAAAATAATGTTTTCTAGCATTTCGCAACAATCGACTGATGGTTTGCGTGCTTCATGCAGCATATCTTTGCTGATCGCAAGAATTGATAAGCCTCATGCAATTGATCTGCACACAGTTTTACATAAATGACCTGACTAAATCATAACAACTATACCTCTCACTAATAACTCGGGTCAACGAAGAGTAAATGAAATAGCTGAAAATATTGAGGAAGCATTGTGCGAAATTCTTGCCATGACAGAATTTTGACTTACAATTCTATTAGTCCAATCTACTAGAAAATGAACTATAGCTTCTCGTTTTATATTAGTTTTATCAAAGATGAAAAGTTGGTTCAAGAACTGTTATTTTCAAGACACTAAAGTAGTGTCAGTATTTTAATGTTGAGAATTTGTTCAAAGAAAAAAAAACATCGAACTTTCTAACATTTTTGTGGAGCACCATCAATGCTCGATCGTCATCGTGGCTTTATCAGTTTATTGAAAAATGCCGTACCTGGTGTTATTGCACTGTGTAATCGACGATCAGTATCTGGTAGCAAAAAAAAAAAAAAAAAAAAAACTAAGTGGTCGACTTCACAAATCAATGAGTATTGTTATCACAGCAGTAAAGAGGATCAACGTACATTCTCTCAATTCCAGACTGTTTCGACAGCTTTTCATTGATAATGATGAAGAGTTATAACGTTTATTGCTACACACATAAGTTAGATGATTGTCAAAGGAAAACTGTCTGAAACGTTTCTATTCTTTGTTTGATACAGTCGTCAAATTTTTCCAAGAATCTAATACTAATAATCTTAAAAAACATCAGGAATAGAATTGCTTATTTGTCAGATATATTCATCAAATTAGATGAAGTTAATTTGCAGTTGCAAGGAAATGATGTCGACTTTATTAAAGTCAAATCGGCTATCTCCATTTTTCTGTCTATGTGTAAGTTATTAAAACTGAACTTAAGCCGTCATGAACTCAGTTTTCAAACCTCTGTGAATTGGATAAAAGAAAGCGCATATCAAATGATAATCTTCAAATGTATTGCGCTCCCCTAGAAGAGTTGCAAGGAGACATGTCTAAAATATTACAGGATGTTTTATTGGTAAAAATGCCAGACTGGGTAATCAATCCATTCTTAGATGTCAGCAATGAAAAAAAAACAGGAGAGGTAGAAGAAGAATTAATCTCAATCCAAAACGACATTGAGCTAAGTTCGAAGTTCAAGAAATCGTATTAAGACTTTTGGCTAAAAAAATCTCTGATTTCTTATTCATTATTATGGAACAAGGTAAAGATATATTTTATTGTTGTTACAACTTTATATTTGGTAGAACGGGATTTCAGTGCAATTACTTTTCTTCTTTCTAAGCAACATACTTAGAATTACCTAACGTGAGAATCTAAGTCCTCTTCTTACTGAATTCCAACCATATGTAGATAAACTAGTATCCCTACACCAAGTACACCCACTATATTATCAATAATTGTAAAATTTCGTATTTTGGTAAATAAATAGAATTGTTCATTAAATTAAATATTTTAAAAGATTATTTTGTTTTTCTCAATCTAGAAAATACTCCATGTTTGTATTGGGAGTAATTGTAAAAGCCAAATGAAATAGCTTCTTTGATTTTGAAAAGAAAATATTTTGTGTTTAATATTGTTGCTTTCAAAGTGAAAAAATATTTTGTGTTTAATATTGTTGCTTTCAAGTTCCAAATATCGTATGTGTAAATTAAGAGCAATTGTGAATACAAAAAAATGATTAATTAGATGAATTATTATTTTTTAAACGCAAATTTTGTGTTGAAAATCAAGCTGACAAGAAAGATCTTGCGGATTTTAACTTTTAAATTCACGTGAACAGTACTCGGCTCAAACAAACATTTATTGATCGAAATAAGCACCATCACAGAAATAACACACTTTTGCCAACGCAAAACAAGTGTATTTATTCCAGTAACGTAAAAATCTTGCATTCTGGTGGCGATGAAGTCGCTGAAAGAGATTTTGATATACGTTAAGTTTTTGAAGCATTTTGAAAAAGTGGTAGTTGGTAGGTGAGAGGCCTGGACTCGTGGCATAACAGATAAGATACTTGGTAAGTTCAATCGGAAGTGACGCTCTTCTGAAGGTTGTTTGATTTTAAGTGGTGGCGAAATTCAGAATACAATTGCGGATTATTTAGGACGACCATGGATGACAGAATAAGAGCCTGCTTTCCCCGTATATGAAATAAAGTTTTCAGTCCGAAATTCCTTGTAAATTCCCAAGTTCGACAGAAACATTCCAGACTTCGAGAAGATATACCCGAAAGTCAAAGGTTACATCACCTAAAGCCTCATGAGAATAACAGTCAAGTCGAAGAATCTAACCAGTATGCCTTATCAATTATCATATCAAAAATGCAGAAAAAAAAAACAACCACATTAATTTTTTCTATATTAATCGAAAGAAACAAGAACGGAAATAATACATAAATACATGTCTCCTTAATTATATTTTGTGAAAATCCAAAGCTATAACGAGGTCCATAATAATGAATTTTTGTCTCTAGGGAGCACGATCACAGGCTTGGTCTGAGTGAAGATCGGTTTTACAGAGATCATTGCGCAGGGCGTCTACCCATCTCATTATCTTCACTCCCTCCCACTTGGTTACTTCCAGTAGTTTCTAATTCAAAGACAAGTTGTCGTGGTTGACACTCAGCTCATGTCCAAACGATCTGATCCACCATCTTGCCATCGACCCGCCCGATGCCCTTACGCCTTCGGATGTCAGCATACATACAATATATATTTTAATAGAATAAAGAGGTGTATCAGTGCTTATAGGAATGGAATGTCATTGTAATTGAAGATAACACAAACCTAATATAAAAAAAAAACGAAAGAAGATTAAAAATGAACGTTGAAGAAAAAGATGTATCAAAACCTTAATGTAATGATATGAATTCAAGATTTTTTTTTTTCGATGGCAAATTGCTTTATTCCTCAACTGTTGAAAATGATTTTAGGTTTCGCAGAAAGAAATAAGTGAAGAATTCTTATTCACCTCGTGGCTACACTTAGATAAACGCAATCGTCGCTTTTCTATTGTTTTTAAAATTCATTTTAAGTTTCATCTCACACAAGAAAAACATTCTGCATTACCTACAAATTATGATTTCCTGTTCAGGTTCATTTTTTATACTTTATACATACGTTATTGCGATGTTTATCGATTTATACACAGATCTGCCTATTATATATATATATATATATATATATATATATATATATATATATATATATATATATATATATATTTAATTCAAGGGCTGGGTTTACATGGGTGTTTTCGATAAGACAAAAGAAAATTGGGATATGATTACTGGGCAGGTTGTTATTGAGAGCAATAGGGTCGATAATTTGATCTCATAAAGATATAAACTCATACGAACGACGACAATAAGGTGTTAGCACCAAAAAATACAAGAATAAAATAGCGACGTAAACTTTATTTTAACGGATCGGAATAAAGGTTAAAGGCGGTGGTGGTGGTGGTGGTGGTGGTGGGAGGTTACACAAAATATTTAAGATTGTTATCTGCGCAAATTATTAGTTTTGTTGTTATTTTCAATTATTAGGTTTCGAGAAGAACTTGAAATTTTTAATGTTTTATTATTATTTTATTTTTGTTTGTTTATACTGAGTTTGTGATCTTCGTAGCTAATAACTACATTCAATCCCTCGAAATACTGAAATGTATTTTTTTTCTAATTTTAAACAATTTTTGGAAGATCTCTATCTTTTTTTTTAATATCTTTTATACATCTTATTTGCTGGATAAGATATTTTTTCTTTTATTTATGTATTATTATTTTTTTTACAAAAGAAAAGAAATTTTTATGTCATTCTCAAACTAAACTAGTTGAAGCGCTCCTTCTAAGCTGGGTACCGGATTAAACTATATCATTGAACGATGTTGGTACAGCAGCTCTATATTCCAATTTCCTTTTTTTTTACCTAACTTTTATTGCTTTATATCAATTACGAAGATAAATATTTGTGAAAATTCGTGAAAATAAAAGTACGTTACTTAGTATGTGCATGATACAATAAGAAGCTACGACATCATGTCTTCATTAGCAAAGTAAACTTAACTAGCAGGACCTGTGAAAATTGCACAGGGGACTCGTTCATATGTAATATATTGATGTTGGCATTCTATAGATGTTCAGTGTAAATTGAGACGTTCTGATATTATTGTAGCTCTTTTGTTAAAACCACAAAAGTATTTATCTAAGCTAGCAGGGACGCCTGACGTAGCCTGATCCTAACATACGCTTAAATATGATATTTTAATTCTTGCATAGTTCGTATATATTATTATAGAAGTAATTTTCTATCGATTTTTATGTATTATAGAGTTGCGGTTTCAAAAAAAAATATATATCCATATGACTTGGATGCATCAACTTTGAATCGATATATATATATATATATATATATATATATATATATATATATATATATATGACTACTTCATTTATTCGCATAAATTTAATATATGAAAGTATAGATTTATGCGTAAACTTTAAGTATTTACTTCAAAAGTGCTCAATACGTAGGTAGAGCTAGTTAGTAATTTATAAAATATATATGGCGATTAAGCTACACTGAATATTCTGCGTTTCATCCAACTATAGGATTCGTCAGGCTTATGCGCGAATTCTGTCGTTGCTTCTTGTTTTTATATATGTTGAGGATTTCTAGTCGGCCAATCAGCTTTCTAATATCCACCGCACCCCTTCCTACCGGCCAATGGGCATGCATTTTGTCAAACAAGGGATCTGTTTTAGAACTAGGTTAGTGGGTTTAGGTGGTCGTTCTCCTTATATATATATATATATATATATATATATATATATAATTTAAAGGAGATTAGAACAATAGTCTAAAGAGCTGAGTGTATTTTAATGTAACAGTGAAATTACTAGTTTAATTAAAATACAGGAAATAGAAAGTGCTCGTTGTAATTTAGATATATAATAAGCTCGATAGTTAAATTTCCTAGAGCTAATTCAATATTAAGTAATGTGATTTATAATTTAAAATTTAAAAAAATTTGTTAAATTTAAAAATCAAATTTTAATTAAATTAAAAATCTATTATATATATATATATATATATATATATATATATATATATATATATATATATATATATAACTTGAGTTTCTTCAGCTATAATCGAAACCGAAACCAGAACTTCTGAAGTATTCTTGGTAAAATTATTTATAAAAAATAGATGAGATTAAGTCCCATTAGCTGTAATCGAAACCGAAACCAAAACTTAGGAAGAATTCTTAGTAAAAAAAAAAATTACTATCCATAACAATTAAACACCAGATCTTACTCGGATGTAAGCGTGACACACATACAATAAATAACACGCTATCCTATTAATATATAGATTATGATGAAAATAATAGAAGGCAATACAATGCAAATGTGTAACGGAGAGATACGAAGTGAAGCAAATTAAGGCATGTAATAGCGGAAGTAGTTATTGCAGTTCGCATTTTAAACAATACAATATAATATATATATATATATATAAATATATATATATATATATATATATATATATATATATACACGTTTTGTATTCTTGAAGTGTGGAAGGCATTGGTTCTGGTATTAAAGAATTTTGTTGACAATCACTAAGACCAGAAACTACGCCAAATTTGTCAACAACATGCTGCCTGCTTTCTGGAAACTAGGCTGCAAAATAGGCGTTATAACGCACTACCTATTTTCCCATATGGACCGGTTTCATGGGTTCAGTGAGTAACGAACAGGGAGATAAATTTTATCAGGACCTGAAAGAGGTCGAGACCAGGTATCAGGGTTGCTGGGATGCAGTCATAATAGCCGACTACTGTTGGGACCTGAAAAGAGACGTCCCTGTCGCTGAGCATTATAGGAGTCAAGAGAAACGGATTTTCAAGCCCTGAAGCTTGCACAATAGTGAAGTAACATGCAATTTACATGTACTTCCCTTTTCGAATGTCCGCCATTCAGTTTACAGTAGTCGATATTTCTATCAAGTAATCGATAGAAGTTGTAAATAAAACCCTTTTTCCTTAAAAAACCATATTTAGAATGATATGTGTTGAGAAAAGTCAGTTGATTATAGTACAAAAATGTAATTTGATATTGTCACAAAATCTGATGTTGTTTCAAATTAACTTAGCGCAAACACTTGGGCTGATGGAGAGAAACGGATGCTACTCCCTAATTCAGCAGTGCTAGAATACTCTAAACTAGTGGTTGAAATTTAGACAACATTCAAAAAGTAAAAAAAAAAAAAAATCCCCAGTGTTATTAAAACATCATTCATATGTTTCTGCATTATTCGCGTCCACGATTACTCGAAAACGATCTTCTTTAGTTAATAGAAAGGAGTCATCTTCCATCATGATAATGCTCACTCTCAAAGAGCACCACTCTAACTCAGCTTACTCAGATTATTACTTGTTTTGAGGAGTACAATTTGACAGGCATAAGTCTATTAAATGTGTTACTTTTTTTTCTATATGCACAAATATTCATTTATCAGTTAGAGTCAGTTAATTTATAAAGTTTTATTATTCATCTGTAACGCAGATTGTAACGAATAAAGCTTTAACGTTAAATGATTTTTTCGATTTCAACTAACGACACTCAAGTAATATTTTCTTATTAAACTTTCGAAATCACTAATATATATTGGTACAATATATTAATGTATAGGGAATTGGATCTATACTTATAAATACGAAATCTGCATGATTAAAATATTATAAAAGGGAAAGGCAGTTTTCTTGAAGCATTGCTGGTAAATAAAATATAAGTGTATTAGAAGGCTATAGCAATGTGGGTTACCGGTGTGAGAAGTGGTGTGGAAAATTAGCAAAAATAGACGAAGACGGAAGATTTCCGGTAAGACACATTGCCATAGTCTTCTAATATACGTATATTTTAAAATATCATATTGAAGTTCTGCTAATTTTAAAATAAAACTACTCGGTAAGCTTATGTGATGTTTTTGTTGTATGACCTCTCCCTTGCGTCACGTGATTTTGCTTGATTTCTATGTGGGTAGCATTCTGTACAAGTAACTTATTTCTTATTAAATAAAAATAACTCAAGATTTTACGTCATGTTTTGACTAACATTAAGATTTTTTTTCTTTTCTTTTCACGTGATTAGAATTCTGTACAGGTACTTTAATAGCGTTAAAAATAAACAAACGAAAAAAAAAATTGGAATCAAATAATTGCTTATTTGTTTGTTTTTGAATTCCTGTCATTGCTATAGGTAGGTGAATGAACGAGGAAGAATAGGCCGAGAGACGAAATATCCGCAGGGTAATGTGAAACGTATCAACAGAACACGACTTCAGCTAAAACCCATCCCGGAGATGTTTGCTGCAGTCTAGGGTCAAGGTACAACACCGTTATGCCACACGATAAAATATTTTACCCGCCTTAGACACTTGAATTACTCCCATAATCAAAGAGAAGAATCTCATAAAAACCTTCAGTTCAATTTCATTATTAGAGTTTCGCCCGGCCCCTGCGAGGGCTGGCCATGAATCTCAAAGATCATATGTGGGGGCAACCCCGCATATAAGACCATTGCTCTTGGTCACTGTAGGGGAAACTCTTCATACCAATTGCCACTATCCAGTTCCCTCTCGAGGGAACTGGTCCCCCTCCCTGTCACTCTCCACATTAAAAAACGGCCTTGTGCCTAATTTGCTAAGTGAGAAAGCAAATAAATAACCAATTCGATTTTATTATGGCATTCTAATTGGTGGAATATTATATATACGAGGGGAGTTCCCAAAATAAGACCTCCTATATTTTTTAACTTACAAAATTGAAGCACTACGACGACAGAAGTAGGACTAATATTAACTATAGACCTCTCGTGCTCCAAAATTAATGCTTCTACGTAGTCATTACAATTTTCAATGCACTTTTGTCAGGAATTCAATGATGCATCTCTGCTTCTGACGCAGGTCTATGACAGGGGTGGCTTTATTAGAGTCTCATAACGCGAATATCTGCGACAGAGAGATGAAACTTTCATGTAATAAATGCATAAGACGAGTCATCATAAGAATGCGATTTGCAGTTCCTTCTGATAGATTCTAGTGGAATAAAAAATAGGAGGCAATTCGTTTGGAAATGTTCTCGTATTTCCTTCAAAAATGAAAAGTATAGTTTGTATTACAAATAAATGAAATTACAGAAAACGATGTAATTCTGACCATTGGAAACCAATTAATACATATCGGGTTCTAAGCGCAAACTTAAATGCGGGAAATGCAAGCATTCGTCGTGATGTAATACATCTTAGTAATTTCCTATGAATTGTAAATGGAACCCGAATCAAATATCTTTCACCAGATAAAAACTAGAATTTATACTAAACAAAGAAAAAAAAAACGAGAATGATAATTATAAAAAATTATTAAGCACTCATCTAACTTTTTTAGTTGTTTAAAACTTATTAAAAAATTATTAGATGAGCTCGAGTTCTTTTCAGTTTAAAACCGAAGGCATTGGTTTGAAATGTGAAGATAGCAGAATAATTAAAGATTAGAGCAGTTTACAGATATTATATATAGTTTCATTTTTCTTGCTGTGGTTGGAATGAAGATATATTTTCTCAATAAATTGACTTTTTGTAATTTTCAACATCGTCTGCCTGTTTCTGCGAAATTATTAGAATTATTGAGAAAGCATGTCTTGTACGGTTTCTGTTTTTTAAACAGATTTTCTATAAATTAATGTATCTCGTTAATTATTGTTTCATCTTTTTTGATGTTTAGAAATCGACATGTCTTCTGGGAGTGAATCTCCGTTTAATTAATTAAAAATTCTGGCGATATTGACTTTTCTCCGATTGATACCGCTACTCCGATTACACAAGAGTAAGCCGACATCTATAGAAGGTCTCTTGTGCACCAAAGAATTATGATTGAAAAAAAAAACAACCACTTCATATCAAATCTTTCTTTTCAAGAAATATTTTATAATCAATATATTAATAGGATAAAGTTGTTTGTTATTTATTTATTTATTTTGTATGTCACGTTTACTTCCGAGTGACAGTCGTTTAATTGTTATAGACTTCCATTTCTTGTAATAAATAATTTTACCAAGAATTCTTTATAAGTTTTGGTTTCAGTTTCGATTATAGCTGATAGCATTTAAGTCATCTATTTTTTTGTAAATAATTTTATCAAGAATTATTCGAAAGTTTTGATTTTGGTTTCGATTATAGCTGAAAGAACTTAAGCTATATATATGAATATATATATATGTATATATAAATATATATATATGTATATATAAATATATATATATATGCATATGTATATATATGTATATGCATATATATGTGTATGTATATATATGTACATATGTATTATTATATAAATATATATATGTATGTGTATATATATGTGTATGTATATGCATATATATATGTATGTATATATATGTATATATATAAGTATATATATATTAATATATATATATATATATATATATATATATATATATATATATATATATATATATATATATATATAGCAAGAATGGTAATTAGTAAAAACCCGAAGAAAGTGCTCAATACTATTGCAGAGCAAATATATATATATTTTATTAACGTTTTATCTGTTTAGTTACACATGTTTCTGTTACTGAATCGTTTCAACGGTCCAGCAACTTCGTCAAACTTCTGTTCAAGTCTGATGGAGTTGCTGGATCGTTGATACGATTCGGTAGCAGCAACATCCGTAACTAAACAGATAAAACGGTAATACTACTACTCCTACTACTACTACTAATAATATATATATATAAGTTTTGGTTTCGGTTTCTATTCAAGCTAATGCACCCAAGTCATATGGATATATTTTTTTTATTTTTGAAATCGCAAGTTATTTCATCTTCGGCGTTCGACAAATAAATCTTTACTTACCGCAGTATGTTGAGGAAGTAGTTATGGAAATACGTAGATTGACTACCTTGACTGGTGACGCGGCAAATTCACTTGCAACGATTACATCTATCCTAGAGGAATGTATTCACAGATGGAAAGTGCAGTAAAAAATATTCACCCCAAAAAACTGTTGATTATGCTATTATGATTTGTAAAAGTTAAGACAGATTGCCAAGACTTGAAAAATGAAAATTACAATCTATATAAGAGATGAAGAGAATTCCCCACGCAAGAACCAAATTCTGATGCACTATAAGCCAACTAATACAGTTCAATCTTTAAGGCGGAAGATACACACATTTATTCTGATACAAGAAAGTTGGTAATTCAACAAAAATTGTAAATGGGTTCCATATAATTTCTGTCATTTTTCACTATGATAAAATTAGTATTCATATTACACAAAAGACCTATAAGAATAATTCGTATGCCAAATTATGTATCACTCACCATAGTTTACAGATGTCGCACCATCAGATTCCTATCTTAATATAAGTTTAATCAATTATTGAATTATTGAATGTTATAGAAGAAAACATTCGTTTAAACCTTACGGATGAGCACAAGAAGTAGATAATGCAATAAATCCTCTACAAAATGAACATTAGACGAAAAGCAAAGGATGACCTCACCAAGTATAAATCCATAGACAAAAAATAAAGATGTGTAGCGAGGAAAAAGAGGCTAAATTAGCAATGTGAGGACGAAAATAACATATAGTAATTACATGCACAGCAAAATCAATTATATCACAGGCAAGAAATAATCTCACAGTGACTGTATAAAATTAAAAGATGGAGATATCCTGATGGATAAAGCAGACAAACTGAACCAAATGCGCAGAATATATTACAGAACCTCTTTTATGACGATAGAGAAAATCAGTCTGAGATAACCAAACCGCTAGAAGAGACACCGATCTTAGAGGCAGAAGATGAAAATGCCATAAGAGAAAAGAACAAAAGAAAGGCTATTGGACCGACTCTATATCAGTGGAAATGTACGAAGCACTTTATAAAATAGACATTAATAACATATCTTTTCTTCACAATAGCATCTAGTGTACTGGTTATCTCCTCATTCATATTGCTATCCAAAAAACCTTACACAACCGATTGTGAGTATCACAGAACGATTAGCCTGATGCGCCATATATTAAAGCTCCTACTTAAAATACTAATGACGAGACTGCGAGAAAAATATGACATAAAATATCAGAAGAGCAATTTAGATTTGTCGTAAGTAAATGACCATAAAATGTTATGTTAAGTGTTGAGACATTATGTTGAACAAAGATAGCGGTAATAAATCAAATCGGCGAAGAATCAACGCAGTCACGATCTCGAGTGTTGAGTAATTCTTAAAAACAAAGATGGCGGCGAAGAATCAATGCAGTCACGATTCAGTCGTTTCAAGACAGCGGTTGACAGTGAACTGAATTGAATCCAAAATTTTATATTTTTATAATGAGGTCGAAGGCTTCTCATTGCTTGATTGTACTAATCGTAAGTTATAAGTAAGATCGTCGAAATAATTGGGGACATACCGTTATTAATAATCTAAAACATTTTAACATGTTATATTTACAATGACAATTCTTACAGATACAATGGGATGCAAAATGATGTCGACACGTGTTTCATCGATTTCTCGAAAATAGTTGATAAAGTAAAGCATGAAGAACTATTCAAAATGCTAACTAGACATTGATTGAAAACAATTGGCGAAGGTTAGTAAGATGAAGAATACAGCGAGGAAACATTAATAAGCAGAGGAGTTCACCAAGTCTGTGTTTCGTCGCCAGATTTTTTGCCTTTATAGCGAAAGCTTACAGAGAGAACTTGAAGACATCCAAATAAACATATTTTGGTAAACACAATATTTACCATCTTAGTTATACAGATTACACTGTGTTGATAGCACAATCCGAAGAGACCCCCAAAAACATGCCGAATAATGTGGTGTAAGCAATTGAAAGTAAAGGACTTGCATTAAACATCTAAAAAAAAAAAAACGGTAAACATGACAGTATCTAAGAAATGCCAAACTCTTACATGCAAACTACAAAGTTGTAGTGTATCAGTTAAATAAGTTGATACATTCAAATATCTCGGCTACTGGATGACATCTGATAAACTAGGCACTACTGAAATATAAAGGCGCCTTCAAGGGACTGCAATCAATCATGGTCAACAGAAACATTAAAATAGATACCAAATTCTGAATACTACGAACGCATGTGTGATTAATTTTTTTTTTTTTTTTGGTTGTGTGTGTTGGACAATCATAAACGGCACGAGCAAAATACTGGAGACAACTGAAATTTGGTTCCTCGAAGAGAATTTGGAAGACATTCTGGGCGAAAAAAAGAAAACAGATCAGGAGGCATTAGAAATAGCAAACACAGAAAGGTCTCTGATAAGAAAAGTGCGAAAAAGACAAACGAGATTCATGGATTATGACCAGAGAAAAAAGGCGGAATAAAACAAATTAGTTTAATGGGAAAGATCGAGAAGGGCGACAACAAGAAACATACGTGGAGAATCTAAGTACCTGTGCAACATTAAAATTGATGAGCAACAATGAATTCATGAATGTCTCGATAGAGATAGATAGATGGAGAGCTATAATCGTCAATGCCTGCACAAGGCAGGACACTATTTGAACAAATGAATTATTGAAGTACGTTAAGACTTTTTAAATGAGGAGTATAAGATGAGTTTATTTCTTTATAGTTTAAAACGTACGGAAGTTTATTGACGGAATCTTGGATTAGCTTCATTCAAGACAACGTATAATGCTCTGTATATTACAATCAAATAAATGTCTTTATTCATCGAACAGAAGCCATTCAATCATAAACAGTATAATTAAATCATACTAATGCTCAACCACAGCGCGGTTCTCCGAGATTGAGCCACTCTATCCCAGAAGCTTTTAGCGTCTGCCGTTTCCATCTGGTAGCTGTCTCGCTTGGGTTGTGACTTGCGATGAATTCTCGCTCTTGACTCAAAACTAATACAACTCAAAGAAAGAACTAAATTCTTAATTTCGAGGATGGTTATTTTATTAGGATGTTGTCATGGCCTTTCATTTTGATACCGGCGGAAAAAGATAAATAAGAACTGCCGATCTTAGGGACTTTGTTCCTTGGTTTATCGTGGATTCTTAAGTTATTTCTCATCACGGTTGATGATGTCAAGATTCGAATTCAAAATCCTCTCACTTCAAACCTATCCTATCTCGTGTAACTTCATTTCTTTAATATTAGGTTGAGAAAAAAAGTTCTTGCGGAAGTTTTAATTTTGATTTCAAATGATGTATTTGCAAATACGTTCTCGTGATAATAATTTTACTTTATATATCATTCTAAAGAGCGTATAGATAACAATCGCTTTAAAATAATTATGTCTTCTTTTCAGAACGTTGAATACAAGATGGAAAATAGCAACTTCGCACACTTTTATTATCTGAATTCAAAAAGCTGCTGAAACAGCTCGCGATGTAAACGAAGCATTCGTCACAGGAACCACTGCTGAACTACTGAATGCACAGCACAATGGTGGTTTAAGAAATTTCTTGGCGGCGACGAAAGTCTTGAAGATGATGAGCGTAGTGGTCGGCTATCGGATGTTGACAACGATCGATTAAGAGCCTTAGTCGAAGCCAATCCGCACACAACTGTTCGAGAATGTTCTTCTGATTTAGACGTAACGCATATGACGCTTTCCAAATACTTGAGAGAGATTAGAAAGACAAAAAAATTTGATAAATATACGTCGCGTGAATTTTACAACAAATAAAAGAAACATTGTTATGAAGTGTCATCTTTTCTTTACGCAATAAAAACGACCCATTTCTCGGCCGGGTTGTGACTTGCGATGAAAAGTGGGTTCTTTATAACAAGGCGACGCTCAGCTCAGTGGTTAGACGCCGACGAAGCTTCAAAACACTTCCCGAAGCCAGAGTGGCATTAAAAGGTCATCCTGTCTGTTTGGTGGTCTGCAACCGGTCTCATAAACTACAGTTTTTCTTAAAGCCGGCGAAGAAGTACTGTCAACAAATGGATGAAATGCATCAAAAACTTCGAAACAACACCCAACATTAGTCAACAGTACATGTGTAATTCTTCTCCATGGAAGATGGATGGTGCTATCAACTTTGCAGAAGTTGAACGAATTGGGCTATGAAACTCTGCCTCACCCACCATACTCTCCATATCTCTCACTTACCGACTACTACTTTTTCAAGCATCTCGACAATTTTCTGCGTGAGAAATGCTTCAAAAACCTAAGTCATATCAAAAACGCTTTCATCGCCACCGCAACGCAAGATGTTACCGTAATTGGCATAAATACACTTGTTTTGCATTGTTGATCCTGATTGTGCTTCTTTCGATCTATAAGTTTTTAGTTTGAGCCGAGATATGTTCTATTTAAATTTAAATGTTAAAATACCGCAAGATCTTTCTTGTCAAGTTGATAGTTTAAATTCTCAAAAGAGTCAAATATTTTTCCTGCGCCCGCATATGTCTTTTATTTCCTGCATATGTGTTAAGATCTCCGGTGTGAATTTAAATAATAATATAAAGACTAGCAGACTTACCCTTACTATTTGAGAGGTACCAAAACGCTTATCGATAAATGGAAAATAGCATATAGATAGATGGAGACTACATTAAAGCTGAGATATTGATATCTAGATTTGATTATTGCTTTATTGTGCCGTATAGTCCAACATGACACATTTATTAATGACCCGTAGTTATATTCTTTCATGGTAAAATCGAGTTTTACAACGGAAGGTATATTTCCTAAGTAAATTGAGGCGTTATAATTATCCACATCATCTGTCCGTTTCGGGGTAATCATTGCGATTATTGTGAAGCTTTTCTCGTATGGCTTCCATTCTTTTCAAACGGGATTTCTCTAATTCGTTCTAATGTCGGTATTTTGATTTCAATCTCGTATCAAACGATGTAATTTGTTTTCTTTAAATTGGTCAAGCTTTCCACGTTTTCATCTGATTCGCTCTCCTATTCTTATTGGCTTCTCGAACAAGTTTCAATTGTCGTCATCTTTAGAGAATTTTCGATTAGCTCCCGATTATCACGAAATTGAATTCATTTAGCACATCTATTACGCCTACCTTGCTTGCCAAAAATGTTGTATTTATTTACTATTAGGTTGGTGCAAAAACAATATCGTTTTCTCACGTATGTTACTTTATATATGATTTCTGAGTAAATTCATTGATATATATATATATATATATATATATATATATATATATATATATATATATATATATATATATATATATATAAGTAAATAATTGGTACAGCAAAATGGAAGGAGAAATTTCAGAGGAAACATAATTTAATTTAAATACCAAAGAAACAAAAAAAAAAACGGGCAGGTGGAATTGTTAAAATTTATTTTTTATTTTTATTTAAATTAAATTATGTTTCCTCTGAAATATATATATATATATATATATATATATATATATATATATATATATATATATATATATATAGCCATGTTAAATATCATTTTGAAGCGTGTTGTTCGTTACCGTTTCCAATCCCTGCATTCATTTTTTTTGCAGGATTTTCGACAGCATAGACAAAATTCAAATCCGCACGATTTGTTTGTTTCAGTTCAAACTAAGCCGAAAAGCTGCCGAGATAGCTCATGATATCAATAATGCGTTTGGTCTAGGAACCACTAATGAACGTGTGGTACAATAATGGTTCCAGAAATTTCGCAATGGTGACGAGAGCCTCGAAGATGAAGACGGTCGCGGCCGGCCAACTACAGTTGATAACGAACATTTGAAAGCCTTTAATTGAAGCGGATCCTCACAAAACCACACGAGAAGTTGCTGTTGAACTCGAGGTCAATCCTTTCGTCATTTGAAGCAATTAGAGAAGTCAAAAAAGTTGGATAAATGGGTGCCGCATGAATTGAACGATAATAAAAAAAATCGTCGTGACATGTGATGAGAAGTGGATCTTCTACTACAACCGGCGACGTTCGGCACAGTGGTTGGATTCCGGGGAAGCTCCACAACACTTTCCGAAGCCGAAATTGCACAAAAAAAACGGTTATGATGACTTATTGTTTGTTTACAGCTGGTCTCATATATCACTGCTTCTTGAATCCGGGCGAAACGATTACGACGGAGAAGTACTGTCAAAAAAAAAAAAAAAAAAAAAAAAACGAAATGTACTCGAAGCTCCAACGTATGTGACCCAGATTTGTTAATATGAAGGGACCAATTCTCCTCCATGACAACGCTCGCCCACATGTTGCACAACTGACCCTGCAGAAGCTGAACGAATTGCGCTACGAGACTGCATTATCCGTCATATACTCTCGTCTACCAATTATCACTTTTCCAACCATCTCGACAACCGAGAACCCCATCTTCCAACGTAGACCCCTACTACCAGGTCTCCTTCTCCAACATCAGGGGTCTACGTTCCAACCTTCCAGAGGTTGAAACCCAATTACAGGAGACGAAACCGAACATATTATTTCTAAGTGAAACTGGAATAGGGCCGACAACTTCCCTAGATGAGTTCATAATTAACGGATACTCTAACTTAACAGCTAAATCTGACCCCCAAGATCGCCATGGGCATGGAATATGTGCCTACATTAAGGATGGCTTCCCGTGTGGCAGGGATATCTATCACCACTGCATTTATATTTGCCCTCTATCGGCCCCAAAACAGCGGAGTTACTATCTTTAAGAGCATAGCTGAGGAAATAGACCACATACTGTCTGCACATCCCTCGGCTAACATCCACATCTGTGGTGACTTCAACGTCCATAACGTGGAATGGCTGACCCATTCAAATAAGACAGACGATGAGGGGAGGTTTTGTCATAATTTTGCCATTGCTTATGACCTCACTCAGATTGTTCGCGAACCCACCCGTGTGCCCGATACACCCGGTCAATATGCAAGCCTCCAAGACCTTTTTCTCTCAACTTCCCCTGAGCTATGTTCATGTTCCGTTCATTCTCCTATAGGATCCTCCGACCACTCCGTCGTATCAGTTAAGATAAAAACGAAATGTAAGAAGTCCTCAGACGTACCCCTCCACCGTACTGTATACCGATACTCTATGGCTGACTGGGATAGCTTCCGTACATTCATATCTGATTTACCTCTGCACTCCATGTTTAAAAAGGAAGTGTCCTCTATAGTATCAGATCTGACCGAATGGTTAATTGTAGGCATAGACCAATTCATACCATCTAAAACATTCCTTGATTCTTTTGATTCATTGAATAAAAACTAGGAGGCATTACTTTTGGAACGCCCCAGGTATATGAAAAAAAAAACAAACAAACATGCGATAATATAACCTATATAACCGAAATGTATGTATTTATAGTTGTAATCTATTTTTCTATTTGTAATCTCATTCGTTGTTTTGTCAATTTTAAGAAGTCCAGTAACTTCACTAAGAAAGCTATTCGCTTTTTGCTTAATTATAAACGAGCAGTTCAGCCCAGCTTTTCTCGGGTCCTATGCACTTTTCATAACTTTACGTGCATATGTATATATACATTAAAACGTTTGACTCATGTCCAGGTAAGCTACATCTACAATTTCAAGTGTTTAGACTCAAAATTGGCGATGAGTTTGGATGAGTCTGCAAATGTCAACTCTTTCAACTTTGACCTCTTGTAAGCCAAATTTTCGCCCCAAAACTGATTAAAACGCTTGCTGCATGTCTGAATATCCTTCATATAAAATTTCAAATGTTTAGACACAAAATTGGCTGAATAGCTTGCTAGAGACCGCAAAGGTCAAATCTTTTGGACTTTGACTCATTGGCGGCCAAATGTTCGGCTAAAAAACGACCAAAAAGCTTTCCCTATGTCTGAATACACTTTATGTAAAATTTCAAATGTTTAGACCAAAAATTGGCCGAGTAATTTGGTATAGACCGCAGAGGTGATTTTTTTTACTTTGACCCCCTTAACATTTATTGTTTTGGGATCACATCGAATAAAACAGTTTGATCCATGTCCAAGTAACCTACATGTAAAATGTCACGTGTTTAGACCCAAAATTGACGAAAGAGTGTGGTAGAGTTTTCAAAGGGCAAATCATTGAACTCGGAGAAAAATATATTGTATTGTGTAGGGGGGAGGTCGTAGATAAAAAACAAACAAACAAGAAAAAACGATTACGCACGTAACAGATTTTAAGGTTGAAAATCCGAATTTTGAATGTGTTTTATTTTTCATCTCTTGTGTTTTGAAGTGTGAACTCCGTTGCATATGTTCAGATTAGAAAAGAAATAGACAAAATTTTTTTTTCATAATTTTTTAGAATACCCCTACTTTTCATTCTTTGAAAAATACATTAATAATTTTCTTTTAGTGAGCCCAATATCGCTAATACACCATTAAATGGGAAATGCTTTGAAGAATTGATACTACACAAAAAACAATCGATAAGTAACTACGCATTTTGCTAAAATCACGATAATTTATTTCGGCAATTTCTTCGGTTGACCAAGCGTGATAAGAGTTTGAAAAGTTGTTTTCCACACATACGAACCCTCGCATTCCCAAAAAGGTCACCCATCTGGAACTGGCCAGCCTCATTGTTACTAAACTTTAGGGATTATGTAGGCAACAAATATATATATGTATATATATATATATATATATATATAAATATATATATATATATATATATATATGTATATATTAGCAAAAGTACCCGTCATTGACTGGGTTCCAAAACAGCCTACAGAAAATGGACTCTGATTTATGAAAGTATGATAGGTTATGTAAAAGAAAAGTTGTAAATTTGGGTCGAATTTGGGGGTATCAAAACCAAAGTAAAATATGATGAAAGTAAAAATAAAATACATTAACCCCATAATTTATTATACCATACCTGTTCACACTGAAACACTTATCACAATATTCTGTGGATCTATATTAAAAAACCTTGTTAAACTTTGTGACATATTTTCTATGGAGGTCAGATGCGAACGAACACCCCATAATATTATTATACCATATTTCTTCAAACTGAAACACAATTATAAAAAAATACTTACACAAATAGATATGAAAAGTCTTTATTAAAGTGTGTGCCTATTTCTATTCTATGGAG
Organism: Euprymna scolopes; assembly: GCF_053919585.1. Classification (NCBI taxonomy): domain Eukaryota; kingdom Metazoa; phylum Mollusca; class Cephalopoda; order Sepiida; family Sepiolidae; genus Euprymna; species Euprymna scolopes. The sequence goes on along the minus strand of NC_136495.1, from coordinate 58,427,652 downwards.
GCCAGGCGCGAACACAGACCCACAATTTTATTATACCATCCCTATTTAAGTTAAAACATACTTATCAAAGTATTCTTATGTGCATCTATATTAAAAACACTTGTAAACGTTTTCTTTTTAATTTTTAAAATTTTTATTCCCATAGTTTGTGGACCAGGCGCGAACGCAGACCCCAAAATTTTAATGAACCCCTGTTCTGACAGATCAAACATACCCATTCCTGTGTCTCGATAATCTTCTATCATTATATGTAATCAGTTTTTTTTTAAATAGTCAACCATATAAGAGCCTATTCGTGACCAGACACACACACACATACGCACAATGACATTCAGCTTTATTATATATATATATATATATATATATATATATATATATATATATGGCTTGTGAAAAAAGAATTAAATACTTCACTTAATCGGAAAATCAAACGTTAAAAATACATGGCTAAATATAGTTTATTTAGTCCTAGCTAGGCATCCGTAGTAAACTTTCTACTATCATTAAATTTCGTTTTTTTTTTGTTATTTCGCTACGTAAATCTTAAGAGTGATATAAAAAGTTGGAATTATTTCAATTCCGGGTATTTATAGTATAATATTTTAGCATATTCTTAAAGCAAATCATGCTGAATCTTATTTATACGAAAAAAAGGTTCAACAACGTTTTAAAAATATTTAAATGTTTTATCGATCGAGGTAAAAACGGCGGCGAATGGGGTGACTTTGGAAAATTTAACATTTTAAATTCTATTAAAAATAGTAGAAAATGTTTTATATTATTCTGCTTTTCATATGATAAAATTAAGGCTTTTATCTTTCTGGAAAAAAAGTTGCTTAAGAATAATAGATTTTAATAGATTTTAGTTATTTTTAAAACATTACTCCAGTTTTTTGACCGTGCCTAGTCTAAGATAAGTTAATGCTTGGTGTTATTGATTTGGCATTATATTGTCTTATATCTCCAATATAATGCATTATGTTTGTCAATACTAACAGAAATTTATTAATTTTATTTAATTAAAAAATAATTAATTTATTCAAGGTCAAACCAATTTAAATGAAACTTATATATATTATATTTAGGAATGTGTACCGAACTGTATGCATTCATAGACAGAGGTAAGTTGAGTTTTTCCTCCTGTCATTCCATTTCCCGTCTCTCTCCCTGTCTGTTTGGCTATCTGTCGTTCTGTCTGTATCTCCCTCTCACTCACTCTCTCTCTCTCTCTCTCTCTCGCGACACAAAAGTAAAATTTTCTTTTTAATGTTTTTCAAAGATCACCGCCTCGTCACCGAAGAGAACTGAATTTGTCTTTCTATACATTTATTTCTTATTAAAAAAAATAATGGAAATTTTCATGAGCTAAGTTTCTTTCTAGGAATCATCTGTGGAACTGATTTTCATGTAAAAATTAGAGATAAAAAACTATTCGCAAATAATTTTGACACCTCTCATTTTTGTGTTTTATGCAATCTTAAATATGTGTTGCATTTTTCTTTTCAGTCTTTTAATTTTTAACTGAGTACCTAGACTTTAGCCTAACGCAATCGTTTTTTCAACAAACATGTTTTATTTATACAATTCGGACTACAGTTCTCATATTGAGTGTTATTCGTATATGTAACCTCTGACCTTCCACATGCGTATCTTGTCGAACTGTGAAATCTTTCTGGGAAACTCAGGAATCTGCACGGAATTTTTAACAGAACCCTTTATTTAATCACAAGCGGTAATTTTCTCTCTTTCAGTCATCCATAACTGGAATAGAAGTCTTAATTAATTCGCAATTGTATTCTTACTATTACTCGTGCTGAGAATTCAGCATTCAACCTACTGAAGGATTTCGCTTACAGTTAATAATAATATAGTCCTTTTTAATAATAATAATTTTGAGGCTAAGTTTACTAAATAATTATAGTGTCACTTTAACATTCATAATTTAGAGTCGTTTTTAATATTAGTAATTTTAATTCTAAGTTTATAATAATAATATTAGCGTTTTTAATATTAATAATTTTAATTCGAAGTTTATAATAATAATAATAATAATAATAATAATATCGTCGTTTTTAATATTAATAATTTTAATTCGAAGTTTATAATAATAATATTGTCGTTTTTAATATTAACAATTTTAATTCGAAGTTTATAATAATAATCTTGTCGTTTTTAATATTAATAATTTAAATTTTAAGTTTATAATAATATTGTCGTTTTTAATGTTAATAATATAAATTCTAAGTTTATGTTAATAATGTTATCGTTTTTAATATTAATAATTCAAATTGTTAGTTTATAATTATAAAATTTTAATATGAATAATTTTAATTCGAAGTTTATAATAATAATATTGTCGCTTTTTATATTTATAATGTAATTCACAGTTTTTAATAATAATATTGTCGTTTTTAATATTAATAATTTTAAATCGAAGTATATAATAATAATATTGTTTTTTTATATTAATAATTTAAATTCTAAGTTTATAATAATAATATTGTCGTTTTTAATATTAATAATTTTAATTCAAAGTTTATAATAATGTTGTCGCTTTTAATATTAATAAATTAAATTCTAAGTTTATAAATATAATATTATCGTTTTTAATATTAATAATTATAATTCGATGTTTATAATATTAATATTGTCGTTTTTAATATTAATAATTTAAATTCTAAGTTTATAATAATAATAATATTGTCGTTGTTAATATTAATAATTTTAATTCGAAGTCTATAATAATAATTTAGTCGTCTTTAATATGAATAATTTTAATTCGAAGTTTATAATAATATTGTCGTTTTTAATATGAATAATTTTAATTCGAAGTTTATAATATTAATATCGTCGTTTTTAATATAAATAATTTTAATTCGAAGTTTATAATAATAATAATAATAATAATAATAATAATATTGTCGTTTTTAATATGAATAATTTTAATTCAACTTTTATAATTATAATATCGTCGTTTTTAATATCAATAAATTTATTCAAAGTTTATAATATTAATATGGTCATATTAAATATTTATCATTTAAATTCTAAGTTTATAATAATAATATGGTCGTTTTTCATATTTGTAATTACACTTGTAAGTTTATAATAATAATATGGTCGTTTTCATTAGAAATAATCTTCATTTGAAGTTTATAAATATAATATGGTCGTTTTTAATAGTTATAATTTAAATTCTAAGTTTATAATAATATGCTCGTTTTAAAAATTGATAATCTTAATTTTATTTTATAATAATATATTTGTTTTTAATATTAATGTTTGTTTTTAATATTAATAATTTACATTCTAAGTTTATAATAACAATATGGTTGTTTTTAGTATTGATAATTTGAATGCTAAGTTCATAATAATAATATGGTCGTTTTTAATATTAATAATTTAAATTTTAAGTTTATAATTATAATATGTTTGTGTTCAATATTAATTATTTAATACTAATTTTAAAATAATAATAGTGGCGTTTTTAATATTAATAATTTTAATTCTAAGTTTATAATTATTATGTGCTTGTTTTTAATATCAATAATTTTTAGTCTAAGTTAACTTAATTATTATATATTTGTTTTGATACTTATAATTTCCAGTCTAATTTACTTAATATTAATAACTTTAAGTAAAAGTGTAGTTAATATTAATATAGTCTTTTTTATACAAATAACCTTAAGTCTATAGTTTTTAAACATTAGAGGTTATTTTTAATATAATTAATTTTGAGTTTCTTTAATATTAATATGGTAGTTTTAAATATTAATAATTACAATTTTAAGTTTACTTGATAATAATATGGTCGCTAAAACATATTATTATGAAGCAAACATTAATATTTAAAACAAACATATAATAATTAAGTAAACTTAGAATATATTATTGATACTAAAAACTAACATTATAATTTAAAAGTAGAGACTTTGAATTGTTAAGCTTAAACTTTAATAATAATAATAATATGGTTGTTTCTAATATTAATAATTTAAAGACTAAGTTTACTTAATAATATTGTCGGTTTAATCTAAATGATATAAAGCCTATATTTTCTTAATAATGTTTGTTTAATTATAATTCAAGATTATTTTATTAATAATATGGTAATTTTCAATATAAGTAATTTCAATGCTAAGTTTACTAAATATTGTTATGATCGTTTTAATATAAATAATTAAAAGTTTAATTTTATTTAATAATATGTTTTTTTTATTATTAATAATTTATATCTTCGGAGACTTAATAATATGTTCGTTATTAATATAAATAATTTTAAGTCTTAGTTTAATAAAAATATGTTGTTGCCAATATGAATAATTTTAAGAATTAGTTTACTTCATAATATGTTGTTACTTTAGAATAATATGGTCGTTTTGAATATTAATGATTCTAATGTTATGTTTACTTATTAATAATAAGATTGTTTTAATATTAATAATTTTAAGTCAGTTTTTTTTTAAATAATAATATGTTTGTTTCTAATATCAATAATTTAAAGTCTCTGTTTATATAATAATAAGATGTTTGTTTTCAATATTAATAATTTTAGGTCTAAGTTTAATTAATGATAATATGGTGGATTTTAATATGAATAATTTCAAGTTTAAGTTTATTTCATAATAATACGTTTGTTTTTGATATTAATAACTTTAAGTTTAAGTTAACTAAATAATAATGTGGTCGTTTTCAATATTAATAATGTTAAGCCTAAGTTTTCCTAATAAAATATGTTTTACCGTTAACAATTTAAAGTCTAAGTATGCTTAATAATAATATGATCCTTTTTAATATAAATAATTAATTTCTAATTTACTTCATAATATTATGGTCGTTTTTAATACTAATAATTTTAAGTCAAAGTATACTGAATAATAATATATTTGTTCTTAATATAAATAATTTTTAGTTAAATTTAATTTATAATAATGTTAGTCTTCAATATTAATAATCTTAAGTCCCAATTTACTTAATAATAATATGTTTATTTTTAATATAAATCATTTTAAGTCTAAATTTGCTTAATAATAATAATATGCTTGTTTTAATATAAATAATTTTAAGTATATGTATATCAATAATAAAATAGTCGTTTTTAATATTAATAATTTTAAGTCTAAATTTACTTAATAATATGTTTGTTTTTATATTAATACTTTTAAGTCTAAATTTGCTTAATAATAATGTTTGTTTTTAATATAAATAATTTTAAGTCTAAGTTTTTAATACTAATATATTTGTTTTTAATATTAATAATTTTAGTCTGTTTTTCAATAATAATATATTTGTTTTTAATGCTAATAATTTTAGTCTGTTTTTCAATAATAATATATTTGTTTTTAATATTAATAATTTATTCTGTTTTTTTAAATAATAATATATTTGTTTTTAATATTAATAATATTAGTCTGTTTTTTAATACTAATATTTTTGTTTTTAATATTAATAATTTTAGTCTGCTTTTTAATAATAATATATTTGTTTTTAATATTAATAATTCATTCTGTTGTTAATAATAATATATTTGTTTTTAATATTGATAATTTTCGTCTGTTTTTAATAATAATATATTTGTTTTTAATATTAATAATTTAAGTCTGATATTTAATACTAATATATTTGCTTTTAATATTAATGATTCTAGTCTGTTTTTTAATAATAATATATTTGTTTTTAATATTAATAATTTTTGTCTGTTTTTTAATAATAATATATTTGGTTTTTATATTAATGATTTTAATGTTTATTTAAAAGTCTGTAAATATTGTCTTGTAGAATAGTCTCCGTAAATAATTAAACTTTTCACAAGTCCTAAAACTTCTCTTGACGTTTTCGTCTTGTCGTCACCCCTTATGCACATACCAGATTCGCCTCCGAACTTAGTTAATCGGTTGTCTCTAAGTAAAAAAAAAAAGCAATATATAGCTATATATATTCGGAATTATAAAAAAAAAATAGTCATATTTATCTATTATTATGAATTAAAATTAATATCTATCTGTTTATTTGAATAAATGCGAACTTTAGTGTACCGTGTTTATAAGCCACTTATGAATAAAATGACTATGATTTAAAATTTTCTTTGAAGTAATAGATTTCGTAAAGCGATCCTTTTTAGTAAAAATACATATACGTGTACATTTTTTAAAGATTTACTCACAAAAGACCTTTCAAAGTAGGCATGAAGTTGTTATCGTTTTGCAGGGGAAAAGACTGCGATGTGAACACAGTTTTGACAACAACGTTTCATGTAAATGTCATTCCCAGATTTAAGTTTCCTCTTTTTGGTCTATAGCTTTTTGTTTCATAGCTTTTCTCCAAAATACATAAGACTTACCTTACGCTGGACACTCTCACCAAAATACTGCTTTCATTCTATTACTTTACTCCTACTTATTTGCGCAGCTGGTGTTGCTATTTCGTATGCCGCATGACTAAAAGACTAAAGAAATAAGTCTTATTGTAATTTTCTGTTGGAGTGTAAATTAGTATGTCTTGTTTTAAGGTGAATAATGGTCAGAGAATAAAACAAAAAGATACAAAAAACGTGTTCTACTTTGACATGCCAGGTAGACATAATCAGATGCAGTGAAATGCCAATTTGGTTCTCATTCTTGATAATAGCGAAAACTGATAGCCATAAAACTGAGTTTCCATCATAAAACGATGATAACTACTTATTTTTCATATGAATTTCAACTAAAGTTACCTAATTGTCATGTCAAATTAGTTAAATATTTCTAGAATATTACATAAAATAAGTATTTCCATGATACATCAGCAAAAGAAAAAAACGATTTCGCCATATTTGTTTGTAACATGTGACGTATGTACCGTAAATACTGGGCAAATAATTAATTTCTCCGGAACTGGCCAAGGTTTTTGAAAGTTTTCAGAAATTAATTAAATTGCCTTTACTATATGCGCTATTAAGTTTATTTATATTAGTAAAACTTGCAAAGGTTTTCGAGATATATTTTCTTTAATCATTAACTTTCTACCTTATCGTCTTTTTTGTTGTAATTTTTGGAAATATTTTGGTTTTTCGAATTTTGCTATCGTAACGAAGAAGAACCGTAAATTCTAAACCCTCGGATGAGAAGGTCGATAATCTTTAACTTTGAATCTAATAAATAAACCAGCTTGTAGAATAGTAAAAGGAAATACTCTATGTCATTTAGCTGTTTATTTCAGTTTCGAGCACCATCCTTAAAAGATCGGAACAGCAGAGCAGAAAAAAAAATGTTTTAAAAAAAGGCTATAGAATAAGTTGAGATAACAAAACCGCAAAAAAAAAAGATAAAAAAAACGAACAAACAAAAAACGAAGGTGAAAATAGGAAAAAGAAAATAAACAAGTATAAACAAAAGTTTCAGTAAAAAAAGAAGACCCCCACCCGCGAAAAAAAAAATAAGAAAAATTAAAATACCCTCCCCCCCCCCTCCAAAAAAAATCAAAATCAAAACAAAAAATAAAAAAACAAGAAAATCCAAATAAAAAACAATGAAGTAAATCAGAATAAAAACAAAACAAAAATCAAAATAAATGCCTCAATAACGATTAAGCTGAAAACAATCAGAAAAAAACTTTTATTCTTAAGAAAAAAATAACAAACATTTTCTTTACAAACAAAAAATAAAACATAAAAAAACATTAAAAAACAACAAAACAACAACAACAAAAAAAAAAAAACAGAAGCAAACTAACCCTCCGGTAAAAAAAAAAAAAAATAAGCAAAAGCATAATATTAAAATAAATAAATAAATAAATATAAGCAAACAAATGGCGTATGATGATGGTGGTGGTGGAGGGGGAACGATTGATATATTTGTCACCCACGTTAACTTTCTTATTCACTGTTCAACTTTTCAATCTGATTTCAAACGAACTAATCATATTTTGATAATCAGCAACGAACGAAAAGATAGGGCTCTGAAAACTGCGCAATTAACTGATACGCGGACCATTTCTGCAGGCGTTTCTCGTAAATGTCATCCCCAGATTTAAGTTTCCTCTTTTTGTTCTACGTTCATTTTTTTTTTTTTTTTTACATTTATCCATTGTATTTAGTGATCATACATGTAAATATGCGTCCTTTTATCTACATACGATGTTGTCCGTCGACCTGTCACGGTACAGGTTTAAACTGCAATGTCCAACGTCTGTCACACTAAAAATCGTAAAATGCTTAGATCATAAATAGATTTTTTCTTGAAGAGTCCGCGTAACACTATAAGTGATACCGTCTGTCCGGCCGTTTGCCAAATTTAAATTTGAAATATAAATTCTATTGCTAAACAGATGGACGTATCCTAAGAATAAAAGAAAATTTTATTTTATTTTTATGTATTATTTTCTTATTGTTTCGTTTATAATTTTATATATATTTATTTTTGTTAAATCTTTGCTTTCTTCAATTTATCTTTCTCGTTTCAACATACCCTCCCACGCTCCCGACACTTGCAAGGCTTCTGTATCTATTTCGTCTTCCATAACCACGATTATTATTATATACCTTTTTTACACAGGCATCACCACTTATCAAGGCCCAGAGGCTACTCGTGGATAACGTTGTAAGAGGGTACAGTAATCAATTGGACAATAGTATTTGGACTTGAAGTGCAGCATCTGAAGAACAGATACGGTATTTATTAGCTCCCCCACCGAGCAAATTAGGCACAAGGCCGATTTTTAATGTGAGGAGTGAAGGGGAAATGGGGACCAACTCCCCGGGGAGTAGGGGAGCTGAATAGTGACAATTGGTATGAAGGGTTGCCCCTACATTGACCAAGGATGGAATACTGTTGCCATATCTGGGCAGGAGCTGCTAAAAACAGCCTATCCTGCCTTGACAGAGTACAAAATAGACTTCGTGGCTTAGTGGGGGATGCTCTTTTCTCTACCCTGCAACCTCTCTCCCACAGAAGAGACGTTGCGAGCCTATCCTTGTTTTATCGTTATTTCCATGGCAGGTGCTCGTCCGAACTCCAATCTCTGGTCCCCCCCCCTCGCCAATCTTTCACGAAAAACACCCGTCTAGCTGAATCCACTGTGAAAAATTTCCCCCACTCTATATCTGTGCCTAAATCAAAACGCGGATTCCATGAACAAAGCTTCTTTCTTAGAACTGCACGCCTGTGGAACTCTGTTCCGTCTGCCTGCTTCCCACCGGACTACAACTTGGATGTGTGTCAAGTCCAACGTTAACAAATTCCTAATGAACCGCCCCCTTAAGTAAACACTTCATCAAATCTCCACACTAACATAATAAATAACTAAATAACAATAACCCTTATCCCTGAGTGGCTTCCGAGCCTTGATAAGTGGTGATCACTGTGTAAAAAAAAAGGTCTTATATGTGGAGTTTCCCCCACATATGGTCTTTGCGTGCAGTATCTGCTGGAACAGATGGTATTTATTTGCTCCCCCACCGAGCAAATTAGGCACAAGGCCGATTTTTAATGTGAGGAGTTAAGGGGAAATGGGGACCAACTCCCCGGGGAGTAAGGGAGCTGGATAGTGACAATTGGTATGAAGGGTTGCCCCTACATTGACCAAGGTCTTATATGTGGGGTCGCCCCCACATATGGTCTTTGCTTGTAGTATCTGCTGGAACAGATGGTATTTATTTGCTCCCCCACCGAGCAAATTAGGCACAAGGCCGATTTTTAAAGTGAGGAGTGAAGGGGAAATGGGGACCAACTCCCCGGGGAGTAGGGGAGCTGGATAGTGACAATTGGTATGAAGGGTTGCCCCTACATTGACCAAGGTCTTATATGTGGGGTCGCCCCCACATATGGTCTTTGCTTGCAGTATCTGCCGGAACAGATGGTATTTATTTGCTCCCCCACCGAGCAAATTAGGCACAAGGCCGATTTTTAATGTGAGGAGTGAAGGGAGGGGGAAGGGAAAGGGGGGACCAGCTCCCGAGAGGTGGGAAATGGGAGCTGGTTAAAGGTCAGGCATGTGGGGTTGCCCCCACATCTGGTCTTTGCTAGTCATAGCTAGTCCTAGCTTGCAGTATCTGCCGGAACAGATGGTATTTATTTGCTCCCCCACCGAGCAAATTAGGCACAAGGCCGATTTTTAATGTGAGGAGTGAAGGAGAAATGGGGACCAAATCCCCGGGGAGTAGGGGAGTTGGATAGTGACAATTGGTATGAAGGGTTGCCCCTACATTGACCAAGGTCTTATATGTGAGGTTGCCTACACATATGGTCTTTACTTGCAGTATCTGCCGGAACAGATGGTATTTATTTGCTCCCCCACCGAGCAAATTAGGCACAAGGCCGATTTTTAATGTGAGGAGTGAAGGGAGGGGGAAGGGGAAAAGGGGACCAGCTCCCGAGAGGTGGGAAATGGGAGCTGGTTAATGGTCAGGCATGCGGGGTTGCCCCCACATCTGGTCTTTGCTAGTCATAGCTAGTCAGATCTTGCAGTATCTGCCGGAACAGATGGTATTTATTTGCTCCCCCACCGAGCAAATTAGGCACAAGGCCGATTTTTAATGTGAGGAGTGAAGGGAGGGGGAAGGGAAAAAGGGGACCAGCTCCCGAGAGGTGGGAAATGGGAGCTGGTTAATGGTCAGGCATGTGGGGTTGCCCCCACATCTGGTCTTTGCTAGTCATAGCTTGCAGCATCTGCCGGAACAGATGGTATTTATTTGCTCCCCCACCGAGCAAATTAGGCACAAGGCCAATTTTTAATGTGAGGAGTGAAGGGAGGGGGAAGGGAAAAGGGGACCAGCTCCCGAGTGGTGGGAAATGGGAGCTGGTTAAAGGTCAGGCATGTGGGGTTGCCCCCACATCTGGTCTTTGCTAGTCATAGCTTGTCATAGCTTGCAGCATCTGCCGGAACAGATGGTATTTATTTGCTCCCCCACTGAGCAAATTAGGCACAAGGCCGTTTTTAATGTGAGGTAAAAACCAGACCCCTAAAAGGGGTCACTCTGGTTACCAAAAATAATAATTGTCCCAGTATAGAGGGTTTCCCCTCCATTGACTGGTACAAATTATCTTAAGTGCAGTATCTGCCGGAACAGATGGTATTTATTTGCTCCCCCACCGAGCAAATTAGGCACAAGGCCTATTTTTAATGTGAGGAGTGAAGGGAGGGGGAAGGGAAAAAGGGGACCAGCTCCCGAGAGGTGGGAAATGGGAGCTGGTTAAAGGTCAGGCATGTGGGATTGCCCCCACATCCGGTCTTTGCTAGTCATAGTTAGTCATAGCCAGTCATAGCTTGCAGTATCTGCCGGAACAGATGGTGTTTATTTGCTCCCCCACTGAGCAAATTAGGCACAAGGCCGTTTTTAATGTGAGGTAAAAACCAGCTCCCCTAAAAGTAGGCAAAAAGGGGGCACTCTGGTTACCAAAAATAATAATTGTCCCAGTATAGAGGGTTTCCCCTCCATTGACTGGTACAAATTATCTTAAGTGTAGTATCTGCCGGAACAGATGGTATTTATTTGCTCCCCCACTGAGCAAATTAGGCACAAGGCCGTTTTTAATGTGAGGTAAAAACCAGCTCCCCTAAAAGTAGGCAAAAAGGGGGCACTCTGGTTACCAAAAATAATAATTGTCCCAGTATAGAGGGTTTCCCCTCCATTGACTGGTACAAATTATCTTAAGTGTAGTATCTGCCGGAACAGATGGTATTTATTTGCTCCCCCACTGAGCAAATTAGGCACAAGGCCGTTTTTAATGTGAGGTAAAAACCAGCTCCCCTAAAAGTAGGCAAAAAGGGGGCACTCTGGTTACCAAAAATAATAATTGTCCCAGTATAGAGGGTTTCCCCTCCATTGACTGGTACAAATTATCTTAAGTGCAGTATCTGCCGGAACAGATGGTATTTATTTGCTCCCCCACTGAGCAAATTAGGCACAAGGCCGTTTTTAATGTGAGGTAAAAACCAGCTCCCCTAAAAGTAGGCAAAAAGGGGGCACTCTGGTTACCAAAAATAATAATTGTCCCAGTATAGAGGGTTTCCCCTCCATTGACTGGTACAAATTATCTTAAGTGCAGCATCTGCCGGAACAGATGGTATTTATTTGCTCCCCCACTGAGCAAATTAGGCACAAGGCCGTTTTTGATGTGAGGTAAAAACCAGCTCCCCTAAAAGTAGGCAAAAAGGGGGCACTCTGGTTACCAAAAATAATAATTGTCCCAGTATAGAGGGTTTCCCCTCCATTGACTGGTACAAATTATCTTAAGTGCAGCATCTGCCGGAACAGATGGTGTTTATTTGCTCCCCCACCGAGCAAATTAGGCACAAGGCCGATTTTTAATGTGAGGAGTGAAGGGAGGGGGAAGGGAAAAAGGGGACCAGCTCCCGAGAGGTGGGAATTGGGAGCTGGTTAATGGTCAGGCATGTGGGGTTGCCCCCACATCTGGTCTTTGCTAGTCATAGCTTGCAGCATCTGCCGGAACAGATGGTATTTATTTGCTCCCCCACTGAGCAAATTAGGCACAAGGCCGTTTTTAATGTGAGGTAAAAACCAGCTCCCCTAAAAGGGGTCACTCTGGTTACCAAAAATAATAATTGTCCCAGTATAGAGGGTTTCCCCTCCATTGACTGGTACAAATTATCTTAAGTGCAGTATCTGCCAGAACAGATACTACACTTTGATCTTGTCCCGAAGGCCAAACAACCATATTGTAGTCAGCTGGAAAGATGGCAAACGGAAGACAGTTCCACAGGCGTGCAGTCCTTTTTTATTTTTAAAACAGAAAAAAAAAAATTCAAAATAAACTTTACACCTCTTATGTTAGTGCTTTATCCAATCTAAAATATGTGTTGCCTTTATTTTTTTTTTCTTTTAAGTCTTTTTATTTTTAATTTTTTCGTCTATGCCATAAGCCTAACGCAATCGTTATTTCAACAAATATGTGTTATTTACAATATTCGGACTACTAGTCTCATATTGAGCGTTATTCGTATATGTAACCCCTGACCTTCCTCAGGTGTATCTTGTCGAAATCGGGAATCTACACGGAATTTATTTAATCCACAGGGTTAGTTTGCTCTCGTTCGTTCATTCATAACCGGATAGAAGTATTAAGTCATTCGCAATTGTATTGTTACGATTGTTCGCACCGAGGATTGAGCATTCAACCTACTGAAGGCTTTCACTTACAATTAAACACCTAGTACTTTATCCGTTACGCCTTGAGTCCTTGTGGATGTTACATCGACGGAAACGCTATGCAAATAACAATAAAAACGAGAACAAGAGTTGGAATAATTTAAATAATAAAAATTTCCAATACTTATCAAAACGAAGTCCAAAATATGTGATTTTAAAGAAAGTTGTCTCTTCCTTGTGTTTCGGCTCTTCACTAGAACAACTATCTCAATATATCTCTTCATATCCCACAATCTCTCTCTCCCTCTCTCTGCACACGCACACACACGCATATATATATATATATATATATATATATATATATATATATATATATATATATATATATTCAAGCACGATGATTGAACACGACAGAGCTATTCTTTTTTCTGATTTTTGTGGATGTCTTTTACATTCGCCGAGCGGTCTTTTTAATTCCAGTTGGATTTTTGTATAGAATGGCGCCCAAAAGTTGTTGTTCACCAACCGGTCTCATTTGACAGCGGGGCAAATATATTACCAGTATTTAATTAATAACAGGAAACTAAATAAATAAACTATAAGATTCGAAAATCTAAATTAAAACTAAAAATAATTCGTCCCTAACCTTCCTGCACCCCCTTTATAACCAATAGATGCACCGATAGAAAGCGCTTTTGTGCCATTTTATATAATATGCCAGCTGAAATTAAAACGATCAAGTTTTCCAATGTGTTGGAAAACATATCTCCCTTAAGCAACGTTTAAACAACTTTATGAGAGGTATTGTCAGTTAAAGCTTTTTGAACACTATGATTAAATTACCGTCAGGGCCAATTGATATACTAAGATGTTGATCAGTTTGGCAACATTACGTACAGCTATATGTATAGTGCATGACGTGTTTTCTGTGACATGAGGAAATACGGGAAATAGGCGGTTCTGGTTGCAAAAAGTAAAATGTGCTACAAAGTTCTTAGCAAGCAGTTTAGCTTTATCAGATACTGACAAAATTATCCAGGGGCCATTGATGATAGTTGGGATAGAGGACACGCGTCTGTTCAATATCCTGTTTGTTATTCGCTAAAACTCGCTACTTTAGATTAAACGGACTGAATAATAGCGAAAACTGATTGTCAAAAATTACTTATTAGTGTATTGCATAGATTGCTTGTAGTATTGAAGCAGTTTTAATTTCAGAACATCTATTTCGTTGAAAGCAATGGAAATAGTATTAGGTTGGTACAAAAACAGTATCGTTTTCTCACATATGTTACAAGTATATATGATTTCTGAATTAATTCATTGATATATATAGCCATGTTATATATCATTTTGAAGCGTGTTTTTCGCTCTATCGAATCGTGTTATTCGTCATCGTTCTATATATTTTCATTCATTTTTTTGCAGGATTTTCGGCAGCATGGACAAAATTCAAATCCGCACGATTTTCTTGTTCCTGTTCAAACTAGACCGAAAAGCTGCCAAGACAGCTCGTGATATCAATGATGCGTTTGGCTCAAGAACCACTTACGAACATGGTGGTTCAAGAAATTTCGCAGAAGTGAGGAAAGGCCCGAAGATGTAGACAGTCGCGGCCGGCCGACTGCGGTTGATAACGAACATTTAAAAGCCTTAATTGAAACCGATCCTCGCAAAAGCACACGAGAAGTTGCTGTGGAACTCCAGATCGACCACTCAACAGTCGTTAGCCATTTAAAGCCAATTAGGGAAGTCAAAAAAGTTGGATAAAAGGGTGCCACATGACTTGAACGATAATAAAAAAAAATTCGTTTTGAGGTGTCTTCTACGATCCTTATGCACAACAAAACCGACCCATTTCTGGAGCGGATTTGACGTGTGATGAGAAGTAGATCATCTATAGCAACCTGTGATGTTCGGCACAGTTATTGGTTACCAGAAAAAGGTTCACAGCACTTCCCGAAGCCAAATTGCACAAAAAAGGTTATGGTGACTGTTTGGACGTCTGCGGCCGATCTCATTCATCACAGCTTCTTGAATCCATGCAATTAAGGAAGAGAAGAACTACCGACAAATTGAGGAAATGCATCAGAATCTCCAACGTATGTGCCCGAGATTGGTCAATATGAAGGGACCAATTCTATTCCATGACAACGCTCGCCCGCATGTTGCTCAACTGACCCTGCACAAGCTGAATGAATTGAACAACAAGACTCTACCCCATCCGCCATATTCACCGGACCTATCGCCGCCGCTAATCACTTTTTAAAGCATTTCGACAACTTCCTGCGCGAAAAAATGCGTCGAAATCCGAGATGATGACGAATCGCCCTTTAATGATTTCATTGCTTCCAGAACCCCAGATGTCTATGCTAATGGGATAAATAAACTTGTTTCTTATTGGCAAAAATATGTCGATTCTAATGGTTCTTATTTCGGTTAATACACTTTATTATGAAAGGAGTTATGATCTTTTGAA
Organism: Euprymna scolopes; assembly: GCF_053919585.1. NCBI lineage: Eukaryota > Metazoa > Mollusca > Cephalopoda > Sepiida > Sepiolidae > Euprymna > Euprymna scolopes. The sequence goes on along the minus strand of NC_136495.1, from coordinate 58,412,089 downwards.
GTTGAACAGAAAAAAAACGATAATATTTTTGCACTAACCTAATAGTTTCTGTGCGCAATGGCAGCTGCACGTTATAGAGTGAACAACGGCTGGTTGTTAGGTCTTTGTTAGGATTTCTTTAAGTGTATGAAGCGGACTATACGGACAGTAAACCAACCATTCAGGTCGTTTGGGGGCCTTTTAAATGTTTTTGGTGGAGGGGGCAAAATATAGCCCGCCAATTGCTTTTGAAAATACAAATATTACAAAATGTATTAAATATTCTCCAGGCATCAATTTAGAAATAGTCTGTTACTTGTACTTTTTCGTAGGGCCTCTTGTTAGATTTAAACTGTAGACATTATAAAAAATCAAAATGATGTAATATATTTTCATCAACGTTAGAATAAATATTCTATATGTAATGTTTAGTAGGATTATATTGTCGTTTGAGTCTTTGTAATTTGACATAAAAGTGGTGCAATTTATTTTGCCAGTCTCTAAATGAGTGTTCGTCAAGATGAGAAATCTTGAAATATGTACCAAACGCCATATTTCTGACTGGACTGAACCATGTATTAAAAATAGAGAGCAAATGTTTATGAATAAATAACAACACAATTTGTAATAAAAGACAGACACCAAATTTGCATCTTTTATTTTTAGACTTGAAAAAGTCCTTTTTATGATCGAAGTAAAAGGGTGTTGTTTTTGTGGCGGCGAACTTTTAATTAAAATATATAATGGAAAAGTATTATTACCATACAAATATGTTGTTTACTTCACGGATAAATTTTTGGCATTTATAATTTAAACTAGCCTGGGTGCCCGGCGTTGCCCGGGTGTTTGGATGCGTGAGTTGAGCAAAAAAAAAAAAAAAAAAAAAAAGAAAAAAAAAAGTGGTAGTAGGCAGACAGGCACGCTTGAACCCATACCGCGAAGGAGGAAAAGAACGTGAAAAGAAACGTGACGTCTTTGCTGTTGTGCCAATCGCCAAACCAGAAGTGACGAATGGTTAAATCAAGGCTAGTCAATCGAAAAGAGAGGGTGACTTCCGAAAATATCGGCGAAAAAAAGCGACCCCTCCATGTAGAAAAGTGCTTAGGGTGAAGGAATTAATGTTTTTAGCAAATTTTCCGATTTTTTTGGGTTCGAAGCGTCGAGCTCCAAAACGATACCGATCTCATGAAAATGTGTCGCCTCTGTCGAAAGTTTCAGGCATACATACATACATACATACATACATACATACATACATACATACATACATACATACATACATTTAAACAGACAGGTGAGATTTATATTATAGATTATACTTTGGGCATATGGCCGCGCGCTTCGCGTTTATATGGCGTAATTCAGAACTCAATTGTTACAAACTTTACGCATTAGGTTAGACGGTATTTCGGCAATAACGAGCCGTCTATTGTGTTTGGTTTATCAATGGAAGTTTACATATCCAAAAAGAAAAAGTATAATGTAGTTAAATCGCACGAACGAGGTGTCCAGTTAACAATTTGGTGAAAATATTCATCATAATTGCCAAACTAAACTGAACTTACAATAATCGATAGTTTCCTAATCTGCAATTAAAGAAAATGAGTTGTCAATTTGATGTTCGCCGCAGGAGCTGCTAGAAGCAGTTTATCCTGCCTTGAAAAAGTTAAAAATAGACTTTATAGCTTAGTAGGGGATGCCCTTTTCTCTTCCCTGCAACCTCTTTTCCACAAAAGAGACGTTGCGAGCCTGTCTCTGCCTTATCGTTATTTTCATAGAAAATGCTCGTCTGAGTTCCAATCTATGACTCCCCTCACTAAACCTTCACAAAAAACACTCGTATAGCCAAAAACCATAATCAATAATTTTTAACACCATTTATTTGTGTCTAAACCTAAACGTAGATTCCATGAAAAAAGCTTCTTTCTTAGAACTGCACGCCTGTGGAACTCTCTTCCGATTGCCTGCTTTCCAGCTGACTACAATTTGATTGTCTTCAAGTCCAACGTAAACAAGTTCTTGATGAACCGTCACCCGAAGTAATCCAATTTACAAAATTTCCACTACTTATGCTTACTACGTTATAATCACATTGACTAATGTGCACCCATTAACCCTTATTCTCGAGTGGCCTCCGGGCCTTGATAAGTGGTGACTAATTTGTAAAGAAAAACCCAAAAAACAAAAACAAAAAAAAACATCCTATACAATTATTGTTTTGTATGACGTAAGTTTTGTTAGTATTTATTCATATATACCGAGGTTTTCGATCGGATATTTCATGTAAAGCTGGATGCCACCGCATAGTCAACCTGTGGTAATTATCGAGGTATAAACTGTATTCAAACAGTGGGTAAGTTTTTTTTTTTTTTTAACTCCGACTGATTACGTTATCTTGGAATGCTACCTCGGATTTAGTGTCGGTCCGGACGGAGCAGTTATGATTTTGAGTCCAATAACTTTAGGAAAAAAGTGCTAGCGAACTATGCGTAGAACTTAAAATGCTGTTAATAGAACAGCATATTGCACAATCATAGGTAAAATTTGATGGCCACGGGTATTCAGCACAATGCTGAAACAACTTCCCGGAGACATGAAAGCATATTTCCGTTTCGGCAATTCACTTGCTGAAGCAGAATCTATTACAACAGCGACATTCTTACATTTGCGATGACCATCTACTAGACTGTTCACATTTGTAACGTCGGAGTTCTTATACGTTTCTGAACCATACTCAATATGTTCAACTCTGCTTATTTTAATGTAACAAGAACCCAAGTTTGCCCAGCTGGTCCTTTTACCGGAAATATCCAGTAAATAAAATGTTGTTTAGTAAATCCTTACTTGCCGGTAGGCTGAGATAAACCGCGTCACACACAGACAGACAGTAAATCGGATTTACTAAGGGAGATAATAACTTCCGGTGAATACCGGAAAAATATCCAGTAAATAAAACGTTGTTTAGTAAATCCTTATCTTTTTGCATTTTTTTGAATTTCCATGCACCAAACATGGATATAAATATCGCTAAAACATCCACTGGGTCATAATCTTTATTTCGGTACCTTACTTTCCCGGGTGGGTTGCCGGTAGGCTGAGATAAACCGCGTCACACAGACAGACACAGACAGACATTAGGAAAATTTATAATAAGAAGAAGTCCAAACGTTTCCAATTTTTTCGTCAAGAGATCGTCTACCCTGATGATGCGTGCCCCATTGGCCACACTTAAACAGGAGTACAAAAGATAATATACCAAGAGACAACTTGGGTGAGGGAAAAGTTTTAAAACAAATGTTAAATGAACAAAAGCACATCATTTTTTTTATTCATAAACACGCACTTGAGCGTTTTCAACAGACGTGCACTGCTCGTACAATTAAGAAAGCCTTTTTTACATACGGTCTGGTCTTCATTCCTTCGAACGCCACTTATCCATGATCGTTGGTCCAAATTGTTTCATCGTCTATGGGCTGTTAATCTTCTGTTAACTCAAAACCAATAACACTTATTCACGAAAACACAAGGAAACCTGTTGGCGGTTTTAAAGGTTTTATTGTGTAGATAATTTTTTCATGGAGGTAGAGACCAAAAATTAATTCATTATAAAAGGAAGGTTAAAATTTATTTTTTCTTATTAAATTTTATTACTCAGTTAAAGACATGGTTGAAGAACAGATAATGTCAAGTAGAATCACTTAGCTCCCAGATTTCTCGGTTCAAACTGCCTCGAAACTCATTGTCATTTCGAACATTTGATGTAATTTATAAGCAATCATTCGACATATGTTTCTAGCGTTTAATAGTAATTTATAAACAATCATTCGACATAAGTTCTAGCGTGTTTTGTCTATGGAGCTAACATTAAAGATTTATGGCCTCACTCTCTGGATGCAATGGGTCTATTTCCGTTTGCCACTAGATTGTGCTGACATGTACCTCATAGAAACACTTGAAATTCATACCAGTAAACATAATCTCTATTAGTTAACGTAGGGTCCCGACAAAAACTCATCACTCTATCAGGCAGCAGAACCTCTTACTTAACAGTTCCGTCAAAGGATTCAAATTAAATGTAATTTATTTATTCTTATGTCCACTGAGATAGATGTCTCGAGTACAAACAATTTGGAACATCGGGTTGTTAGCCAGAAGCATGACCATCAAAACGAAACTTAATGTGTATGAATCATTTTTAAAGACATTTACCGCGTAGCGCCGACACACCAAAGCCATTAAGAGGTTCCAACAAACGCATTCATTGGCAATCCCGCCAGAAACATTAAATGGTCTACAGCTATCATAATGTCGGGTATAGAAATGCGTAGTGTACGCAGCAAAATGTGATCAGCTAGTTAGGATTGAAGATGATATGCTCTCTACAAAGGTGTTTAGAGGAAAGGGTTGAAGGAAGAAAATAATTAAAAGAAAGATATTCCGCACACTTTTTCACTCCTATTTTTTATGCTCCCTGGAATCGCCGAGTAGCCATGTAAGTAAGTTAAAAGTAGATGTTGAGCCTAGAAATGCACCAATAAGCAAATTGGCCAACTGCCGATTACCTTGATAGTCGGCCGATCAACAAGTTTTCTAATGACCATTCATCAGAAAATTTTATTGTCATAAATGGTATTATTATAGGCACGGCCAAAACAGAAGGGACTAAGTATTTTTGACGTTGTCTCTCTTTAAAAACTACAAAAATCAAGTAATTATCAAATCAATACGAAATTTCCACCGATAATTAAGTGAAAATAATATAATACTGTACTTTTTATTTCACAATCGACATATTTATATATATATATATATATATATATATATATATATATAAATATGTCGATTGTGAAATAAAAAGTACACTATTATATTATTTTCATATATAAATATATATATATATATATATATATACCTACGTATTGACCACTTTTGAAGTAAATACTTAAAGTTTACGCATAAATCTATACTTTCGTATATTAATCTTATGTGAGTAATGAAGTAGTTATATATATATATATAATACATATATATATATATATATATATATATATATATATAATTTATAAATTTATCAATCTAAAAAAGTGGCCCCTTCCTGTGCAATTTAGCATGACGATCTATCACCAGGCGTGGCATGGGTTCATTATAAAATTTGTTAAAAAATAAAAGCAATTTCTTTCATTGTAAATTTCTTTTTAAATCGAGACATTAAAATAAACTGTTGCAAAAAGTAGAATTTGGAAAAGAAGCAAAAATAAATGCATAAAAAATAATCAGTATAATCATTTCTTTGAAAGTAAACACAGGCCAATGCCTGGCCACTATTTTTTTTATCTGAGAGTCTACCTAATATGGATAAGGTTAATGGATATCACTTGTTTGCGGATGTTTTGTTATTCGTTTATTTCTTAATATATTATTTTTTATTTTTGTTGTCGTCGTTATTGTCGTTATTGTAGATTAAGAAGAAAATTGGAAGAATTAAGAGAAAGCAATTGATAGCACTCAAGCAATGTAGCAGCGATGATTTGAAAATGTCTTTCCATCATTATTAGCCTCCAGCGAGCATTTGGTTCCCGGGCGTGCGTTCTTGCAGAGCGGAAAACGGCGTTTTACATAGAAACGAGACGACGCCATATTGCTTTTCACTTGACTTTCTTTTCATTCATTCATTCAGTCATTCATTCGTTTATTCTCCCATTCATCTCTCTCTCTCTCTCTCTCTCTCTCTCTCTATATATATATATATATATAATTTATTCATATATAAATGCATATATATGTATATATAATTTATTGTATTTATTTTTATTTTTGTTATTAACAATTTTCTCTCATTACCCGCCATAAATTTATTTTGTTTGAATTTAATTCTTGTCATATTCATATTTGTGTACGCACGCACACACACGGACTTACACACACACAGACATACACACACACGTATATATATATATATATATATATATATATATATATATATATATATATGAAAAAAATGAAGGATAAAACAGGCAAAAATTATATGTTCATTAAGCTTTTTCTTCAATTCACGACTTTTGATTTGGAGAAATAAAATACCAGTACTATATTTGAAAATATGTTTGCTGTGTTTGTAATGTGAAATCGATGTTTTTGTTCTGTTTTCGAACAAAAACATTACTGTTAACATTCAAAGCGTACATAGCGTTTATGGTAAAGAGTGGTTAAATTGTTTTTAAACGACATATACCCGTTAGAATTTAAACCGATATTATGCTGTTTCTCTTCTAATTTGGAAGTCATAAATCGTTTTAGTTGTAAGAATTTAAAATGTTCGATGTGTATATGAAATGAAAGGAGTGTTTACTTTTTTATTTATGGATCGATATTTTAATATCGGTATTATTTACTTCAACCACTATTGTCATATTTATTTTTAATTTATACCGATAATAAAAGAAAAAAATTAAAAAGGTTTTATTAGCATGCAATTGTTTCGGCCCTTTTTAATCAAATATACTTTCGTGATTTGCACACCGGACAAAATATTAATGTTTTCGATCAAGATTGGTCAAGATAAATGCTCATGGTATTAAGATACTACGATTAAGACATTCAGATAAGGATCAAGCTAAAATCAAATACTTTTTATAGAGTAATATTATCAGCAAAAAATTAAAAAATAAGGAATACTTAATGCACTTCATTTTTACAACCTGGAGAGTGAACGTTTTATTAACACTAACAAGGTCCCATCAAGAAAATGTGTATTAAATAAAATTAGAACTCTCTTACACTATTCAGCTATGAGAAAAATCTTTGTATTAATGAAAAATTGTATTCTATGTTAGTCATGGGACGATTCCAGTTTTTTTCTCGATCCAGATGAAATTACCGAGTTTGTTCTAAATTTCCGATTCCGATATAAAAAGCGATTCCGATTCTTTACAAATTTGTTAATATTTAATTATAAAGTTGTTGTTCTTTTTAAATTTCCGGGTTATTTTTAAAAACCCTTCTGCAATGTGTAGGTATATATTCCCAATAGTAAAAGTACACTTGAAAGAAATGAACATTACATTTTCCTTGTAATATGATTTGATAAGCTTATTGTGAGATTTTCATTAATATTTTTCATTTGTGTCTAGTTTCTATTTATTCACGTGTGCAATTTTATTTGCATTATTAATATCGGTGCTATTTTTACCATGCCATTTCCTGATATCAGTTTTGATTAATTTTTTAAAATTATATATTATGATATATATATATATATATATATATATAAATATAAATATATATATATATATATATATATATATATATATATATAGTTTATCACAAAAGTGAGAACACCTCTCACATTTCTTCAAATTTTTAAGTATATCTCTTCATGAGACAACACTGAAAAAATTATGCTTTGACACAATGAAAAGTAGTTTGTCTGCAACATAGCTTCTTGTATATATTAAAGTAGACGCAGTTTTCCCCCTTGGACGAAACTGTCGTACGTTGACAACAACAGATGGCACATATAAAATTATTATGTTTACGTCTTTAGACATTACTTTATCTAAATATAGAACGCAATTACATACACGTTACTTCATAATATAAACACATTACTTTTATTCCGAGGAGCGCCATGATGATCATCGCTCTAACCTGCAGAGGAAGTAGCTAAAATTTCACTCTCTCTATACTGAGCCCCCTTACGACACCATTCTACACCGAGTGCATTTATACTTTTTCCTACTTTCCTGCCTGTTAGCCGTCATTAATTGATTACAGGTTTTCTACACAATCTCATATTCATACCCCCTACGGCATACACAAATAATGATTTCTCCTGTACATACATCCGGCAAATCTGATTGGCTGAGAATTATACATCCTACAATTCCGGGATTCGGTTATTCCAGCAATAAACGAACACTTTTCAACTATAAATCACGCCGTCATTTTTGTAAGTACACACTATTCTTACGTTTTTATTTATACAATTATTTCTTCTATATTTACTTACACAATTCATGTAACTGTTCCGCTTAGAATCTCTATACTTTTACTGTTTATTTGTGAAGATATTACAATTCACAACATAACCTTCACCGACCAGCGAGCAATACAGAGAGAGAGAGAGAGAGAGAGAGAGAAAGAGAAAGATAGAGAGAGAGAGTGTAGTGAGAGAGAAAACTATAAATGGCTAAAATTAAATCAGCTATTAGTTCACATGGTTAACAATTATTTCGTTTCATTTGGCTTTGCGGTCACGGATTCGATTTATGTTTGCTCGTTTGTTTATATACAAAAACTATAATGGGACATTCGATTTTTAACTTTTCACATTTGTTTGCATTATAACTGATTCACAAACTATAAATGGCTAAATTAATTCACGATATTATTTCACATATTAAGATGTGGTTAGCAATTAATTTATATTAACCATTTATTTTATTAATAAAGATACCCCAATAGTATCTGATAATATTTAGTTTCATTTGACTTTTCAGTTTCCGATTCGATTTATGTTTCCATGTTTGTCTATATACACAAACTATAAATGGATAAAATTACATCACGCTATTATTATACATGTGAGGATGTCGTTAAATTTTAATTACACTTAAACACGTTATTTAACAAATACAAAAAAGGTAAATATGAGGATTCTTTCCGCCTTCGACAAATCCTTAAAAATCACGTTTACAATGCAGGACATCAAGTATTTTAACATATATGAAGATGCGTTTGTTTCAAGAAGGGTTGAAAATTACGGAAAATTTGTTAAATACTGTTAGTTTCAAAAAATAGATCACTTGTATCTAATAATTTAACGTAAATTGAGCACTCATTCTATGGCCACCTTTTGCTTTTATTAGGGCGGGGAGGTCAGCGTACAATAAACGCTATTTACCGTAAACTGAGCATCAAAATTTTTTAATTTCATCCCCCTTTTTCGATTGACTAGCCTTAATTTAACCATATGTCACTTTCGGGTTAGCGATGGGCGCAACAGCAAAGCCGCACTTTTTCACGTTTTTTTCTCCTTTACGGTACAGGTTCAAGCCTACCTGCCTACTACCACCTTATTTATTTTTTTGCTCAACACACACCTTCAAACACTCGGGCAACGCCAGGCACCCGGGATAGTATAATAATAAATACGGAGGGTATAGGGGTGGTCGGGTGGTGGTTCTGTTTAATCTGTATTTAACCCAACCACCCCTATACCTCCCCCTGAATCGTAAACACAAAAACTACTTATATTATTTATAACTATGATAGAAACCCTGCACTCCTTTACACACTACACTTCATATAGTACGCCCTTCCTTTATCTTAGAATTCAATATATGGTTCCCCCTAACAACATCAATAATTTTATCCATTTATTTCGTTCCTGATGATTCCCTCGCTAGACGTCACATCACCATTATGTCATCTAGCAATTTCTCTACTCTTCTGATGAGAAGCATTAGCCTTCGAAATACCTTGGTATAAAGAGTTCCCTTTATCCCCCAACTAAATGTATGTATATCCTTATTAAATAAATGAACCATTCTATTTTCACCAATATATAGTTTTTGTGACTTCCACTCCTAATGTCTCCTATATAAGCTCCATTGAAATTTGTTGAGCTTTATATTATCCCGATAAGTATCCCCTTATAGAATTGGATTTACTCTTTTCTTCTATCTATCCTCGTTATATATATATATATATATATATATATATATATATATATATATATATCTGTGTGTCTGTGTCTGTGTCTGTATATATATATATATATATATATATATATAAAATATATTTTAGTCATCGACATACAGACCTGTTTCGTTGTTTCACAACTCATCAGTGCCGCTAGACTAACACCTCTCCCAAGCCGAGGATCGAACCTAGAACCGTCGTGATGCATATATATATATATATATATATATATATATATATATATATATATATATATATATATATATATATGCATAAGTGTTGTCCTGGATATGGCCTTAAACTATATCCGATGGTGAGGCACCAGCTAGGTTGCGGGCTTTGCGGAGTGTGGAGCCACCCCTTAATTGCTCCCAGGTCCACTCTGACCCGGAGTGGTAGTACCTGTTATGGTCCCAACTGTGGGTTAAATAGTAACCGACTTGAAAAAAACCCAAATATATTATATTAAAACCTTTTTCACAATCACTGGATTCGACATTAAATAAAGGGTTGATATGCTGTAAAACAAAAACAACCAACCAACCATTGTGTGATAGCAAATTAACAGTTTTGGTTATGCCATGCCTTCACACAATAACGATTAACTGGGAATGAGTATAATCGAACGTAATAAGCCCTTTTACCGATAGAGGTAGCGGCCGAACTGCGGACTCGATCACTTATTAACTATGTGTGCTTAACTGAGATACACTCACTATTTAAATCGCTTTTCCATTTCTTACTAATGATACTAAACTTATTAAAGCTAAAATACTCACTTGTACAGATTACTGATATGAGGAGATGAAGAGTTGAATAGTTACGAATACTCTGAACAACAGAGCAATTAAGAAACATTAATACCCTCTTCCTTACCAGGGACATCACTCATGGAATTTAAGGACTAAAAGACCAAATAAAAGGAATTATATTGTTACGAGACTGTGTTATGTATTAGGTCAAATATAAGAAAGTGTCGATCTATCTATTTATCTATCTAACTGGAGAGATGGATGGGAGATAAATGTGAAGAATGTTGAAAGACAGTCAAAATATGGTAAATCATACTGTAGACAAGTTTACCGGAAGAGATGGTCAACTGATCGGATCTACGTGTATGTTTCGTAGATAAGGTTAGCTGGAGATCATTGAGAGTTGGAATTTGGACGTTGAGGAGAGCGGGCGGTTTAACAGATCGTCCACCCTTCACTGCGGAGAAAGCTGACCTGTGTGAAAGTGGAGACTGGAAGTAACCACGCAGGCAAAGATATTCACTTTCCATTCTTCTGCGATAGACACCGGGAAAGTGGATAAAAACTATATAAAACCAACCAGTGTTCTTGGAAGTGAATGGATATTCGTCCAAACAGATTCCAGCTTCGCCTTCAAGAAGAAAGTTTAATTCCAGGTGGACAAGATCAAGGCCGCATGAAGGTATGTCTAAAATACATGTATCACACACACACACACAGACACACACACACACACCCAACCCACATCCGCATATAAAAACTTAGATATGGATATATTATAAATAGACAGCAACAACATAATTCTAGGGTTCAAATAGTGAAGAAGCAACGACAGACATTTAGTGACATGTATACACACCAGGATGAATCCTTCGTCTCAAGTGCGCATATCAACATTTAGACTGTTTTGGTGCCTTTTTTTTTGAAACTGACACAATGATAAGGGTTATTTTTGCGGATCTGCGGCTTCTTACATTTGAAAGCATTATGCACGACCTTCTTCGCTTTTTTTTAGGAGAGTAAAACTGAATAAACGTTATAGAGCATGACAACATGAATAATAGTTATGTCTTTGTCAACGCAAGTAGCTTGTTGCCATTAAAGAGGCGGTCGTTGCCTCACAAAAGTCAGTTAATGGAGTTTAATCCAGCATTGTTAAAGGTTAAAATACATAACGGTCAGTTAAAATTACGATCTTTGTCTTTGTTTCTATTGTGTACCCCTGATCTCCTTCCCTTGCCCCCATCTCTTTCTTTTATCATGACAATGAGGAAAAATTTGTTTCGCAGTTGGATGTGCTTGGATGTGCTTGCAGCAGGTCGGCAGTACAGCTCAGCCCGAGCGCATTTCGAATTAAAAAAAAAGTCTCCTTTAAAAAATACAAACAAATAAATAAATAAAATAATAATTTCTATTTTTATTTGGAAAGTATGTGTTGTCTTTTATTTTATACAGGAAATATTTTCTAACACCACGATCCCAGCTCAGATAATTAAATCTCTGGAGAGAAATAATGTCACAGAGAGCTCAACAAAAGACTTGATAAGCATACACTATATAAACCCCAGGGTTTACAAAGATGTGCTTATACTTTATGGTTTTACAACGGGAGAGCTGGTAATGCCATTCCCATGACGTTACAGCCGTTCTAGAAATATTTCCCCGATACGGACACACCAAGATACTCTTTCCGACAAGGGATAGTAACCATTGCTCAGTCAACTTTGCGAAAGAATTATCCGTTGTTGTAGTTTAATTTTATTGGGAAATTATATCAGATTATGTATCCGAAAAAGATATCTGGAGAAAATTGTTTCTTGTCTCCCTTTATTGTTTTTATTCATAAAAGTCCCATTTTTCATCTCTAAATAAGGTTTTATTCCATTCTGCAAACTAAAATATGTACTAGAAAAACAAAACTCAAGACAAAAGAAAATTCTACTGAAATCGTGTTTTCATGATTTAATACTATTGTTTGATCATTCTTTCGATTGTGGAGACAATGCCAGGTGCTAATTATAATGCGTATCCATCAATACCTACTTGCATATATATGTAAAGTGTTTTATTCTTTTCGATTTTATTTCTATTACGTTCTTTTGACACAGATAGAACTACTTTTGACGGCGAGAGTATTTGTGATTCAATCGACCGGAAAATAGCTCTAAGGAAATATTCGTTGAATGTTTTCCAGGAGGAAATAAAAATGTTTGTTTTTTTACCAGGTCAAAAGATTGTCATGTTTATTTTTAGTATTATTTGTGTTTTTATTTCCCTTGTTATATATATGTGTATGCCTTTATATATATATATATATATATATATATATATATATATATATATATATATATATATATATATATATTTCGTATCATTTCTTTATCCTTTTTTCCACTTTGTTACATTGTCTTTTCATGCTGAAGATTTCACTTAAACTTAAGAAAACCAAAAGCTACTCATCCCATTTTATTTCTCCTTATTGCGTTTACCTCAGATTCCTGCTAATGTATATATATATATATATATATATATATATATATATATATATATATATATATATATATATGTGTGTGTGTGTGTGTGTGTGTGTGTATAACATATATATGTGCACATAAATAATATATATATACAATAAATATATACACAATATATATATATGTATATGTGTGTATATATATTTATATATATATGTGTGTGTGTGTGTGTGTGTTTATGTATGTTATAGTCCCGCCATCAGCCTATTTCTCTATTATTTTGTTTCATTTCCGATTTTTGTTTTTTCCTCTTTCCAATCGGTGTTCCATCGCCTTTTAGACATTCCCTTATCTTTTTCTGATGATTCCACTCCTTTAAGACCATATTTACCGAATTCCAATCTCTAATAATACCTGCTTGATTAAACACATTTTTAACAATGGTGCCATTAATTCATCGTTCTTTTTTTTTCTATGGCTTAACATTTTATATCATTTAAATAGTTTACATATTTCTTCCATGTCCGTGTTCTCGCATAATATACCAAGTGGCATTAACCGAATACATAATCAACCCCGATAGTTTGTACCGTCTGAATTGCTTCTTCAATATTGATTTTATTAAGTGTGGCACACAGTTCGAAATGCACACACCTTTATAATAAACAAAGGGAGATTACTCTAATAGAAAGACGGATTAAATTACGTTTCTGATTTTTTTTTTAGATAAGGATTGATTATTTGTATTATTTTGATGCTTCGGGCTATTGTTCTCATCTTTAGTATCATTTTCACGGCGTTTTTGTCGATGTAAACTCCGACTTTCTTCAGCTGTATCTTGTCGAACTGTGAAATGTTTCTGCCGAACCCAGGAATTTGGACAGAATTTCAAACGAAACCCTTTATTTACTTCAAAGATGTAGCATGTTTTTGTTATATTAACCGTGACTAGGTAGAGGTCCTAAGTAATTCGCAATTGTAGTTCTCGGTTTCCCACGCCGAGAATTGAACTTTCAACCTTCAGGAGAATATCAATCTTGCAACTGATTTTTTCCAAGTACACTAACTATTGCGACACGGGTCCGCAAAGTCGGAGGCCGAATTGACTAGAACCTTGTGAAAATGACACTCAAATAAGAACAGTAGTCCGAAGAATCCAAATAATAAAAACGATGCATTTAATCGTTTCTATTTATTATTTCTTGTTATATGTATTTATATGACACTAATATGGAATCAGAAACATGTAGGGATATGTAGAATCCTTTTATTTCAAATTAGAAAAAGACTGATTCGATTTAGGCCACAAACGAATAATACCCTCAGTCTAACAATCTTTATTGATAGAAATAGTATTTACATAAAGAATCGAGTAATAGTGTGTCGATACTTCTACAGCAAAATTTGAACCAAAGATGTTTTGGTGAAACGGATAATTTGGCAAACAGATAGTAATACTGAACCCCGAATGGATTATTTACATAAAGTTTCGGAAGATTTAACGTTCGACCTTCTTTCGCTGTATCTTGTCGCATTCGGGAATCTTTCTGCTGAACTCGGGGATCTTTATGGAATTTCAGATGAAAGTCTTTATTTAATCTACGGGGATAGCGGATTTTCTTTTCGCCAGCCATGACAATGCCTACTGGAAGCTATCCTCGAGTATCTAAGGTCTCTCTGTACAAGGGTTTGTCAGAACAACCTGACATGAGGATACTTTCCCCGAGAAGTAAACCCTGACTAAATATTCAAAATCACATTCAGTATTCGCTGCCCAAATAAGATCTCCTTTCTATGACTAACTTACATTAGCTTTTAATAAGAAAGGTGCACCTTCTCCGAGTGATGTTACTTCAAGTAATAACACAAACCTGGATAATCCACTAGACTAGATAAATCCTTGTCCTGAAATTCAGAAAGACCAAAACAAAAGATATACTACAACATATGAAAATGGTTAAATATGGAGAGAAAAATTATGTTCTAAATTTTTTTTTTTTTTACTAACTCCAAGTTTGAGAGATAAAGAACTTTAATGTGACATTCGAATATCCATTTATAGAGTTTAAGTATTAGCCCCAGGTAGCGGGTCTCTTGATTTCTGAGAACTTCGACCGAAGTAAAATAAAACAAAAAAGTGAAAAGTAATTCGTAATTGTATTCTTTAGATTGTCCGCACAGAAGATTGAACGTTTCGTTCTCAGAAAAAGTGTCATTTACTACAGAAATTTTCGCTAATACTCTATTCAGTCTGAGTTCGAAATGATACATTCAGGTGTTACAGCGACCAAAACGTTGTACGAATAACACTCAATACCAGAACGGTAGTCCGATTAATTCATAAATCCAAACTAACCGGACCCGTAGAAATTCTACAGCGGCATCTTTCATATGTAATATAATGTTGCTGGGCATTCTGCGAACGTTCAATGTGAATGGAAACATCGCGATATCATTGTAGCCCTTTTGTTAAACCTATAAAAGTACGAATCTAAGTAATCTAGTTAATGTAGTGTCAGAATATATCTGGTTATCACTAGGGCTATGACAACAGCATATTCTTTTCATTGTTTTGATTCTCAGGAATATATCAATTATTATCTTATATGTTTTTATGTAGAGTGATGTGGTTCTCGGTTGATTAATTGTGTCTAATTGTGTCGAATATATACTCGAGAGTCCAAACAATGAAAAGAATATGCTGTTGTCACATCTCTAGTTATTACATATTATCTCTAATAAACTTATTAGAGTCTGTTGGTTGGTTGTTTTTGTTTTACGGCATATCAACATTTTTCAGGTTATTTAATGCCAAATCTAGTTATTTTGAGGAACGATTTTTAATGGAGTATATTTGTTTTTTTTTAAGTCGGATTCTATTTAACTCATAGTTGGGACCCTAACAGGTACTACCACTCCGGGTCACAGTGGCATGGGAGCAATGGCAATTAAAGGGTGGCTCCACACTCCCCATGCCCGCAAGGTGGGACCTCACCATCGGATATAGTTTTAGGTCATATCCAGGACCTATTGGAGTCTGTGATATATTTTATGGACACTCGGCGCGAACGTAAACCCCACGATATCATTATACCATCTTCAGACAAAACAGATAGTACCCTGCGATCCTAGCCTTTACCAAGACTAGTATATTTTAGTTTAACGCACGACGTTATTTTTTACTTTGCTTCTTCGGTGATGGGGAAATCAACAATGAAAGAAAGAAGGTGATAACACACTACAAACATGGCTAGGATCAAAATGTAATATCTGTTCTGATATTACACTTCGGCTGTAATGACCTCAATCAGTGCAGAAGAAATCTTTCTAGATTGAGGCAATTTTTATTTTTGTTCCTATCCAGAGTGCCCCTTTTTGGGGGAAATGAATTTTCCCCACATTAAAAACCGACCTTGTGTCTAACTCTACCCGCGTGGGGAGGCAAGTAAATAGAAATATTAAATTAGCGTCTCTATATATTAATTTTATGTTCGTAGCATGTTATCACCTTCTAAACTTTTTTATAATAAATAGGATTTCCCGATCGAAGAATTAATAATCTGTAAACCGTGACAGACATAGCAAAAATTCCAGAGAATCAACCGAGAGTATTTTGGATAACAGGTGATTTAACTAAGATGATTTAGCCAACAGATATTTTCTCTAGCTATTTTCCATCAAGGAAGGACATTTTCACTAATGTAAGAAATAAGTTAAAATAAAAAAAAGATTAAATGACTTTACTTATCTATATCTGTACTATTAATAAAATTCTAAATGTTTATTTATTTATGTGCATGTGTATATACCAATAAAACTTTCGAACGGATGCACTGGATTGAAAAATCCTTTTTTTCTTCCCTGAAACGTTTGAGTCTCTAGATTGTCCTTATCTATATATGGTTCGTAACTAACAACGCCGAGCCACACAAAAAAGCCCGAAATAGGTTTTGGGGCCGTTTCGTACGTTGTTGAAAAAGTTACCTGCCCATGTCAATGGAATTTAACAATGTCTGTATACAGAAAAACGGTTAAATTTTTATTTAAAAGAAACAAAAATTCCAATCCAATTGCGATTCCTTAATTAAAACAAACAAAAATGAAAACATTTTTCTTTTCTTTTGCATTTAAACAGATTTTATATTTTATATATATATTTTTTTATATTTTATAGTTTTATATGTTATTATGTTATTATATGTTATATTTTATATTTTTATATTTTTATATTTATCTTTAAACAGATTTTCTTTTTCTTTTACATTTAAACAAATTTTTGCATTGAACTTTGTATTATTTATTTGCCATTTTTTTTATCGTCGGTTAATTAGATTAAACCAAAACAGTTTTCTTATTTCGAGGGTTACGTAAATCACATTTTTTTTACATCATAACTGCGTATTTTAAAAAAAAAATTAATACTATGATAAGTCATTAGTAATCATTTTTAAAACATAAAAATGTTTGTTTCAGTTTTAAAAAATTCTGCTTATACGGACGGACTGTAAAGTAAAACGATCGTTACAACAGACCGGAAAGTGACACATGCGTATTAAACTAAAACTTTGCTTATTCTGAACACGACTTCGGGATGTCTCGGTGTTTTATGATTTCACGTAGTCGAAGTGATTTTCAGATCTATAGGTGTTGATTCTGACATTAAAATCAAATTTGGGAGGGAGTAAATTGTGGTGACTAAGGTGAAGCTAGAAGCAAATCACTGTGGAAGCAGGTTAGTTATCCCGATGGCCTTACAAGAGATCTCATGGTTGTTATATAGTAGGGAAATTCTTGATTGCCCACCATGCATAACACTATAATAAATTTTCCAGAAATTGCAACTTTTTTAATATCTGCAACCTAATACGTTTCCTGGTCATTTTCAGTATACCTTATCTTGGCTACGTCTATTTCATTCTTACGCTGATTTCTTGCATTTATATATTATTGACTTGTTTTTGCTTAACTTATGGCGGACAAATCTGTCGAATGCATGCTGTATTTGCGCAAGTTAAAGTGGGACTTTCTATAGTACTTCCATGTGTAAATTTAAAATTGACGATTTCCAAAGATTTCCACAAATGAAAAATAGGCAAAAAAAAAAAAATGATAATGAAAAAAGAACAAATAGTCCACTATTAACAGAGGCAATAAATGTAAAGGTACTTTTGCATTTACCGACCTGCGGTTTGTACGAAGGTGCTCGGGTGTGCTCGTTCGCTGACGAGAATAACCGGAAGTGGCCGATCGCGACACGTTGCAGTACTATGAGAAAATTATAATGATAAACAGGAAAAAAAAATATGGAAACGCAATAAATAAAATTACAAACATGTGCCTACCCCTAATCCTAATCTGCGCGATTAATTTTTTTTTTCTTTCAATTCTTAAAAAAGTAGCTTCGTGTTAGCTAAAAACAGACAGCATGTTCGTTAAATTTTAAGGAATGCTCGATCGATTTTTTATGGTTATTTCCGTCAGCAGCCGAGCAAACCCGAGCCAACATTGTGGGAATCGCGGGGCAGTAAATGCAGACGCACCAATGTAAGATAGGGTTAGGGTTAGGGTTAGGGTAAGATTAATGTCAGAGATAAAAAATACAGTTCGTTTTTTGTCTTTCAAACACATGACTAGTACAGAATTTAATTTAATCGTAAAAATAATAATAAAGGTAAAAAGTTACCGTATTAATATTTTTCTTTAAAATAAATAATTTTTGCATAAAATGAAACAGTTTTTTTGTTTTTTTTGCTTTAAATATTGTTCCCTTGTCTTTTCTGCTGAAACACAGACGTGTTTTTATGTTGATGTTGGTTCGTTTTCATTCGTTTTTTTCCGGCTGTTTACGTAATTCTGTCGGCAAATTTCGCTATTGGATCGTCCAAAGGCTGTACCAGTGTTCCTTTATTGTTTGATCTTTCTCTTGATATTCTATCCTTTACTCTATTTGCCAATTCCATTTTATCGAATTATTTAATTCTCTGTTCTCTTCTTTATTATCTTTATTTAATTCTATGTTTTTATGA
Source organism: Euprymna scolopes (assembly GCF_053919585.1). NCBI lineage: Eukaryota > Metazoa > Mollusca > Cephalopoda > Sepiida > Sepiolidae > Euprymna > Euprymna scolopes. The sequence goes on along the minus strand of NC_136495.1, from coordinate 58,393,156 downwards.
TCCATTCGTCCTTTCCAACTCACTTTCATTTCTATTCTTGCATTTCTCTCTATTATATTTTCCTTAAAATTCTCGTGCTTTTCTCTATTGATGTAACCATTTCACTTCGCAAACTCGTCCTTCAATGCTATCATCTCGTCCTGTCATTTCTTTCCTTGTTGTTTCTTTCCTAATGAAATATTAAATCATCCACAAAATACGTTGTTTTTTTTTAATCAGTCCGAAGTGAGTTAGATCATAGAAATTAGAAGAGAACAAAATAAGTTGGAATTAAAATAATGTCGACAAAATTGACCGGGGGGATGCGAGCAGGGAAACCTGTTGCGAGTGGTGGACGATGCAAAGCCAGAAAGATTCGAAGATGTGTTTGTCATGACGAGTACAGACACAAGATTGAACGTAATGAAAGTAAAGTAAATGAATTTCACATAGATTATATCTCGAATAAGCATCATTTAATTCTATTGCTCTAAAAAATTAAAAAAAAAATGTTAAAGCCCACGTGGTGTATTTAACAAGGTCTTACACACACACACACACACACACACACACACACACACACACACACACACACACACACACACTTGCCCTCAATTTTATAAGATCTTATAAACACCTACATCGACCCCAATATATATATATATATATATATATATATATATATATATATAGTAATTTATAAAATATACTAACAAGCTCTACCTACGTATTGAGCACTTTTGAAGTAAATACTTAAAGTTTACGCATAAATCTATACTTTCGCATATTAAATTTATGAGAATAAATGAAGTAGTTATATATATATATATATATATATATATATATATATATATATATATATAGCTTTTTCTCTATGGCATGTAATGGTTCAGGGTCGCCCGACGAAGTCTCATTGACTGAAACAGATAGCTGTTTGTAGCGACCAAATGTAACTGTTGGCCCGCGAATAATACTCATTAATAATAATAATAATAATAATAATATATATATATATATATATATATATATATATATATATATATATATATATATATATGTAAAATTTAAATAAAAAAATTTGGAAAAGCATTTAAGTGTCGAATAAGTAAGTGTTGATAAAATAATTTTTATTATTTTGTCCCCGGTATTTTGCTAAAAATAGCCTCATCAGGATTGGTAGGTAGTCCGGTCTGAGAATTTTTAAAAACTTTTTCTTTTCTTTATATTGTTGTTATGGTGAAGATAATTCATCGGAGCAGAAAGGAATAGTGTGTTCCACTCCGGTTGTCGAGCGGAAGTTTAAATGAGAAAATGTTCACACACTTTTTAGAAGTCACTTATTTTTTAAATAAAATTTCATTATAGCAACAAAATGTACGCAGAATTACGTAATTTTCATTTAAATATTATTTATATGTATTAGATAGATAAATACATAGATAGATAGATAGATAGATAGATAGATTGATAGATAGATAGAAAGGGAGAGAGGTAGAAAGAAAGGGAGAAAGAAAGAGAGTGCGAGTAAGAGATGGCAAACTTATATGAATGCGCGTATCTGTGTAACGCAATCATGTTAAACAGTTGATCCCAGAACCAAACTAACCCCCAGATTTGGAATTAGAACCTTTGTACCATTGTCTTAACCGATGTAAGAAATTGGTGAATTGCTGACAAAATCTTATTCAAAATTAAAAGTACGTAATATAACACTATTTTAGCGTTCCTTTTTAGCTGATGTGGCAGCCATGTTTAATTGTTTGATGCATTACTTTTAAAAATAAAACATTTACAATTTCTATTGGAAATACAGTGTGACCCATAAGTCACTTTACAGTTTGAAAATGAAAAAAAAAAATTCTGAAATGGCTGTATTTAATTTTTTTATTAGATAGTTAAGACAGTGGAAATTTGTTCTGATTTAATTACGAAAGATAATGTCTCTTAAGTAACCTCCATTCCCGGCTTCGCGAAGTTGATCTCTTTCTAAGCTATTTTTCGTGATATTTCTTAACATCGGAGGTTGTGGAGAAATAATTTCCTGTCGTATGTTTGCCTTAAATTCTTGCATGTTTCTAGACTTATTTGCATACACATTGTTTTGAAGATATCCCCAAAGTAAAAAGTCTAGTGTTGTCAAATCAGGTGAAAGTGGAAGCCATTCAAAATCGGAATTTCAAGAGAATTTCTTATCCTTAAACAGCACAATTAACAACTGCATTGTGGCTCTAGCTGTATGTGCAGTTGATATTTTTTTTACATGGGGATCACCACTTATCAAGGCCTGAAAGCCACTCGAGGATAAGGGTTATTTTGTGTACAATAATCAATGGGCTGATATCGTAGTAATAGTTGGTATTGGAGATTTGATAAAGTGTCTTACTTAAGGGGCGATTAATCAGGAATTTGTTTATGTCGGACTTGAAGACGTCCAAGTTGTAGATGTTGTGTTTATAGAGACAGAGAATTGCATCAGTAGTGAGATATCTTCTGAAGCGGGAGAATGATCCCACCATTTTTCCAGCGGCCCGGGCAACAGACTTGATATACGTGTTCCATTTCAGATCAGGAGTAAAGGTTAAACCCAGGAGCTTGCCAAAGCATGAAGCCTCCCCAAGATGAGAGCCATCCATTTCAACTGATGCTAGATAAGAAACAGAGCGTTGATGATGTAAAGTTGGGAGCTTGGTTTTAGATGCATTAAAAGTAACCAGTTATCGCTTCCCCCACTGTACCATGCGCTCAATATAAGAGGAGAGGGAATCAGAGAGAGCTCTGTCATTTACGGACTTTGCCGTGTCATCAGCATAGATGTCAATGAATGATTTAAGTATGTGTTTAGGGAGATCATTGATGTAGACAAGGAAGAGAGTTGGGCCCAGGATTGACCCCTGGGGGACTCCAGCATTAATACTGTGGGCCTCTGATTGCTGCCCATCAACCACTACTCTTATGAACCTATCAGAGAGAAATGATTATAATTGAGAAAACATTTCCAGTTATACCGTAGCTGGAAATCTTGTTAAATAGGCCCTTATACCAAACCTTATCGAAGGCCTTTGATATGTCAAGAGCAATTGCCCTAGAAAGAAAGCCTTTGTCGAGAGATTCACTAATCCTATGGGATATAACTGTTAGCACATCAGCTGTAGATCTAGCAGAACGGAAACAAGAAATATCTAATTGCCACTAATACTTGGCATATTTGCTAACTGAGGTTGAAGAAAATTCACTAGTATATCTATTAATATATCTCTCAGCAGTTACAGTCATATCATTTTTATTCGCATCTTCAGGAAGAAGAGCAATATAACCCTTTTCTGAAGTTACCCCACACCATACTGTGACTTAAAGAGTGTGTATTGAACTCACTGGATTTTCGGTGCCTTAAAATATGATATTCTGCTTATTGACATACAATTCAAATGGAAATGAGCCTCATCTCCCATGATCAACTTGTGAATAAAATAAGTGTCATTTCTTGCTGTTTACTGAAACCTGACAGCGTAATTTAATCGCTTCTGAAAGTCTGGAAGTTGTAAAAATTGCACAACTTGAACCTTGTAAGGAAACATATGCAAGTCTCTTTGAGTGCACTGTGGAGAACTCTGTAAGATGTCACGTTCTTGAGAACGTCTTCAAGTGGATGTGAGCGGTTTCTCTTAAATACTACGCCTAACGTCTTCAATATTTTCAGGTGTACGTACTGAGTAACCTTGTCCACACCTAGACATATCATTTACAGAGCACTGCTATTGAAAACGCGTAACTAAGTTCGTTATTGCAGGCCTACAAGGACGATGTTCAACATTGAGATGGCGCATATAAGATATTTGCATTGAAACAATTGATCGTCCATTTTCAAAATAAAATTCAGTTATCTTTATTCCTAAACTTATCCATACCAAAAATTTCCAAAGATTCTATTATATAATTCTGAAAAGAGAAATTAAAATATATTAATAGAAAAATGTTATTTAATTTTTAACATGTAAAGTGACTTATGGCCCACCCTGTACATAAATAGGATTTAATATATTTTACTTTAATAAAAATTATATTTTTTCATTTATCTTAGGCAATCGAACTTTTTACATCTACGCGAAGAGACGAAACATTTTTACACTAAAATCAAGACCTTCAGGAGGCAAACAGCACCGCCATGCGATGGGTTAATTTCTATTGCGATAAGATATGATGATGATGATTTAAGTTGGTTAAAAAGACATATTTTCATTAAATCAGTGGCATTGTATAAAAACTTAGTTCGAATAGTTTATGCAATCGTGAGTTCAAATTTCAAGCTAAACAATTGTTTGTTTTTTTTCTCATAGCGCTTTAATTATTGCCTGGTCAATATCAATCGTAATTATAAACCTGAAAAATGTTGCCTTTTTTTATAAAACATGTATAAAAATATCGCTACCTATATAAATGACATTTGCCTGTGTGTGCATGAATGTGTCATTTCGTTCACTATATACTCGGAAAGAACTAGGCCAAGTTTTTTTGAAATTTCACACAAATGTACTTTATGTGTTTGGCAGTGTTCTCAGATAGACATTGTATTTGAATGCATGCAATAAGTATCAAAAATCGATAATCGAAAAAAATCCTATTAAAGACTGATTTAGACCAAAAGTAATACTTTGATACAACGTAACATCACAAGTGCATTTTAGAAATTTTATCACTGCACAAGCAGAAGGGTTCGGCGTATAAAATCAACGGTACATTCTTTGATACGACAGGGGCGCGTTCGAACTGAATGTTTCTGTTTAGAACACAATTGAACAAAGATACTTACCTTTTGGGATTTTAAACTCTTATTGAACTCATTATATAAAATAAATTTATATAATCAACCGTAAGTTCTCTACAGTGCAATGTAGACTACAATGTATTGTGGAATAAATCGCTGCGGGGAAGCATGTGAAGCTTCTTCTCAGTGCATCCGGGGTCGAGTGGGGCGGTTAATCAATCGATTTGATTGAAAAATGAGCAATTCCACTGATTTCCATGACAATAAACGTATTGAATGTGTAAAACATACGTTGATTCTAATTCAATCCTGGGCAATGTTGGGCCTCCTTGCTAGTTTAATATATGTCTATAACTTTTAACTTATAAAACAAACAAACAAACAAACAAAAAACTAAGACAGCCGGAATAAGCTGGTATTACACTAATCTAATATATAAAAGGTTATATGTCTCTCTGACTGCCTCTCTCTATATTTTCAAACTCCATCTCCTCCGAAACTAAAAGTCGCAGAGCGACACTAGGGGCCTCAAATGATTGGATTTTTATGGACCGTTCTTTTATGGATCTTTAGCCGGTGCAAATAGTTTTTTAAGGGGTCAAAATGGGTCAAAATTGAAAAAAAAATCTTATACATTATGTACATCTATCTTAGTTTATTTTTTTCTAATTTTTAATCAGTTTCTATGCGTGTCACATAAGTGCAGTGGAAACGTCACCAGCTTTGAATGCTTCGGTTTCGATTTTAACTGATGGAATATTTTTATAATTACTTTTGAAATTACGATTCTATAATATTTACGAAATCAGGGCAATTAAAATATCATATTTAAGCGTATTTTACGCCCGGGCTCCTCTGATCTTGAGCGCGTGGTACAGTGGGGGGGGGGAGAGGTGTCTGGTTACTTTTAATGCATCTAAAACCAAGCTATCTTTACATCATCAACGCTATGATCCCCATCTGGCATCAATTGAAATGAGTGGCTCTCGTCATTGGAAGGCTCCATGTTTTGACAAGCTTTTGGGTTTGACCTTTACCCCTGATTTGAAATGGAACACGTACATCAAGCCTGTTGCCCAAGTTACTGGAAAAATGGTGGGATCCTTCTACAGCCCCAGAAGATATCTCACTACTGATGCAATAATCTATCTGTACAAAAGCCAAGTACATCCAAGGATGGAGTACTACAGCCATATCTGGGCAGGAGCAGCTAAAAGCAGCCTATCCTGCCTTGACAGCGTACAAAATAGACTTGCTGGCTTAGTGGAGGATGTCCTTTTCTCTTCCCTGCAACCTCTCTCCCACAGAAGAGACGTTGCGAGCTTGCCTTTGCTTTATCGTTATTTCCATGGCAAGTGCTAGTCCGAGTTCCAATCTCAGGTTCCCCCTCGCCAATCTTTCACGAAAAACACCCGTCTAACTAAAACCACCGTCAGTAATTTTTCCCACTCTTTAACTGTGCCAAAACCAAAACCATGAACAAAGCTTCTTTCTTAGAATTACACGCCTATGGAAATGTATTCCGTTTGCCTGTCCTCTACCTGACTACAACTTGGATGTCTTCAAGTCCAACACAAACAAATTCCTGATGAACCGCCTCCTTAAGTAGGACACTTTATCAAATCTCCAATACTAACGATTACTACGATACTATCCCATTGATTACTGTACACGCAATAACCTTTATCCCCGAGTGGCTTCCGGGTCTTGATAAGTGGTGACCCCCATATAAAAAAAACATTGGGCGCCCCCTAGTTGTGTTTATAAAATAGCATTTTGAAAACCATCATTTGGCACAGATTTATTAAATTCGATGTAGTTTTTTTTAATTGACACAAGTGTATTACGTCTTGAAAACAGGTGTATTGTCACTTAGGCCAAAGGAGACTATGAGAGGAGATCAGGGAGATATCTGTTCACATTACATTTAAACTTCTGCATGCTAGTACGATAAAGGATGTAGTTGATGGAGTTCCAAAGTGTAGCAATTCGAACGAAGAAGCTACATGAATAGAAGATTTCATGCGTCTAAGGATTTCTATACTGAAAGAATTGGATTTTACTCCTTGTCGGTTAGTCGAAAGTATATACGTCGAAGTGCACAAGACTTCTCTCAGAACACAATCAATTAAAGTAGTTGCGGCGATGGGACAGAGGTTGAAGTTTGGTTGATAGTACGGGGCATATTATATGGAAGAGTCAATTTTTTTAGACCATGCAGACACACACATACAGAAGCAAACGCACACACAAACACGCGCATACATACATACATGTGTGTGTGATGTGTGTGTGTGTGTGTGTGTGTGTGTGTGTGTCTATTTGGGAAGCGTTTTTTTCTTTTATGCATACTTCGTTAAATTGAATAGACATTCTTAGTCTATTAATTTTACATTGGATCCTTTCCATTTTTCGTATTGTAATCTTTACTTCAGGTGGAAACTGGCTGATGTAATAACCATAACTTTGATTTATCAAAGTACTTTCGAATCCTTCTAAATTCATCTTCAGGGATTCATTAAATTGATTGGATTTTTACTAGAAATAATAAAACGTCTATTCAATTTAACGAAGTATGCATATCTATCTATCTACCTATCTCTCTCTCTCTCTCTCTCTCTCTCTATATATATATATATATATATATATATATATATATGATGAAAATAATGGAAATATTATTCCGACAAAATAGATAAATAAAAAGAAACAAACCGTGTTATGTGTTCATCAACGTTTCGTCTTTATTTCGAGACTTCCTCTGAGGAAGTCTCGAAATAAAGACGAAACGTTGATGAACACACACATATATATATATATATATATATATATATATATATATATATATATATATATGATGAAAATAATGGAAATAGTATTCCGACAAAATAGATAAATAAAAAGAAACAAACCGTGTTATGTGTTCATCAACGTTTCGTCTTTATTTCGAGACTTCCTCTGAGGAAGTCTCGAAATAAAGACGAAAGGTTGATGAACACATAATACGGTTTGTTCCTTTTCATCTCTCTCTCTCTCTCTCTCTCTCTCTCTCTCTCTCTATATATATATATATATATATATATATATATATATATATATGAAAAAGGGAAGACTGAGTTTTTTTTATATCCATGGTAAAAAGAGGACGGAGAGAAAAATATTTAATGAGAGAGGGGAAAAAATCATTATTAATGGTGTAGAGTCGGCCGATCAGGTTTCGCCCTCTCTTTTCAAAGGCCAAATCGAGAAAACGCCTTAGAGACAAATATCTCACCATATGATAACGATAGATTTATTTTCATCGTTCCTCTCATTTTTTCTCCCCCCCCCCCGATAATTTTATTTTATTTTAGTCGCTCCCCACTTTTAAATTCGTTTCCCTGTAGTAAAATAAATAAATAAATAAATGAATAAAATAAACGCTCGATTTGGCCTTTGAAAAAAGATGGCGGAACCTGGTCGGCCGAGTCTACTCCATTATTACTCATTTTTTTTTTCCTCTCTCATTAAATATTTTCCCTCCGTCCTTCTTTTACAATGGATACAAAAAAAAACTCAATCTTCCCTTTTTCATAGCTATGATAAAGTTTTGTACCCTCCCCAAATAATAATACTAAAATACGCATAAATATTCACACACACACACACACACACACACACACACACACACACACACACACACACACACACACACACACACACACACACACACACACACACATATATATTTGGTAATGTGATTGATAATTTAAAAATCAAATTATAATTAAATTAAACATCCGTTTCATAAGAAGAAACAACAACAAAATCAATTATTTGCACGATCGTTTCGGAAAACAATGTTTTTATTGTGGTAGACATCAAGTTACGGACAATAATTATTACATATAGTTTTTTATTAAACAAGGTTTCCTCATAAGCAAATATTGGAAAGGGTTTTTATTAAATGTAAAAGACACCATAAATAAACCTAGCATTAAAAGTAAGGCAGATGTATCTGGAAAAAATTAAAATAAAGGTATGGAATTAAAACTTGATAAAAAAATTAATATAAGTTAGGGATAGAAATAAAATAGAGTAAAATTATAAATATAAATTTGGTTTACGTACAATATTATACATACATACATATACAAATACATGCATGCATATATATGAAAAAGTATTTATTAATACAGATTTCTTATTTAACATAATTGAACATAAATACCGTTGGTATTAAACGTTACGTTAAATTCCTTTGAAAAACATGAAGTAAAAAAAAAAAGAAGAAAAGAACGGAAAGAAACTAAGACATGTGCATGCGAGTATTATTTTTTTTTTCTAAGCAGTTTACTTCTTGTAAGGAAAAAAAAACTCAAGCTGAGGTTGAAACCATAACTTAAAGACAGTGAGGAAGGTACGATAACCATTAGACCAGCTTTAGAAAGCGTTTTCAAGCTTCCTGAAACAACTGACAAACAGATAAAGATCCGATGACTCCCCCACGTTCATGTTTTGACCCCTTAGCTGTCTGTTTTCTGGATGAAAACGGATTAAAAAGTTTCGCACATTTCTGAATACCTTATAGAGCACATTTTAGGTCAGTAGATCAAACATTTGTGGAGTATATAGGTTGAGAAGTGCCCTTACGCACATTCTTACTTTTATAGATATATAGATATATGATTGCAGTTTGGTTGCATGTATATGAACGTCTTCTTTCAGGATAATAATAAAAAATACCGCCATAAGCACAAGTATTCGGAAACTTGGATGCTCAGAATTCTAGGATGAGTGCGTTTCAGTTTTACCAAAATATTAGCGTGGGGTCTGCGTTCGCATCAAACATCTACACAGACGAAATCCGATGTTTAACTTTATTTGCTTGATGATTTAAAAATTAATTAAATGTAAACAAAAAAGAATAGAAATGGTAATTTGGCGTTCAGTGTATGAAATAGGAGTGCGCAACGTTTATCATTGACGATATAACTCACTAAACATTATTGCAATATGTGTCATTTTGTTTTTGATACATCCATTCATCCAATCGACGCTGAGTATATTTTGGGGTTCCTCTCGCAAAATATAACTAAATGTTCCTATTTATTTGCCTCCCCACGAGGGCAGAGTTAAACACAAAATCGGGTTTTAATGTAGGGAAAATCCAGCTCGACCAAGAAGGGCACTCTAGATAGGAACAAAATTAAGAATTGTCTCAGTCTGGAAGTATTTCTCCCCCACTGACTGAGGACAGAAAAAAGCGAAGTGTAGTATCAGAACAGATACTACACTTTGTTCTTAGCCAAAAGCCCAAGGAAAAACAGCATATGGTAAAACGGTGTGATCAGTTTGGTGTAAATGAAGACAGACATATTTTTTTCTTTACTCTTTTTCGCCTTAATGCAAGTCATATTTCAACTAAGGTATAAAGAATACTATTAGGAACCATATATACGGGGGCACTATATTAGGAGTTGTGCAGCGAGATGCCTGTTCACATTACATTTAATTTTCTGCGTGTTAGTACAGTTATAACACTATCGTTTCCCAGGGAGAGTTACTTGGTTGAGGAACGTCCTGGGAACGCAACCAGCTCCCCGGAGGAATAAACGATATCCAACAATAGGCACATGGAAACAGCAACGCAACGGGTCGATATGTCGTCGGCTGTAACCGGCTGGCAAGGGGCACTTCTCTAGTCTTCATTGCATCGTCAACGGTAGCATTTCGATCGTCAACAGGGACCGCATACTGAAAATAACCGCGTGCAGCGAACAAATGCTTTTTATAAAAAATATATAATTTATTTTACATTTAACACTGGCGGAGCATAGCTTGAAATGTTCAAAAACAATAGAATTATATTTAATTCTCTCTTTCAATGAAGAAAAAGAGAGAAGGGAGATGAAAGAGAGGAGAGAGAGGAGAGAGGAGGGAGTGAAAGAGAGAAATAGAGAGAAAGAGAGGGAGAACGTCATAAAAAGAAGGAAAGATATATTCATACAGTTTGGACGTTGTTTTGTTTCCGAATGATTCGATGATGAGTTCTTCGGGTTTGACCTTTCGTTTTCTAAGATCTCAAATCGTTTTAACTTAGTCGAATATAAATAAACGACTGTTATTCAAACCCAGCCGGCATGCTCTAACCTCCCCAAACACACAAAGTACATGCTTATCACATCAGCATTTCACAAGTACATAAAAGTTAGGTACAAGGTTCATTAATGTAGAAGCCCTCAGCTCCCCAAAAAGAGGAGCTACGTCATTGTGCCACATAGTCAGCGAAAAAGGAAACAGGGAAGGAATTTCAAAGTCTAGCAATTGCAGATTAGAAATTATTTGAATAGAAAACTCTCCGGCATCTAGGGACCTCAAAAGTGAAGAGGTGGAATTTTGCTGCTTGTCGAGTTAGTCCAAAGTATTTATGTCGAAAGTGAACAGATAATACGGATTCATCATCAGAGCAGATTCTATAAAGTACTTGTAAAAGAGCCACGTGAATGAAAAAAAGATGCGGTGATAAGATAAGGGTTGGTGTTTGGTTGATCTTGACAGATCCATTAGATTGGAGACCCTTATTAGAGTATCTAAAGAAACGGTAGATGTGATTACAATATTCCATGTATGGAGGAACCATGGCTTTGAAGAGATATATGGTAATGGCCGGTGTTAGTCGTTTTCAAGCACGTTAGCTTGATCCGGACTTATTTGCAGTAGCTTTGCCAATGTCTTCAATGAATTGTTCCAGTTTATCTTTCCTGTGAATGTTAAGCCAAAGAGTTTGAACAAAGAGCTCTAATGTACAGTGTTATTTGTCATATTTAATCCCGGACCCCGCCGGGTCTTCATGTGTGTATAGTGTAGGTACGTGCATTTATCAGTCAATCCGTACCAATATGATCTATTTAATGAATCTGTATATGCTTGTGTAACCATCTTTTTCTTGTTCTCACTCTCTTAACACACACACACACACACACACACACACACACATATATATATATATATATATATATATATATATATATAAGCGGTAAGAGTTTAGGCTCCTTGCCGTGGGGTCCCGATTTCGAATCTCGCTAAATTCAACCACTCTGATGAGTCGTGGACGACGAAACACGTGTCAGTGGATAATTATATTGTAAAAACAACGTATATGACGCTCCCCATTTGGGGGTACCAAATTGGTTAAAGGGAAAATTATTCCCAACTCGCATTTAGGTAAAAATGAACTTTCGTAAATAATTGAATTCATTCAAAAACGTATCGCAAAAACAAAAACAAATACCCCCTCTCTCTCTCTTATTCTCTCTCTCTCTCGTTCTCTCTCTCTCTATATATATATATACATATATATATACATATATATATATATATATATATATATATATATATATATATATATATATATATACACGTGTGTGTATAATTATTCACGTCTGTTTGTATATCTGCTTGTCTGATTATCTCTATATTATCGCAAGGGAAAGGAAGACAACATGGAAGCACGTGCGCATGCGTAAAGGTTATTTGCCCCGGTCAATAGATAACGATCTATATTTCGATATTAAATATTTTAAATTGCCTTCATTTTCAAATGAACGAATGAACGAATAACAAACAAAATTCAATTCCTCACTTCTTTACGTATGTGTTTTTAGTTGTTTAATTCTCTCGCATGATTTTTTTTCGACTCATTTTTATCGCTTTAAGATCTAATTTTCCGCAGCTAAATTGTTAAAAATTTCAAAATTTTATGAGCGCGTAAAATAAATGAACGAAGGTGAATAAATATACGAATGCAAATATTGTTATAATTATTTTTGAAATGACTTCATTGTTTTATTGTTTCTCTTGTTTTTGCGCGTTTTTATTTATTTTTTTATTTTTTATTTTTTGTACATTACTTTGTTTTGTACAGCTTCGGAATACAAAGAGTTTCGAAATTATTCATCATTAGGGAATCGATCACGGGAATAGAATAACATAAATAAATCAATCAATAAAAATAATACAATACGAGAAACAACATTATCAAAGAAATGTTTTATTCAATTCCTTGACTCGTTCATTTTATTAGGTTAAAAAGAGCAATTGGAAAAGAAATAACAGAAGTTTAGAATAATGGCGATAATTGAAGTAATAAAAAAGACGAATTTCGTAAATTTCATAAATTATACTCGCTTATTCTTATGATGTGTTACAAATTTGCATTTAGTTGTAAAAATGAAACATTTTTTAAATTTTCAAATAATATTAATTCTTTGAACAAGTTAAACTTATAACCGTGTACAATGAATATAGGTTACTATATGTATTGCATTTGGCTATTAAATACAACATAGCCCTTTAAATGAGCATCACGAATAATTTTTTCTTACACCCCAAACATATACATGTAAATACATAACTTTCAGTCGTTTCCTGAATTGTCCACCATATTTTAGTAATTTATGTGTAACTGTTTTTGTTTTATATTTACAAAAACAATCTGAAATCTTAATACATATGTATGTCCTTTATACGTCATGTTTGTCGCCGACACTTCAGTTCATTATCACAGTGTTAGCTGTACAAACAAGATTATTTTCATGAAGGACAGACACAATGGGCCGATAGTTTTATTAAAGGTTTTATTGTACAGAAATAAGGTTCAATAGAGAAAGACTAATAGTTTTAGTCAACTTCTTAACAGAGTTCCACAGGTGAGTAGTTCTAAGAAGAAGTTTTATTTAAGGAATCCCCATTTAGGTTTAGGCACATATGAAGAGCTTTTAATCGCAATAGCCGTTTTTAGTTCAGAAATAGCCAGATAGTTGTTTTGAGTAAATTATCTTTGTAGAAAACGTACAAATAACACGATGGTCCCGTGAATTTGAAGCCCATTCATAATCACACCCTTTACCGCTGAGACAATCATCAACTTGTCCTCCCAATGATTAAACAGAGATGAAGCGAAGCACTGATTTATATTCATGATTAAACTCCCGCAATGCCCAACTTGTCCACCAGATTTTAGACATAAATGTCTAAGAGTCTTTGTTTTATCTCCGTTTAATGATTTTAAGGGTCACGTAGGTGATTGTCTCATGAGTAACAGCTGAAACGTTTTATGGGCTTCATACTAACGGGACCATCTCTCATAGGTAGGACATGTAAAATACAAAACACTGATACACCCCTCTCTTGGCACTGTTCTGATTTTAGCTGCTTTGATAATAATCTATAATATAAATCTAATCTGTCTGGTTAAATGTATGTATGTAAGTATGTATTTATGTATGTATGTCCGCCTAAAACTTTTGACAAAGGCGACGGATTTTAAGGGGATCGGTATTGTCCTGAAGCTCAACACTTCAGACAACAAATATCGAAAAATTAGCTAAAAACATTAATTTCTTCACCCATAACTGGACACTTTTCTACAGGGAGGGATCGCTTTTTTCCGATATTTTCGAAAGGCATCCCCTTTTTCCGATTGACTATTCTTAATTTAAACTTTCGCCACTTCCGGTTTGACGATAGACGCAACGGCAAAGGCGTCACATTTTTTTAATATTTTCCCCCTTCGCGGTTCGGGTTCGAGTCTGCCTTCCTACTGCCACTTTTTTTATTTTGCTTAACACAAACCTTCAAACACCCGGGCAACGCCGGCCACCCATACTAGTTTTAAATAAACTCAAAGACAAAAATCTGATGGAGAATAAGTTCCGGTGAGTGTGAAGTTCATCCAAGATTACGTTTCCCACTTATGAAATGATCTCCAAAGAGTTCTCTACATCTTATAAGCTTTATCGAATTGCTGATAAATATTCTTAAATTCTTTTCCACTAACATATGTTTTTAACGATTTTCCGGTTTAGATTTGTGATGAAGATTTTTAACGTTTATAAACAGAGTTAAGATGGTTGATATTCTGCAATATATTTCTTACGTTTTAAAAGAATTGTGGTAGACAGATCAAATTTATTTATATATAGGAGTAGCGGAGGTACCCGGCGTTGCCCGGGTGTGTGTAGGTGGTGTAGTAAGGAATCCCGGGGGGGGGGGAGTGGTAACAGCGGGGGAGAGGTCAAAACAACGGTAGGCAGTTTGGGTGGGAGATAAGTGTTAAAACAATGGTAGTAGGCAGGTAGGCTCGAACCCGTAACGCGAAGGAGAAAAAAAACGTAATGTCTTAGCTGATGCGTCCATGGCGCAAGCGCGGAAGTCGAGAGACTTGAAATTAAGCGTAGTCAATCCACCGGAGACGATGACTTGCGAAAATGCCAAGGAAAAAAAACGACACCTCATTGTAAAAACTGCCCATTTGATGGTGAACAAATTAATGTTTTTGGCCACTTTTTTGATATTTGTCGTCCGAAGGATCAAGCTTAAAAGCGATATAAATTTCGTGAGGATCCGTCTCGTATGTCGAAAGGTTTTGCGAGACATACAAACACACACACACACATTTTGCCTTTATATATATAAGACTAGTGGGGGTCCCCGGCGTTGCCCGTGTGTGTGGAGGTATTGTAAGGAACCCTGGAGGCGGGAATAAAGAAAAGTGGTAGTAGCGGGAGGAGGATTAAAAACAACATAGGCAGTTTGGATGAAGAGACGTGTTGTTAAAAAAGTGCTAGTAGACAGGCAGGCTCGAACCCGTACTGCGGAGGAGGAAAATAAAAGTAACGTCTTATCCGATGCGTCCATTGCGCAAGCGGAAGTTGAGGGCGTTGGAATTAAGCGTAGTCAATCCAATGGAGACGATGACTTGCGAAAATGTCAACGAAAAAATCGACCTCTTCTTGTAAAAACGGGCGAGTTGAGGGTGAAGGAATTAATGTTTTTGACCAATTTTTCGATATTTGTCGTCCGAAAGATCGTGTTTCAAAACGATACCAATCTCTTGGGGATTTGTCGCGTGTGTTGAAAGATTTTGGCAAGCATACAAACACACACACACACACACAGACATTTTGTCTTTTATATATTGCATAATCGTTTAAAAAGCGAGAAATTTAGGTTGTAATTTTTTTATTGCGTCTGACTTATTCACTTATTTACACTGCCAACATTTTGAGTATATTTTATAATATTAGAATCATTACTAATAGAACCAGCAGTGTCGGAGTTCAAATACTGTAAGATCTATTTTTTTTTTGTCATAAAGTTCCGCGGTGAAAATCTCTTTTTATTTCTTGGACTTATATGCAAACTAGCAATTTGCATTTAATCAATCGCATACAATTAAGCGTTTACATTAAACATCATAAGATAAAAAGTGTCCACTTGGTGTAGGCTTCCGTTTGATTAATAAAAAAATGTCCATCATGACATCGATTTTGGCTAAATGTTTATCTACCCTTGCTTGCACACGTGATCATCAGTCCTGTAGAGCATTTGCGAAGAAATATCTTCAACCTTAGATCTTTGTTGCTTAAACATTTAAGAGTCAACTTTTCCAAATATTTTTCAAACTTTTAAAATATTTGTAAACTTTTAAAATCAACGGTACTTCGACATAATTCGATAAAATGTTTGACTCATTAATAAATCTAGTAGTGGGGCAGATTGCCGAAATAATCTTTCATTTGGTGCTTGTATTCTTATGGAATATTGAGATAACCTGTTCTACTATTGCGACTGTCAATTGCGTTAATATTAAACTTCTTTCCGCCAAAAATGTTCGTTGTACAAAAAAAAAACAAAAAAAAAACAACAAAAAAACAAAAAAAAACAAAAAAACAGCAACAAAGATCAACAACAAAAAAAAAAAAAAAGAAAAAAGAAAACGACCTAAAATAGAACAGTGAACAATGTAAAATTTCTCGATTTAATAAAATAAGGAAGTCGTCACCAACTCGACATTTTCTGTCTTACCGCTGCGTGCTAGGCGAAATGAATATTTTCTCAAATTATGGAATCGGCTACACTGAATTCATAACTATTCACATCTAATTTGGTTTAATACTGTTGACAACGTTACTAACGCGCCATAAACCTCTGCTTATTAATTAAATAATCAGTTAATAATGTGTCGTTTATTACTCTTGCATTATGCATAGTTCATCATAATTATTGTTTCTCAATAGTGAGTGGAGGTTTGGTGTGCCGTGTCATTCAGGGTGCCTTCAATAACTTTCCAGACTTTTTTTTTGTATAGGCATTGAAAATTGCCATAGACCCTTGAACACTCAGCATGTTATTGCTATAAATCTGATTGTTATGATTTCAAGTTCAAATGAACAGCTACAACATAAGTTGGAATACACCCTACTAAAGCCTGATTGTCACAACTGGAGAATTTCATAAACGCAATCTGGACATGAAGACACTTTAGAAGAACGATATGCAATGAAATTCTATTTTAAACGTGAAAAAATGCTACAGAGACTATGGAATGCTTCAGACTGCTTTTGGACCATCTTGCATCAATCGAGCATCAGGTTTTGAATGGCATAAAAGATTGAAGGAAGGCAGGGAGTCTGTAAGGGATGATGAGAGAGATAAGGAAATTAGAACACCTGAGTTGATTGGCCAAATAAGGAATTTCATGTATAAGGACCAATATGTCTATAGAGACAATACGTGCACAGCTTGATGTCAGTGTGGGAACTGTACACAAAATTATTCGCGAGGAACTGAAGACGCGAAAGCTTTGTGCAAAGTTTGTCCCAAGGGTGGTCAGAGAATATCACAGATTATTTGACCAAGATAGACAGTTCCTCACTCTCCTTTTATTCCAGGCGTTGCTCCCTATGACTTTTGGTTATTCCCTAAGCTCAAGGAAAACGTTAGAAGCTGTCGTTATGAGACACTTGAGGAGATGAAATGGGATATAACGAGGGTTATTGACACGCTCACATGGGAGGACTTCCATGGGGCATTCATTCCAGAAGCTGTTGGAACGGTATAAGTGTAATACAGCCGGAGATTTCTTCGAAGAAGACTAGTGTTTCATGCGTGTATTTCAATAGAAATGTCTAGACGAAAAAAGTCTGGAAACTTATTGAAGGCATCTTGCATATGAAATTAGATGTTGTTACTTCTCTGCTGACTAATTTTTGCTGGACTGTCTAATATGCATTATGAATTGCCAACCCAATAAAAGCGCATCACCATGATTGCTTTTTAATTCTAACATAAGTAACGGGCGTCAAGGGAGGGCAAAACTGAATTTGCATTCGTTTTGTCATTTTACTTCCGGTTAGACATACGGAAAGAAACAAAAGTATTCCATGTTCGAGGCGAAAGAACAAAATACAGCCTCAAAAGGTAGATAGCGGAAATATCAAATTGCTAAAATTATCTCCCCTGCGTAAATTACTTCAGCGAGCAATTTTAAGGAAAATGAATAAAACTTTACATACATGTAAACAGCAACACAAATACGTCAACTCTCATATAACACGCACACACCATTTACACACACACACACACATACACGCACACACACACACACACACACGCATATATATATATATGGTAAAAAACAAGAATAAAGAGTGTTCAATAAGTTTTTATTATTACAATCTTAAGTCTATTTACTTAATTCATTACAAATTGTTTCCATAGACAGGATGAAAATTATCCGTCCACATCGTCAGATGATTCAAGTTCAAACAAAAATAAAAAAGGATAGATATCGTTTTTTGTGATTACATATGAATATTTAAAACCAAGAGAATGGAAGGAAGGGAGACAAAGGAAGAAAGAAATATAGGAGAAAAGAAAAGAGGGGGAAAGGACAATAAAAAATTAAATTAAAAATTGATCAAATTATAAAGATGAGACAAGGCAAGAGAGGGGAGAAAGAAGGAGTAAAAATAGAAGGAAAGGAAATGGGATACTTGAGATGGCAAAAAAAGTTTGTTGGATTCTAGATAATAACATGCATAAGTCGCAACGCTGAAACGGAGTAAAAAAAAAAGCCAGAAATCGACGACAGTGGTGGGGCTACACAGAAAGAGCTAAGATGCGTCCAGTTCAAATGGGTAAACAGATATGTCCAATATATCTTTTATAAAATCTTTTTGGGTAGGAAATCAGCGATAAATTTTGTTGGGTAGATTTTAGAATTGAAGTCGAGTTTAGGAAAGAAAGAGAAAGAGATTTTTAAAAATACATAAAATAAGAATAAATAGGTTGTTTGGAAAAATATTAATAACGTAGGCGCTATAAACGGTGTTGAGTTTGCCTAGAATTAAGGAGGATGTGAAAATGATTGGGAATAAGAGCATTACAGGGCAGTGGTAAAATAGATTAGGGGATGGATTTTTAAGGGTGTGTAATTTCTAGGAAAGTGGGATTTTGTAGTAGTTTCGGAAATTTAGTTTTAACTACATAACTACATACGTATAATAATTTTATTTTCAAAATGTTGGGGTTATTAATTGAGAATATTACGCATAACTATGTTTGGTTGCGCGTAATTACATTTCTAAGAATTTTTTAGTTAATATGATACAACCCCCTCAACCAAATAACTGCACACTCTGTATACTATTACACTACCCAGCAGAACTTAAAATTATTACATTAAACGCCATTTTACTTTTCAAACAGATTACCTTAATTTTTAATTTTTAATCATCTATTTTACTCCTTCGAGATTATTTCATCCTCCTTATACTTCAATTAGCCCACTTTTTATCAATATAATCATACTTTTTATTGTATGGACGCATAATTCTTATTCTCTCTATTGAAACAATTTTTAACGAATTAAGTTAATACACTTGAGGTTGTAATAATAACACCCCCTCCACACACAAAAAAAGTATTACTAATTGTAATAAAAAACATTAAATAAGTACTCATTAGCAATCATTTTCCTAATTACATTGTCGACGAACAAATAAAACGAATACCTCAATCCCTTGAAAACCCTGATAATAATATTAGCCAACACTGTAATGCAAACCCATTAATATATTTTATCAAAATCAAATGATACCGAACTTCAGAATCGAAGAAAACGCAATTAAAAATATCATACGTAGATACTTGACGACTGTTGACAGTAATTTTAAAATTAAATTTATTATCTACTACAAGAAGTTTAAAACATAAAACCTTGTGGTTAGAAACAACTCCTCACCGGCTATAAAAACGTTGGAACAAACCAATGTAGTGTATAAATTCAAATGCTCTATGTAACTACAAAAATAATACATATATTGGGCATACAACGACAACATTGTCCCGGCGAATAACCATGCATCTAAATAACACTAGTGTTATATATAAACACTTTATAAAAGAACATAACTGTCCCCCCCCATCCAATCTTAGAAAGGTCCTCGTTGACAATATAAAAATTATACAACATGAAAATAATATTTAAAAAATTAAAGATTTTTGAAGCGTCATATATTAGAACCCTTCAACCCACTATAAATGATATCGCATTCGAGAAAAGCTGTGACATTCTAAAATGTCTTGCGTGGTTCGTATTAGACGGACTTTGTTAACGGCGTCCACGAACTTACTGATTTTATTACTTGAATTTAAATCGACCTATATTTTCAATCGATTTTTCATCGACTTTGTATATTTTAACTCATCGTCGCTTACTGTATATTTAAGTTTTCACTTTTAATTCTCATTTTCGCTCCTTCGGACTTTTAATTCAACACCTGATGATGATTCGTGGACGAATCGAAAGCGCTCGTGACAGTAACAGCTATGAAACTTTTATAAATATTTTTTGATTTTGATACAAAAAAGATTACACGCAAAATCGAAAAATTAAAAAAAAAAAATCATAAAGCTAAGTGTCTCCGTTGCATTTAATAATATTTGCTTGAATACACACACACACACACACACACACACACACACACACACACACACACACACACACACACACACACACACACATATATATATATAATATGTATAATATAATATATATATATAATATATATATATAATATATATTATATATAATATATATACATAATATATATATATATAAAATATGTATATATATAATATATCCATATTGAGCTGTTTCGCATATCATGGCTATTTAGCGTGGATACAGCTATCTAGTGTTTTACGAAAGTTTGAAGCTTGATCAGCCTAATATGATCAAGATTTGGGTATTATATCATTACTCTATTTTGTTCCACATGAAAGTAAGGGAAATTAAAATTATTTTTTAAAAATATTTTTACATTCACATTACTGAGTGCTAAGAGATGTCAATACATTAAGAAAAAAGACCAGCCTCGGCCATTATTTCTTAACAGAACATCACGTACAACTTGCATTCAAATAATGTAATATATAGCTAAAAATGCATATCAAACTTAACCCTGATTACCTACTACATAACATTTTATTGCGTTTCATTCGTGTTTCCATGTCTCCTTTACTTTCTTGGACATTTAGTTTTTTTCTTTTTAATGTATTTTTTTTCATATAATTTTTTTTTAAATATTATACTTCTTGTTCTTTTGTTTTAGCGTTGTTTTTCTTTCTTTTTTTCATTCAATTGATTTCAAATTTACATTTTTTTTCTGAAGACGAGCGTTAATCGTTAATCTGATCGAAATCTGTAAAAAACTCATCGTCTGTTTTTGTTGTTGTTGTTGTTTTTGTTTTTCTTCTGGTGTTTTCCTGTTTTCTCTTTTACATACATCCAGCCCCCAAGACATTGTATTTTATATATCATGTAATATACTCAATGGCATAGTTATGGATTGTTACTAATGATGTTAAACTAATGAATTTTACATGTGGAATGCAAAGAAGTTTTAAATGAGTTTCTATTCAACAGTTTAAATGCTTCTAGATGTCGTAGAAATTTTTGTAAATTCAAAATGGCGAAAACGTAATTCATTGTTTTTAACGATTACCTAAATATGAAAAATGCTTTGTAAATTTTTAGTTTAAATAGTATCTAAAACATTTATTTTATGCGATTATATTTTCGATACAATAAATATATATTAATTAAAAACTGCCTAAAAATATAGCTTTTTAACTTAAAATAAGTGCTTTATGCCAAAGTAATGATTTAATATATTTAAAATTGGGCTTATTTTTTTAAATTAAATACTAATCCCTATTGATCTATACCAACCCGTAACTGCACATCGGACGGATACTATAATAGTTAGTAGGCTGCACCTTATGAAAATATCGTTCAAACATAATTCCGAGCTAATAGTTTTCGAGAACAATAAATGTTATATTGACAAGAAAAAAACTTTTTTTCTGACCCGAAGACCTTGCTCTCTTGATGTTTTATCACTGGCGGTAAGACGATGTTTTCCTGTTGTCTCCACAGCGAATCCCGAATTATTATTATTATTATTATTATTATTATTATTATTATTATTATTATTATTATTATTATTATTATTATTATTATTATTATTTGCTCATAAGGAGCTTTCACAAAGATCACCAAAGATCTCTCCTTGAAAACAACCTGTGTTGTTCCCTGGAAGCCGAGTTACAACACGCATCCCCAGATTTACAGTACTCTTCACCTCTTTCGATAGCATTTACAAATAAATTTGCGTTATCTCAACAGCCGTTTACCATTGATTTCTTGCTGGCAGCGGCCACTATTCTCCACTGAAATTGAAAGGCCCCAGTTCTCTTCGCACTTATCCAGCGGAGGTCTGTCAGCGCTCTCTCATCGGTCTTTCCATCCTCCTTGACCCTTCTCGAGTATTTGGCATCACTTGTTTGGGGGGGATGATGGGGAAATAGGAGAGGATGGGGGAGGGGATAGAGAACTTGTAGATGTGCAGCTTCAATGTTCTTAGTTCCATTTAACGCTTCTTCATGTTTTGCCTCTGCTGCAGTTTGTCTGGCCCACGCCTGTGGGTCATGTATATTAGTCTCCGCATTCAAAGGTTTTCATTATTGCTGTTCGTTGCATCTTTCCAGCCATTCATCTGATTCTAATTTCTCCAATTTTTTTTCCGAATTTTTTCGGAATAGTTCCTAGTGCTCCTACTATTATTGGTATTACCTTGATTTTCTTCATCATCCATATCCCTTTCAGCACTCTGGCTATTTCTGTGTATTTGCTCTGTTTCTCCTTTTATTTGATATTCACCCTGTGGTCAACTGGAACAGCAAAGTCTACGATTTGATAAGACTTTTCTTTCTTGTTAATTATTACGACACCCGGTCTTCTTGCTTGGATGGGTTTATATGTTTGTATGTCCATATCTCATAGGATTTTGTGATTCTCGTTTTGAAGTACTGTTGGCGGCTTATGCTTGTACTATTTGTTTGTTGTCGAGATGCAGTTGTTTGTATAATTCCCAATGCACTACCCTCTCCATTTGGTCATGCCTATTATTGTATTCCTTTTGGGCCAGTTTGCTGCATTCGTTCACTATATGGTTTATCGTTTTGTCTCTTTTTCCGTGGAGTCTGTTTTCTTGTGTATTTTTTATGTTCGCTTTGATGTGATTAGTTCTTATCAAGTTATCTTGCGCTGCAGTTATCAGGGATTCAGTTTCTCAGTTTACGTCTCATTTTCGCATTCATGTCCAAGCGTTTTCGTTATCCTCATCTTTTGTCATCCTCATGAATCTTCCATGTAGTTGTTTTTTCCCCCCATTTTTCTTTTCGCGCCTTATTCTTTGTCTCTCTGTTTTATGTTTTGTTAATTTTTTTCAGATCTCTTGCTGCCATAATTATCCTTTCAGTGTTTTGCATTATATATTTTTCTAGTTTTCTTGTGTCATTCACACAGTCTTCTATACAAATCAGTCGTTTTTTTTTAACAAAAGTCGGTCAACATCGTTGTTTTGGTGTAGTGCATTGTTTATGGTCATGAGTTTCCTGGTCTTCTGATTGAGTTGTCTCCGTTCTTTTTTGTTTCACCCTATGAACGGTCTAGAGTATCTTACTTGTGATACTACCCATGTGTTTATACGTTTTATTAGTTGTTGTTATTATTATTATTGTTATTATTATTATTATTATTATTATTATTATTATTATTATTATTATTATTATTATTCAGGCATTGAGCTGCTAAATTCCATTCAATCAATGTATTATGCAATAAGCTATCACAGATTTAGTGAAAGGAGTGGGTTTAGGGCCATTTTCATATTGTTTCTTTTTTTTCAATTTCGATTTTGTAACAGCTCATGCGATTTATTAAGCTTTGTGATATAATTTTCAATTTTAAAATAATCTAAAAACATTGATTAAACTTTGTGTTTTTCTTTAGTCGAAAACAAGATTTTAAAACATAATTGCTTAATAATAATTAGCCCCGAGATATATACTGCGCATAATAAGACATTTAATTAAATAGCTAATAGTTTTAGAATTGTAATTTGCATATCTTAGATAGCCCGGGGGCGAAATTCGAAAGATGATTAAAATTGCAGTTTAATGAATGTTAATACTTAAGCACTTCATATCATGCTGGAACACAAATAATGACTGTTTTCAGCAAAAAAATGCATTAAAATTCACAGCTTAGACGGCCATCAATACAACTGCATTAAAAATACAGTGAATCGTTACTATGAAGCTATCGGATCTTTAAAAAATCAATTCTAAACACTGATATGGATTTTTTAACTATCCCATATCTTTACTGGAGTTCGTTGAGCTATAAAAAAGAGCAGGTCGTTATTTTTTGTTTTATATCGACTGATAACAATTTCCCTTATTATCTATCTATGCATAAAACTAAATGTAAATTCCATGATAATAGTCTGTTTTTTAGAATTCTACAGAATACGACAGAATTGCCTTCTTGCAAATAAATTTTCGTTATCGCAACAGGCTCTTACTGTTGATTTCTCGCTGGCACGGCCATAGGTCTTCCATAGAATTTGAGCGGTAATAAGCGTTCCCAAGGTCTATTACTTATTAATAGACCTTGGGGACGTTTCGTTACTTAGCCTGGTCATAAAATACACTTTAATATGATATTTTAATTTATGCAAATTTCATATCTATTATAATGGAGTTAATTTTCTATCGATTCTTATATATTATAAAGTTGTGATTAAAAATAAAAATAAAAAATATGATTTTGAGGCATCAGCTTGAATTGAAACCGAAACCAAAACGTATGAAGAATATATATATATCTTGAGTTCCTTCAGCGATAATCGAAATCGGAACCAAAAATTAGGAATAATTCTTGGTTAAATTATTTATGGCAAGAAACCTCTACAGGCTACATGACTAAATGACCGATTAGAGGTGTAACGTCAACAAGTTCCTGTTTAGCCAGCCTCTTAAATAAATAGATACTCACCAAGTTCCGCCATTACTGATAATACCGGTTTTGTCACAGCTACTCCCTGATACTCATTAATCCTTATCTTCGAATGGCCTTTGGACCTTGATTACTGCTGAGCCACCTTAGTGAACAAAATAGGTTTTAAGCTCCAATCTTATTTTATTGTTGTTGTTAAAATACAATGTGTTCAATAGTAAAAAAAAAAAAAAAAAAAAATACATTCGATAATACTTGGTGTGTTATTCTCCCAATCAGCATTTTGCTTTCATTCTCGAAGCTTCTATGTAATATCCAATTTATATGCTGTTATCAGTCGCATGTATATCTCGACAAAGTGTATATGAGATACAGCGACTAGTACTCTAAAATGGTCACCCGTCTTCTACTGATCAAGTTCAATGTCGCTTAACTTCGATGATATAATAAGAACCGGTGTGTCCATATATAAGTCATCTCAGTCTGAAAAGACTATGTATGCAAAGATCAATCGCGAATGTAATTGTGACACAAGGGTTCTGCTATTCGCAACCATTCCTATTCTTAAAAATCACTGTTTGATCACAGTGACAAAGAGAAATCCACGCCGACTGACAACAGAGTCAAGATAAGCGAAAAGCACATGCAGCACTTAGTATTCTTTCATAGTCATCGATATAAGTACTGACCAAGTTGAACATGGCTAAATTTATGTGAGTCAACAAGAACTGGTGTTTCAACGTGATTGTGCCCTATACACTGCATTTGCCAGAGTTTATTTCAATTAACACTGTTACAAACTAAATAGCATATAATTTATTTCAGGGTTATAATAAGACTAGCCTGGGTGCCCGGCGTTGCCAGGGTGTTTGGAGGTGTGTGTTGAGCAAAAAAAAAAAAAGGAAAGAAAAGAAAAGTGGTAGCATGCAGGCAAGCTTGTACCTGTACCGCGAAGGAGGAAAAGGACGTGAAAAAAAAACACCTTACGTCTTTGCTATTGCGCCCATTGCCAAACCGGAATGACGTAGTTTTAAATTAAGGCTAGACAATCGAAAAGAGGTGATGACTTACGAAAATATCGGTGGAAAAAGCGACCTCTTCCTGTAAAAAGTGTTCAGTTAAGAGTGAAGAAAGTAATGTTTTAGCAAATTTTTCGATATTTGTCGTCCGAAGGATCGAGAGTCAAAACGTTACGGTCCCGTGAAAATCCGTCGTCTCTGCGAAAGTTTAAGGTAAACATACATACATACATACATACATACATACATACATACATAAATACATACATACATACATACATGCATACATACATTTAAACAGATAGGCGGGATTTATATTATAAACTAGCCTGGGTGTCCGGCATTGCCCGAGTGTTTGGCGGTGTCTGTTAAGTAAAAAAAAAAAAAAGAAAGAATGATAGTAGGCAGGCAGGTTCGAACCCGTACCACGAACGTGAAAAAAACGTGGCGTCTTTGCTGTTGCGTCCATCTCCAAAGCCGGTGACGAGTATTTAAATTAAGGTTAGTCAATCGAAAAGATGGGATGACTTTCGAAAATATTGGCGAAAAAAGCGACCCCTCACTGTAGAAAAGTGCCTAGTTGTGGGTGGGGGTTGAAAGAATTAATGTTTTTAGCCAATTTATCGATATTTGTCGTCCGGAGGGTCGAAATTCTAAAGGATATCGATCTTGTGAAAATCCGTCGCGTCTGTTGAAAGTTTAAGGAAAACATACACACATACATACATACATACATTTAAACAGACAGGTGAGATTTATATCATAGAAGATGATTTCAAAAGCTTGAGGTATTTAAGGAGATGCCCCAATAATAAGAACCAATAGAAGCAAAACTGTATTGGTTTAGAAAGTATCTTTGTCTTTCGTTAGTAGTGTTATATTAATATTTAAATAGCAGAGGGGAGATACCTCAGCTTAAATAGAAACGTGTATTCCATTTATCCTCAAAAACATATAATAATAATATTAATAATAGTTATAGTAGTAGTAGTAGTGGTAGTAGTAACTAGCGAGACTTGTGGAAATTCCATAGCAGATATTTTCATATGTAATATATTGATTGTTGCAATATTTTTGATTCATAATAGGGTAAATATTTATTCTCGGAAAATTACAAAAATTTCAGAAAAATTTGGCACAAGGCCGAACATGGGAGGAGAGGAAAGGACGGTATTCTCTGACTAATACTAACTAATCTAACCTAACTAGTTCCTACTTTCATTCTACTTCTACCACAATACCACATTCATACTATACATCCATCAGCGTATAAATCCTTCGTCAATCACCATAAGAACATCATACCATGATAAACTAATTAAAACCCATAAAAAAGTAGGTGGTTGGGATATAGAAATTTTATAATACAAAATAAAAATGAAGTATTTACAATGTTAGTAACAAAAGACCCCCCCCCTGTTGTTAAACTGTGGCAGGTGCGCTGATCCGCCAGTCGAAAAGGTGATGCGGGTCCGAACGCTTTATTTTAAACACCTCTTACGAAAACTTCGAAAGGGAACCCACTTCTGTGGCGAATCAAGCGATCTGTCACCTAATTGGGGAGGGGGAAAAAACAAAAAAAACCGGTACAAACTTAAAACGGGGCATAATGGTCACTATCACACACTAGCTAGGTTATGAACACAAAAGCCTACAAAAACTTTGTCTCTTTACTCTTGCCTAAACCGTGACCTACTCTGGACTAAAAACGAGTCAAAGCTGACGATCGTTTCTGCTACACAAAATTCGTTTCCTAAGGAACATCCAAGAACAAGTCAAGACTTGCTTCTCTCACCCGACACACACGCGCAACTGACACCCACGTTTCAACAAAGTCTGACAAAGAGAGTCTAACTCTCTCGGCCTTGATACGACTCTTCAAATGGTAACGGAAGATTCGTATAAGGTCGACTGGAGCGAAGTCCTCAGATCTGTAGACCACACTCATGCGTGTGTTCCAGATAACACCTCTCATCACTGCTAGCAAGGTCAAACACAATTCTTTTCTAAGCCTATCCGTTGTCGGAGCCCAATTGCTACATACATTGATAGGAACCAAAGTTAATGACGATGTGTTCAGTATGCGGACCATGAGACCTGTAACAAACTCAATCAGCGGCACCACGATGCGACAATGAACGAAGGCGTAACATAAAGTCTCGACCTCATCGCCGCATCGTTTACAAATAGGCCAATCCGCCAAGCCAGCTCAGTGAAATCTCTTGCCTACCCAGAGAGCATCCCGAATTACCAGCCAGGTCAAGGTGCCTCGTCGTTAGTGAGGCATCCCGACCCCAGCCCAAGGCCAGATTGAGCAGAGCTGCCCCTTCGTCAAAGGGAGTCCCTCACCAATAACACCCCTTACGGATCCCCTCACTAACACCCGATATAATGCCTTTCGGGACAACAGCAGAGCATTGGAGAAGATTTAATTAACTCGGTAGAAGGGGCATTCACCTCGGGGCAACCTGTGTTCTTCCCCCTCGGACTCGTGCACCGCTCTCAAGGTCGGAAAGACTTTCTTGGTGCCCTCCATCCAGAAGTCACCGTCTTCCCTATCTTGTGTGCACATTCGATCTAGGTAGTAGAGCCGTAGTGTGTGGAGCCGAATCTCCATATTTGGCATACCTAGACCGCCTTCAGAAGGATGTAGATAGCAGACATCGCGACAGACCATAGGGGCCCTTCCAAGACGTAAAAAGTTGAAACGGGACCTCTGCAAGTATAGCAATGTATCTGACGGGGTTGGAAGCATTGATAGATGATAAATAAAGATTGGATAGATGTGGGTATTACACACCTCCGCTCTCCCCTTTAATGAAAGGTTTCTACTGATCCACAGCGCAGCTGCGAACCGAACCGCTTTCAGAACCTCCGACCAATTTTTCTCCAGCTGGAGATCAGGACAAAACCAGACACCGAGTATCTTTCAAGGCCCGTCTCTCCAACTAAAGGACCCCTGAAGTGGCATACCCCTCCAGGCACCGATACGCAAACACAAAGACTTGTCGCAGTTAATTTTGTCCCCTGTTACTGTTTCATACAATCTGATTTCTACACCGACGACACTAATCTCAACACTGCTCGTTACAAGCACAGTTACGTCGTCGCCATAGGCGGAGTACTTTACCTGGGCATCTGCACCTGGCAAAGTGATTCCGCGTAGGACCGGATTCACCCTTAGCCTGCGCAAAAGTGGCTCTAGTGCAAACACATATAACATGCGTGATAACGGGCACCCTTGACGAATTGATCGTGACAAACTGAAGGGTATCGATCTCTTCCCGTTTACTTCTACCATCACCGCGGGGCTAGCATAGAGAAGATGAACCCACGAGCGAAATTGCGGGCCAAAACCGGCCGCCGACAAAACAACCCCCAAGTACCGATGGTCAACCCTATCGAAGGCTTTGGACTGATCTAAATTTATCAGCGCGGCCTCAGTGTCGACTTTTTCTATCATCAGGCGTATCGTGTGCAAGTTATCCTGGATTGTCATACTCTTCACGGCACACGTTTGCTCGGGGCTAATAAGACAAGTCAGGACAAGCTGCAGACGATTTGCGAGAATCTTGGCCAAAATCTTTAACAGCGTTAAGCATCGTTAAGGGCCGGAAATTACCCAACATATCCCCTCCATCTTTGCGTTTACAAACAAGCTTTATCACACCCATGGTAAAGTACTTGGGGATTGAGCCGTTCCTAAACCATGAATTAAATAAAACCGTCAGCAAAAGGACAAAGATGTGCGACAACCTCAAATACACTTCGTAGGGCAGACTATCGGGTATTATTATACAAACACCGTGACAGCGAATTAGTAAAAACAGACGTAGTATTCTGTTACGTTTCGGTGTGCTGAACACGAATCTGAAAACCGTACCCCTCGCAAATTAATAGTTTCGGAGATATTAACATTTTTAAAAGGGAATATTTTCTTTCAAAAATGGCGTACATCGGCTCTACTCTTAAATCAAAACAAGTGGAGATAATCCATAATGAAAATAAGCGATAATAAAAAAATAAATAAATTAATTATTTCCTTTTCTTTTTAATTAATTCCCCACCACTTCACCACCCCAATTTTACTTGCTCATGCGCAGTATCCCAATTTTACGCGCACAAAATCGATTTTTACCCAATTTCGGATACACTTTCGGATTTTTACCCAATTCGCTGTCACGTTATTTGTATAAATTTACCGACTATCGATTCCCGGTGACTTATTAAGGCCGATAGCTTTAAGGCTCCAATGACTTTATCCTCCGTTATGTCACCTTCGCATCTAGCCGCTTCGGTCGTCGAAAGACGAGAAAAGTCAGCAAAATAGGTGTCGAACTGTTCTAATCAGAGACCGGGTTCCATGGAAAAAAGCTCCTGGAAATGAGATCTAAACGCCTCCAGAAAACCCTGGTTTGTGGTCACGTTACGCCCGTCCGGCAATGTGACACGAGCGATGTGCCTGTCGGCCGCTTGCCTAAGCTCCCCTGCACGTAGTTCAGCAGCCATGTATGTTGCCTCCTGGGGCATTCTTTTTAACCTAGCCCTAATCACTAAATCTTGGTGCTCCTTTTCAGTAAGAGAGGCAAGCTGAGCCTTAATTACATTAACTCTAGCACTATCCCCCTCCTCCACCGCCCGATCTAATCTAGACTCTAGTGTCGCTTTAGCTGCCCTAGAATCTAGGTTGAGTCTTTTGCTCAAGTTGGCAGAAAAGGACCTAATGGCTTCCTTAATTTTAACCCACAACTTATTCCCAATAATTGCCCCCGTCAATTCCCGCTGTAGGGTTAGTAATAGCCCGTCACGGAAACCCTCCACATCGAACAACGACGTGTTGAGCTCCAGTAACCGGCTAGTCTAGGCTTAGGTCTATCTAAGTTTACCCGTACACGGACAAGTCTTTGATTCGAGTAAACTATATTGTGGAAACTTGGACAATTCAATACTCCTACATCAACTCGCCTAAGAACCGGTCGATATAGCCCGAGAACTGTACCGGACCGGAGTCGCATCTACCTGTCCAAGTCCACACTAAGTCACGGGGCTTTTCATTGCGGAATTTGTCAATGAGATCAAACTTATCCACAAATTCCCGAAATAAAACAACATCCCGATCTCTGTTAGTTCACCTAGAAGGTAACCCAAATCGATCTAAATCGGGATTCAGAACCGCGTTCCAGTCTCACGCTAAAATAACCGTTCGAGAAGTATCCATGAACTGCTTGATTCGCCGAAAAAAGGCAGCCAGCTCACCGTGGCTATTGGGCGCATAAACCCCAATAAGACAAAACGCCCTACCCTTTATGGTAACATCCAAAACACATAGTCTTCCCTCGGGATCCATGTAGCACGGGTCACACGACGCATCTAGAGACCTTTTAACTAGCCAGGAAACCCCTCTAGAGTAAGAATTAAAGTACGATTAGCAATCCCTAAAGGTCTTAGACAGTGCACATAAATGATCACCAGGAATAAAATGGGTTTCCTGCATACAGCAAATATCCACTCCGTCGTGCCGCAGGTCCAAACTCAAGCGCCATTTTCGCGAGTCGGCCCTTAGCCCTCGGACATTCACACTAGCAAGCTTGAGATCCATGATTGTGCCTTAGGGTTAAGAACTAGGAACGAACATCGTATTCGTGAGCGTGCCGACGGCTCTCGTGAGGGAATAGGTACCCATCGTAGTATCGATGAGTCTGTCACGAGAGATACCACCGACATGCAAAGGATAGGTTAGTTTTGCTATCCTATACAGGGAGGGGTGCATTTTTACCAAGACCCGCCCAACACAACATTTTCTTAAATTTTTAATATCAGTGTCCTTGAAAATGACCATAGGGGAGTAAAAATTAAAAGAGCTGTTTACTTCTCCAAGCATATGCCATAAATCTTTGGCTTCTTCTTTTTTCCGAATTACAGTCAATACTCGCTTGGCAATGGGGAAGTTTGTGGGGTAATATACTGGCTTGCCAGCTACATCTCGGAAGTCTGCTAGTTTAAGAAGGTCAAAACCCTTGAAATTTTTTATATTACTAAAATGAGTTTCACAACTGTGAGATAATTTTTTTTCTTTTTCGCGAGGTAG
The DNA here is from genome assembly GCF_053919585.1 of Euprymna scolopes. Classification (NCBI taxonomy): domain Eukaryota; kingdom Metazoa; phylum Mollusca; class Cephalopoda; order Sepiida; family Sepiolidae; genus Euprymna; species Euprymna scolopes. The sequence continues at coordinate 58,361,114 of NC_136495.1, read as the reverse complement.
GGGCTTTGCTTTTCTTGTTGTGGTGGTGAGGTCTCAGTTTCCATTGGTAAGTCAGGGGTCTAGTCAGGGGTTACTAGTGTGGTGTTGATAGCTGTGGTGTAAGTGGAAGGCGTAGGGGAGGGAGGGGGAGGGAGTTTAGAGTTTTTTTTGAGGTAATGGGAGGGAGGTTGTGATTCCATTGGAGAACATAGGGAAGAGTTAAGGGGTGTTTGTAATGGGGAGACACGAGGAGTGGTCTTTGGGGAAGTTAAATTTAGTTTCTTTTTATTGGGCTGAGTGGGGTGAGCTTATAGGACTGTACTTGAATTGTGGTAGTGTTAGTTGGAGGCATGTTCTTGGGGGAACGTTTTTGTTTCGAAATTGGGCTGGTTAAGATTTTCCCCGGAGTACTTGGGGCTGGGCATTTTGTTGGTGAGTGGGTACTAGAAGATTCGATTTCTAATTTCTTTTCCAGATTTTTAAATTCGAGGAATTGTTTTCCTCTGGGGTCTTTCTCCGACATTTTTTAAGGTATTCTTCCTCTCTTGACTGTTCCAAGTTCAGTCTTCCTGGTGTCTTTTTGCCGGGGACTAGTACCCACTCGTTGTCCTTTCTAGAGGGGTTAGCTTGGCTAAGGTCGGGAAATTCTGTCGGGTCGTCTTTCTTTGGAGTCGAGTCTGTTGATGATGTTAGATTAGCGTTGATCCCGACCTTAGCGCCCAGATGAACCCCTACGTTGTTTTGAGGGTTCACAGTTGGGTCTGCTGTTTTCATTTTTGACTTCTGCGGGCATTCACCGGTGAGATGTCCCATCACCCCACAGGCCCAACACGAAGGCTTCCTACCTGCGACTATGACTGGAATTTTTTCCTCCCCTATTTCCAGGTAATAGGGGACTTCATTGAACGCCTGTTTGTCCAGGATAATTTCGAAAGTTCACGTAGAGATGTGCTCCTCGCAGGCTATTTTGGTTATTTCCCCGTATTTCATTAGAAAAGCTGCAATGTGTTCCCCTTCTACGTGAAAGGGACCATGAAATACGGAGACGGAAGTCCTTCGTCTTCCCAAGTACTCCATGCGAAGTATGTAGTCGTTTGTAATTATTTCTCTGCTGAGAGAGCTCAACACAATCTTCTGCGGTCGAAAAAAGTCTGTTCCACGTATGGAAGCCTTTGCATTTCGCAATTCTTGTTGGTCGGATTCCTATAGTTCCAAGAAGTTTAAGCACTTGTTCACTAGAGGAATTGATGTTCTTTTTGTTTTGTCTACGAAAAAAACTGGAGTGTCCTTTTGGACATATCTTGCAGCTTTGGTATATCAATGAGTAGACCCTTCTGTGTGACCAGGTGTTGGTAGGCTTTTGCTCTTTCCATGAATTCAGTTACATCAATAATGATTTTCGGGGGTGTTTTTAAGTTCTGGGGCGGGGCTGATGCTGTCTCAGTCCCCCTTGTCATGTCCGGTTCTTTCTGCTGGTGTCTGGGCTCAGCCATAGCAAAGGAAAAGGAAATCTGGGAAAAGATGGCGTGTAGATAAAAAAAAAGAATTCGGCGTTAACAATGTAAGGGTAATAGTAACAACAACAGTAGCACACATGTGGTATTTGCTTTGCAGTATCTGACGGAGCAGACACTACACTTTGATCTTGGCCAAAAGGCCAAGAAAAACTTAAAAAGCTAAGAACAGCATTTATTAACAACAGACCTTAGATCTTAACCAAAAAGGCCAACACAAATGTGTTACGGACAGACCGTCCGATCGACAGACGGATCGACCGACCGACTGACCGACAGGTCGACGGAGTGACTTATAGAGTCGCTTGCATGCGGCTAAAAACTGTTCCTTCTCTGTTGACTAACATTTGTTGAACTATCTAATATGCAAAAACAGTAAATTAATTTACATCCTAATAAAAGCTCATCACCATGATTGCTTTCTAAACTTAACACAAGTAACGACCGTTAAAATAGAATCAAACTTAATTGTCTGCGTTTTCTCAATTCACTTCCGGTTGGACACGCGCACATAAACACAAATATTTACTGTTCTAAGCAATCGAAAGTAGTTTTCCGCACATTCATCCGCTTATATGTTTAAGAACTTGAGGTATTTTAAGGATGATTCTTGTAATAAAAAATGATCGGATCAATACCAGGTTCGTTGAGAAATTATGACTGCTTAATGTTAATCGTGTTATACATCACGATTTAGATTACAGCTGAGGGAGGGCTCAGCTAAAATATCTACAGGCTACAGAAGCGAACAAAGATGGAGAATTTAGCCCACCGACCTGGGAACATGTATCTATTCCCGATCATTATATATCAATCTATTTTGCGCGAAAAAATTGATTGTGTTACACACACGGAAAACTCTGCGCTTGGAATTCATTATGTCAATTAAAAAAATATGTCAATTAAAAATCATGTCAATGAAAAAATTATGTCAATTAAAAAAATCATATCAATTAAAAAATCATGTCAATTAAAAAATTATGTCAATTAAAAAAATGTGTTTGTCTTTGGTAAGGTTGTCTGGATATTGTACAGTGCGGACAAATTGCGATATTTGGTAGTCATTCGCACGAGCATACGATGGCGGCTCATAACACAAAGTGGTTGGACAGCTAGCCACGAAGAAGGAGGGTTATACACCTTATCGTGTGGGTACTAGGCTCAATTTATTATAGTGTTTATATTTATGCTTAGATATTTGACATAGAACCTTTCTAGTTTACATTTGCCTGGCTTTTTCCCTTGTGTTGGGGAGTTTCACGTATCGTTGTTATGTCAATTCAAAGAAGAAAGCAGATTAATTTAAGCTGCCTGGAATAGATAATTTGGTTATTATGTCTAAATCAGCACAAACAAAATAGAATAACGGTTCGCATTCAACAACGCAGTTGAAAATAGATAAGGCCTGTCGAAATGTATGTATGTCTATGTTATGTCTGACACACACGCACGCAATTTAGATGATCACGGAACATAAATAGAATTCAACACGATAACTTACGGTTCAGATAGTGAAGAACCCCATTATAAACATTTAGTAACACGACGCACAATTATACGACGTATATATGGACACTACCCAGCATCGTAACATAATGTCTTCACATGTCGCTAAAAAGTAGAGTATTTGAGGCAAGCATTTGTTTCATTTGCTGGTGTTTATCAAGGAATTATAGTTAATGTACTCCTGAAATCTCCTGCAAGCAATATTACTGCATTTCCAAATGGCCTGTCATTTCCACGTAAATCTTGCAATGATTGATCTAGAGTCTATGTGCACCATTGTGTATTGATCCCAAAAATTCAATTTGCATTCATGCAACACATTTTCCCATGCTGGATGTTTTAGAAATATTGCATAGTTGAAACTATGCAATTGCATGTTTAATTGAAATTTCAATGCACAATGAGCAGTTCTTCCATCTGGTAGTTATGTTGCAGCTATTCCGGGCTAAAGCTCTGTCATTTTAGTGATTTAATGGTTACTAAAATCAATTTAATTAGTAAGATTTCATTAGTTTCTTCTGGACTATTAAAAAAAAGATTTCTGCAACACTATTATTAACAGTCTGCATTATTTGCTCAAATATTAATTGATGTATATTTGATTGCATCTACAACAAAAAAATCACTCACGTTGTAATTTTGTTCACGACATACCTTCCTAATTGATTGAGAATTTTGTTGTTGAGTTCTAAGCACACATTTTCAATCATTATTAATGCTTTATTATAGATTTCTGGTGTATATATCCATATAAGTATTTGCACATGCATTGCGCCTTTGATGAAAATATCTTCAGTCATGTGTGATTTATATTTCTCCTATAACGTCGTTGGAGATGCAGGAGAGCAAGTGGTCAATATAATGGCAAACCATGCACGGATTTGAATAGGATGTGATGTGCTACAGACATCAGTAATGCATGCTTCTCATCCATAAATTCAGAGCTTAACATGCACTGCGAAAGTGGCATGTACAATGACATTGACGATTTTCAATTACTGGAAAGACGTTGGGCCAAGGACATTCCCAACTGTATGCGAAGAAATAAACGTTCATTCTGTATAAAGGATAGCCATCAATTCCTGTAACTGTGTTGGATACCAATTTTCTAGGATATCAATTGGAGCAATTTCGCCCTAATCATACGTGTGAATTCGGATTCAATCTACTACAAGGTCCATGTACCATATTTTTCTTCACAACTGTATGCAAATCTTTATCAATGTTAGCATCAGGTATTTCAGCGTTTACGACATTGTCGATTTCTCTTGAACTGATTTCGTTATAAAGCCAGATTAGTATTAGTATGAGTGTGGTAATCCTCTCTTTTGCCATTTAACTGAATGCATCCAGCAGCACATTGACTCAAACACTTTATGTTTTCCAATGAAATCTATTAGCGATTACAGCTTTTGTCTAAAAACACGCGCTATGATATTGTGTCAATTTACCGATGATTGCTCAGGAAGTAAGCCTTGTTGTATATCACACTAAGCAGGGTTGCACGTAAATGTAATGAATAAGTCAGGGCGACCATCGTGACGAACAGATGTACGTGCATCTTGAGCGTACTCATGCATATGACGTGGACTGCCTAAATATGAAGATGCATTGGTGAAACAATTGGCCGCATTTTAGAATGTAATTGTTTTCATTCTCTCGAATCCTTAATCGGTATATATAATATTTCATTGTGCTGCAGTTTCCATTTGTTTTCTCACCACCTACTGGATTTATCATGTTAACATTAAAGTAATACTCATCGGCACTATCCCAACAAATGATTGGATATTGCAGAGCATCGTAGCATCGATGAGTTTAAACAGGTTTTGTTAATTGATAATTTCTTCTACGAAGAATAGTATCTCTAGATTTAAATTGATCGTTTATAACGATTGCCGCTGCATCTATAGTTGTAGCATTTTATCATCGCACGTGTTTGTCAGCATGAATGGCAATCTTGTGTGTATCAGATTGCATCATTTCAATGGCTGTGTTGAATAAATTCACTAAATTGTGTTTATTATAAAGTAGTTCTTGCACTTGGGAAACAATGTACTCTGTTTTTCATACCAGTCGAATTTCCATGGCGTGCGTTCAGTTCATCATTGCTACTACCAATGAAATACATTTGCAAGAATTTATGTTGACCTTCTCAGGCCGAAAAAGAGGTCAAGCTTCATGGTAGGGTTGTTTTGTCACTTTGAAAATTGGCAAAAAGTGAGATGTAATTTTTTATGCAGCGAATGACGTCATTTTGACGCGTGCGTTGTATTTCCTGATGTTAGATAGAAAATGTCTCGCTTTAGCAGTATACCCAGCAAGCAAAGTTTTTAATGTTTTTGTCGTTTCTTAAAGTTAAGGCAGTTTAATTTTCCGCTGGCACAACACATTCCTTATGTTTCTCCCGAAAATTTCAGAGCCTTGCAAAAGAGACACACGTCAGCCGTAGTACCGATGAGAACATGATGGCTCAAACTATAACCATTAGCATGTTGGTACCGAAATGCAAAGTCTCCAAATCGTGTAATTGTTGAGCATGGAGTGTTTCTCGTTGACGTCTTTCAGCAACTCGCAGCCTGTCACATTCATTCTGCAGGGAACGAAGCAGATCTAAAGATGCAGAACGTGATTCCTGTATCCACAATTGTGCGTCGCCACGTCTGGTTTCACGTCACTTTGCTGCTTCGTTGGCACGTATTTGAACCATTCTTTGTCGTCTATGTTTATTCGCTGATGCTTGTTCTTTCTGAATTTGACTAGCAACTAATCGTCGCACTGCCTCCGCTCCGCGAATTCGATTACCTAAGTTTGATATTCCGCGAAACATTCAAGTAAGAGAAATACAACAGAAATTGGTACTTATCCCTTTATGTTTACAAAAAACAAAATGGGAAAAATATTGGATTCATTTACTTACGGATTTGTATGTGAGCACCCATTGACAAATGTTAAATAATTCTTTTTTTGCCAAATTTTTTCAACACAAAATCGATGGGAAAATGAAAAGAAAACTTTGTAAAGAACATCTGTTATTTAAGTCTACCGAAATGCAGCATACAGAATCGAAGGCGTATCTGTAAATCTGTTAAAAGCGAAGTTGAAAAAATATATTTAGTAAACCAACAAACTGTTAGATAGATATTAATTCATAAAACGAAAGAAAAATAAATAAATTAAAAAAAACACGTGTTAAGGATAAGGCAAAAAAAAAAACAAAAAAAAAAACAAAAAGAAAAACAGAAAGAAAATGTACGGACTAATGAACTAAAAAAAAAATACATGCGATTTATTATAAATATTCATATTATTTTTTCTACTACTTTTTTTGCGACTACATTTTTATTAAAACATTGCGACTACATTGTTATTAAAACATTGGTCAAAGATGCGACCATCAAAATGCGCCGATAATCGTAGAGGAATTATAATATGTAATAAACAGCTATGACGATTCGTTTTAATGTGAAAGTTTCAAAATATCAATAATGACAAAAAAATAATTGAATATTACTTCTTACCCCCCGCCCCCGCCGCCGAGAGGTACTTTGAGGGGACATATTCCTCAAAATAGTTCAAATGAAATAAATGTTGGTTTTTGTATTCAAATCATTTTCACACATTTTATTGAGAAAAAATATGGCTTTCAGATATAATAACTAGGGCTATGGCAACATCATATTCTTTTCATTGATTTACTCCCGAGTGTATATCCAACACAGTTAGACACAATTAATCAACCGAGCACCACATCGCTCTACATGCAAAAAACATAAAATATCAATGGATATATACCTGAGAATCAATATAAGGAAAAGAATATGCTCTTGTCATAGCTTTAGTAATAACTAAGAATATTCATTTGTGATCGATTTTCGGCCAGAAATTAGACTGTTAAGGGGTCAAAGTTCAACGATTTGACCTATGAGAACTCTACAAAATTCCTCCGACAATTTTGGGTCTTAACACTTGAAATTTTAGATGTAGGTTGCGTGGACATTGATCTAACTTAATAACGTGATTTTAGCATAAAACAATAAATGTTAAGGGGTTATATGGGTTAAATTTTTAAAAAATTAAGAGCTTTTTTTTTTTGCTTAACATACACCTCCAAATACCCGGGCAACGCCGGGCTTAAATGCTAGTCTATCTATAAAAGTGAATGTGTCTGTGTGTGTACATTTCCTACGCAATAACTGTTAATTTTTAGTCTACAAACTTGAAATTTGATATACATGGTAGTGAGATTTTGGAAAATCTTTGTGATCGGTTTTCGGACAGAAACTTGGCTGTTAAGGGGTCAAGGTTCAACGATTTGACCTTTGAGAACTCTACCAAACTCCTCCGACAATTTTGGATCTAAACACTTGAAATTTTAGATATAGGTTCCTTGGACATGGATCTAACTTAATAACTTGATTTGAGCCCAAAACAATAAATGTTAAGGGGTCATAATAGGGGGTCAAAATTTAAAAAAAAATTACCTCTTCGGTCTCTACCAAATTACTCAGACAATTTCTGGTCTAAACATTTTAAATTTTACATAAAGGGTATTCAGAGATAGGCCAGGATTTTAAATCGGTTTGGGTCGAAAATTTGAGCTACAAATATATAAATGTATGTATGTATTTTTGCATGTTTGCCTAAAATTTTTGACATACGCGACAGATTTTCACAAGATCAGTATTGTTTTGAGGCTCGACCCTTCCGACGACAAATGCCGAAAAATTGGTGAAAAATATTAATTATTTCACCCTCAATTGGACACTTTTCACAGGGAGGGGTCGCTTTTTTTCACCGATATTTTAGAAATTCATCCCCTCTTTTCGATTGTCTAGCCTTAATTTCAACCTACGTCACTTCCGGTTGGAGGTAATCGTAACCGCAAAGACGTCACGTTTTTTCACGTTCTTTTTCTTCTTCTCGGTACGGGTTCGAGCCTGCCTTCCTACTACCACTTTTTTTTGCTCAACACACACCTCCAAACACCCAGGCAACGCCGGGCACCCTTGCTAGTATGTAATAAAAACGTCATATGCGACACATTCATAAGCATAAAGTATCTATTTAACAAACAATCTACGGATATTGAGCATATATTCTTTTATGTAAAAATACGAATACCTTATAGTTTGCTTACATTACGTACTTATATTTGACGTTCAAAATGGCGTAATGTAAAGCAGACTATAATGTATTTGAAATTCACTTCCAATTTTCGGATTTTTTAAAATCATGTCCAAACGCATTTTATTTCCTTTTGGTGGAATGACAGTTGCTATTACTTCTGATGAGTTAAAGGCAAAATAGATTCACTGATTGGTATAAAAACGTGAATGCTTCGAAATAGATATTGTTAAAATTGTGAATGCTAACTGAAGTAAAAGAAATAGATTGTAAGATGGTCAATATCATGAAATTTGGAATAGATACTTTTGTCATTCATTCACTATATTGCTCTATAATTACATTGAAGTTCTTAAATAAGGATTGGTAAAATAAGGATTGGCATATATAAAAGGGGGGATATAAATGAATAAAGACTATTTCCACAGATATATATATATATATATGTATATATATATATATATAAAATAAGTTATAAAAATGTATATGGCAATTAAGCTACACAGAATATTCCGCGAATAGTTGTGGTTGTCTCGCGTTTTTATATACGCACATTCTTTTGAGTTTTTAGTTAGCCAATCAGATTCCTAGGAATATTCTATGTAGCTTAATTGCTATATATATATTTATAACTTACTACCTAGCTCTACCTATGTATTAAGCACTGTTGAAGTAAATACTTAGAGTTCACGCATAAAATAATACTTTCGTATATTAATTTATGTGATTAAATGAAGTAGTCACTTATTTATTTCGAACAAGTTTTAAAATAAGTCGTAGATTATTCGATTTTGTTGAACGTAAAAACATTAGCAACAGGAGAGATTCAGATTTAAACACTTGAGACATTCAATCGTGTTAGATGAAAGTATGAACTAAAACAAGGCTAAACTGTAAGTTGCCGTATGGTACCTAATTTGGTGTCGTGTTTATCTATATTAACCACAAAACTACATGTCATCTTTGGTATTACATCTTAATTTGGCTCCTATGCTACCAGCAACGTTGGATATAACCATTTACTGCCATGTTGAATGATCTAACCGAGTGTCACCTCTAAATCAATGTCGTTGGTGACTTTTCAAGCGATGGCGTTTTCTTTTCAGCCCATTTCGGCCAATTAGATTATTATAAGGTTATTTTCACATGAAGCTGCCGATTTTTCCAACTAATGTAATAACGATTGGCCGAATTGAACGAAGCCCTTTAAATATACTATTAGCATCGTATCCGTTTTGCGTGACCATATGACGGAAGTCTCCATTCATTTCAATTTTGACGTGTCGTATGTGAAAAGAAATCTTTATTAGCTGGTTAGGTGAAGTTGATTTAATCGTGTTAGTCAGTAACAAAACACATCTCGTGACGTGGTGGTCAAATGACTGGCCCTTGCAACTCTTTATTATGCGAATTATTGGCTGAAAAAAACAACAACAACAACAACAATGGAACGTTCTTTCATCTACTCTTCAATGTTGTTGTTGTTGTCGTTTTGTTTTGTTTTTTGGGGCGTCACGCTTTTTCTATTCCCTATTATTATTATTATTATTATTATTATTATTATTATTATTATTATTATTTGTATACTAGCAGTTCAGCCCGGCTTTGCCTGGGCCCTATGTACCGTTCATAACTTTATGTGCATATATATATATATATATATATATATATATATATATATATATATATATATATATATATATATATATCAAAAAGTTTGACTCATGTCCAGATAATCTGCATCTAAAATTTAAAGGGTTTGAACCCAAAATTGGCGGAGGAGTTGATATTCTTATTATTTCAATTAATCGGACTACTATTCTCACCTTGAAGGCTATTTTCACAACGTTTGGTTCGATGTAATCTCCGATCTTTTGAAGTGTATCTTATCGAACTGAAAGATCTTTCTGTCGAACCTGGAAACTGCATGGAATTCAACTATAATTAATCAAAGTCGATTCATTCCATTAATGAATTTTAAGTCCCATAATATTATTTGGATTCTTCGGGCTAATGTTCTCATCTTGAATGATATTTTCACAACTTTTCAGTCGCTTTAACCTTCGACCGTCTTCAGGTGTATCTTGCTGAACTCGGAAATCTTTCTGTTGAACTAACTTTACAACTGAATTTTCCCAAGTTCTTAATCCACTACGGCATGGGTAAAATTCAAGTGTGAAATTACACTCTTTCTGGGGGTTGAAGGTTCAATCCCTTGTGCGGATAACACTCAAAATATAAGTACAAATTATTTAGGACTTCTACCCAGTTATGGCTGATGAAACGAGAGCATACTACCTCCGTGGGTTAAATAAAGTGTGTATCTTATCGAACTCGGGAAAATTTCTCTAGTACTCGGAAATTTGCATTTAATTTCGAACGGAAATCTTTGCCATCACGAAGAAGGTGGCTTAACAGATGAAGTACTGGGTAAATTCAGTTTTAAATGATACTCTTCTGAGGTCGATGGTTCAATCCTCGGTGTTGACTGACACCATATACAAAACTGCTTCTCCATTTTAAATTCTAAAATAATAATTCCTCCACCACCTCAACTTTTATAGGATGTTCAGATGTAATCGCCTAAAAACATATAATATATGTTCTTTTTTGTTGTGAGGGGGAAGCTACGGGTCCACATCTCCAAATTTACCTTAACGTTGTTCGAATTTGCTTTTTAATCTGACAACTTTTCTCTATATGGATTGTATCAACTGCATGGAATTTCACACAGAAACCGTTATTTTGTCTTCAACTATAACATGGTCTACTATCCGGATTAAAATCCTAAATAATTCTGCAATTATATTTTGAATATTGACAACATTGTAGCACTTGATTTAAATATATCTACTACGCCAGGGATCCTTGCGGACAATTTTAGTATGAATAGTAGATGCCTTAATGTTATTGTTTTTAAATGTACAATTTTAATAGTTATCACTATACATCACTATTTATTACTTAAGATTACTATATATATATATATATATATATATATATATATATATATATATATATATATATATAGTAATTTATAAAATATATATGGCGATTAAGCTACACTGAATATTCGGCGTTTCATCCACTCTATGATTCGTCAGGCTTATGCGCATAAGCCTGACGATTCCTAGAGTGGATGAAACGCCAAATATTCAGTGTAGCTTAATCGCCATATATATATATATATATATATATATATATATATATATATATATGCTCTTTTGGGCTGCGACGTTGTTTGACTGTGGAAATTATTATATAATCTCTCACATTCTAAAAATTCTATCACCAATTGCTCGCTAGGTTAGCATAGCTGAATGGCACCGTCCCTACGAGTAGAAATTCCTTCTTGTGAGTGAGAAATCGGCTTGGGGTTATTAGCGGTTGGATGACTGCGTCCTTTGTCGAGACGAAGTAGGTCCATTTCACAGTCGCATTTCGGCGGAGTTTGCCTGATCTGTGTTAGTTAACAGAATTTGTTGTGTTCGTGGAGTTTGCTCGGTTGGCAGAGTGCTGCCCTCGCATGCAACAGGCTCGGGTTTCGAATCCTGTCTTCGGATGTGTCTAACTAATGAGCCCAAATGAAGGCGAAACTCGTCTTGGACTTCCGGTTCGTTGGCTGTCATTGCTCTTGTCTCTTGTGAACTCCGACGTTGTTTGGTTGAGGAAATTATATATATATATATATATATATATATATATATATATATATATATATATATATATATATATATATGCGAGGTGCCTTCAATATGGTTCCAGACTTTTTTTCATATGTGCACTGTTCTTGATAATACGCACATGAAACACTAGTCCCGTTCGAGATAAGCTCCTTCGGCTGCAATGTACTTGTACCATTCCAACGAATTCTGGAAGGCCCATGGATATCCTCGTGTATAAGCCTGTCAACGACCCTCGTCACAGCCTCTTTCATCTCCTCGTCTCATAGTGACAGCCTGTAAGGTTTTGATTAAGCTTTGGGGAATAACCAAAAGTCATAGAAAGCAAGATTTGGACAATAGGGAGAGTGAGCAACTGTTTTGATGCCTATCTTTGTAAAATGATCTGTGACAAGGATGGAACAGCCTTGGGACTTACTTTGCGCAAATCTTCCGCATCTTCAGTTCCTTGCGAATAATGATGTATATAGTTTGGACATCAAATTGTGCTCTTATTGTCTCTATAGACACACGGCGGTCCTCATCAATAAAATCCTTTATTTTGTTCTGGTGTGCTGCCTTCCTTACTCTACTAAACCTCTCATCATCCTCACAAACTCTTTGCCTTCCTTGAATCTCTTATGCCACCTAATAACTGTTGCTAGACTCATGCAAGATTGTCCAAAAGCAGTCTGGAGTATTTCATACGTTTCTATAGAATTGTTTCCACGTTTAAAACAGAATTTTATTGCATATAATTCTACTAAAATGTCCTCACGTCCAGATTGCATTTTTGAAATTCATCAACTATGACACTAAGGCTTTAGTAGGATGTATTCAATTCTTATTGTAGCTGTTCATTTGAAGTTGAAATCATAAAAATTGGTCGGTCATCTCATAAGATGCATAGCAATACATACTGAATTTCCAAAGGTCTACGAAAATTTTAAATGCCTGTACAGAAATTCTGAAAACTTATTGAAGGTACCTAAATACACATGAATGTCTACTACTTATATAAAAGGAACTTTATCTCTGCATGTGTGTCTGCATGTTTGTGAGTACGTTTCCTACGGACTCCAAAATGGTTGCGCAGATTTTTATTACATTTCACACGACGGTACTTAATGTGCCTGGCAGTGTTCCCAGGTAGGTTTTATATAGGAATGTCTTCGATAAATAATCGATAATCGATAATCGAAATAATCTGATGAAAGAAAGATAAAGCGATTCTGATTAAAGTTAACACCTTACAAAACTTAACATGACAAGTGCATTTGAGAAGTTTTCTTACTATTCAAGCCGAAGGAACTGACACTTAAAATTAACAGTAGGTTCTTTGATATGACAAGGACGCGTTTGAAATAAATGTTTCTGTTTGAAGCGCGATTGCACCATGATACTTGATTTTTTCATTTTAAACTTAAATTCACGCCATTATTCCTGCACAAGCAGAAATGCCAAGCATATACAAGCGACAGTAGGTTCTTTAATAGGACAGGAGCGCATTCAAACTTTTCGTGACTTTTGCATTTCAAACTTAAACTCAAACCACAATATATATAAAAATAATGTTATAAATAGGTTCTCTACAGTGCAATGTAATCGACAATATATTGTGGACTAAATCAGAACGGGGATGAGGCATGCGAAGCTTCCTCCTGGTGCACTGCGATGGGTCCCCACCTCGAGCAGGCAATCAATGGATTTGATTGTCAAATGGGCGAGCTCACCGATTTCGATGACAATAAAAATATGGGAATGTGAAATATTCGTTGATCATCATTTAATCCCGGGCAGGATTGGGTCTCCCTGCAAGTTTTATTATATAGTAGAGTATGTATGTATTTGTTTAACAAACAAAATTAAAAAAATGATATGCATGTATTCCGAGTTCTGTTATTCTTTATCCGTTATACAAATGACTACTGAACTCGACATCATTGTATTAGATTTTTATTATTGAAAAGCCAATAAAGCATGACGTTCTGCGCGAGTCACTATGTGGTCATGTCTTTATGAGATCGCCAAATTATGATAAATAAATTTGGAACATCTTTCAGTTTCAGTGGAACAGATTGTAGCGGAGGATGTTGCATATTCAATGCGGTAAAAGAAAAGAAAAAATAAAAGAGATTAAGAAGTCGAGAAAAGAGCAAAGGCAAAGAAATTCGATGATGGCGGCCATGATGCATAAGGAATTAGATAAGAGCGGCGAGAAAAGAATTTGATCTAAAACGAAGATTTTTATATAAAATGGCAAATATCAGATTTGCAGAACAACAATGGAAAATGGAGAAAAGACGCGAAAAATCAGAAAGTCACTCGATGTCGCTACAAATGAATTCAAGAAAGTAACCAATCGAATTAAATAAATGTTGAAGAAAGCTAAAAAAAATACACAAAATGCAAATAATAAATATGTAAGAATAAGACAAGATTATGAATAAATAATAATAAATTCAAAAAACCATAATGATTTGTAAAATTTCTGAGATCTAAAGCGTAGAAAAGAATTAGAGGAAGGGGGAAAAATGATAATATTATTAATGTATGGTGCAATGCAACAGCAAAGATATTCATTCAAAGACAAACATAAATTAACAACAACAACAACAACAACAACAACAACAACAACAACAAAATCCCCACTCTATAAGAAAAAACAATCTTCCTATATCTATCTCTCTTTCTCTTTCTCACTCTATATACATGCGCGCATGCACACACACACGCGCGCGCGACCCCCCCCGTTCAGTCTCGAAAAACAAAGGACACCCCCTGTAGGGGCAGCTGCGCGTTTAATTGTGAGGCAATGGTTCCGAAATACCAAATCACGCATCTCCTGAATCGGCATTGTTTGAGTCTAATGGCAAGGAGAAGTCCAGGACGAGTGGAAACAATGCTGAGATAAGCGGAGAGAACATACAGCACCTGGAAGACTCAAATAGTCACCCATATATTAGTGACCAGCTTCAACACACACAATATATATATATATATATATATATATATGCTTATATATAACTATTATATTTTTCAAATACATATTAATAATTATTTTATACCTAAAGACACTAATACTTTATGCTATGTGATCAGTAATGTAGAAAGTGATAATTGCTACTGGTCGGGAGATTGTAACACAATCACAAAGTCATCCTTAACTTGGTAGGATAGCACATTACCTTCAGACAAACGACAATTAACATAATAATATAAGAGAATTAAATGCCTGTAAATGCGAAATCAGTGGCTATATATAGTAAGCAGTCCTGAGAGTATTCGACGACTAGAAATCGAAATGCTGCATTTCCGCTGATGTTGATGTGAAAAAGATGCGGCATATATAATAGGACTAGCCTAGGTGCTCAGTGTTGCCCGAATGTTTTGAGGTATGTGTCGAGCAAAAAAAAACAAAATGTGGTGGAAGGCAGGCAGGCTCGAACCCGTGACGCGAAGGCGGAAAAGAAAGTGAAAGAAAACCTGACGTCTTATCCCTACGCTATGACGCGACCGGAAGTTCGGAATATTAAAATTAGGCAAGTCAATCTAACCGATACGATGACTTTCAAAAATCGACCTCTCCTTGTAGAAAACTGCCCAGTTGAGAGGGATGAAATTAATGTTTTGGGCCAAGTGTTCGATATTTGTCCTTCAAGACATCGAGCTGCAAAATTATAGCAACTTCGTGAAAATTCGTCACATTTGTCGAAAGTTTTAGACAGACATATAAACATACATACACACATACACATTAAACAGTTAGGTCAAATTTATATTATAAACTAGCCTGGATGCTCGGCGTTGCCCGGGTGTTTGGAGGTGTGTGTTGAGCAAAAAAAAGTGGTAGTAGGCAGGCAGGCCCGAACCCGTATCACGAAAGAGGAAATGAACGTGAAAAATGTGACGTCTTTGCCATTACGTCCATCACCAAACCAGAAGTGGCGAAGATTTAAATCAAGGCTAGTTAATCGAACGAGGGGATGACTTTCGAAAATATCGGCGAAAAAGCGCCCCCTACTTGCGGAAAAGTGCTCAGTTTAGAGTGAATAAATTTATGTTTTTAGCCAATTTTTCAATATTTGTCGTCCGAAGTGTCGGCTTCACAACGCTCCCAATCTCGTGAAAATTCGTCGCTTTTGTCAAAAGTTTTAGGTAAACATACATACATACATACAAGATTTGGACGATTTACATTTTCATCTTAATTTTTTTTTAATCTATATCAATAACAAGCTTTGATCTTTATAACTTGATTCTATCCGTCAAAAAGCTTGTAAATTGTCTCACTTGTTAAATTTCCATTACGAAAGATGGAAATCTCCTCCCTGAGAAAAAGAAAAGGTTAGCATTGGGATGGAGAATATCATGAGAAGCCGAAAAGCAAATATGTCAATCAAAATGGAAGATCTTCAATGATTATGTACTACCTGTGATTATCTACGGTAGTCAAGCATAAGCCCTGGCAACTCGCCAAAGTGAAATCTTGGCAGTAGCACAAAGAAAGAGGGAGATAATAATGTTCGCCCTCACTCTACAAGACGAAAAGACAAACATCTAGATCCGCCATCAAACGAGAGTTCTTATCAAAACAGATAGCCAGAGCACGTAGCCAGACAACATGACAACAGATGGTCCATCGGGACAATAGAATGGACACCTCGTGAACATAAGACATCAAAGAGAGGACCAAAAACGAAATGGAGGGACGACCTGACACGAGGGGTGTGCAATAAGTAATGTCTCTGACCCACTTCCCATAGCAGTAAAAACTTGGCACAGTTATTAGTCTTTCTCTATATAAGATCCACCAAGAGTTATACATTTCTCCCATCGTTTGATGCAGCTCTGGAGACCGTTTATGTAGAACACGCCAGGTTGGTCCTCAAACCACAACGTGACTTCAGAAATCAAGGCTACATCATCCGGGAAACGCTTTCCTTTCAAAAACAACTTCATGACTGGGAAGAGGTGAAATTCAGAGGGTGCAAGGTTAGGAGAGTAGGGAGGATGTGGAAGGTTTTCATAGCCACACGCCCATGCTTTTGATCTGGCAACATGCGAGTTGTGGACAGGACCGTTGTCCCGCAGTAAGAGGGTACCTTTGCTGATCTTGCCCCACCTCTTGATTTTGATAGCTTCCTTTAATTTCCTTAAAAGTGAAGCATAATAGACTCCTGTAATTGTGGTACCCTTTGCCAGGAAATCTGTCATCACTACTCCGTCCTGATCCCAGAAGACTGAGCATGACATTGCCAGTGGAGGGCTGCACCCTTGCCTTCTTTGGAGGTGGTGAGTCCAAGTGCTTCCACTACATTGACTAGGCTTTGGTCTCTGAGTCATAGTGATGGACCCATGTTTCATCCTGTGTAATCAGTCTTTTGAAAAACTTTGACTCATCTTCTTGGCACATCTCCAAATTCATCATCGAGCACTCGACGCGTTCTCGCTTCTGAAATGGTGTGGGCTTCCTGGGAATCCATCTGGCAGACACCTTATGCATATGCAAATGGTCATGAATGATAGTTTCCACAGACCCTGTACTAATCTTGACATCTTGGGATATTTGGCGAATAGTAATACGCCGATCTTCCAAAATGGCAGCCTCAACTTGACGGACAGATGCCTCATACATGGAAGACGGGAGGGGGGCCAGGTTTGAGAGCTGTTTCCACAGACTTCCGGCCATGTTTGAATTCACGATGCCAGCGTTTTACAAGTTCATATGATGGGGCATTATCACAATAAGTTTCTTTCATTTCATCAAAAGTCTCCTGTTGTGTGCGTCCTTTCAAATACAAAAATCGGATCACTGCTCAACATTCAACAGGCTCCATTTCACACCTGACTCAGTTTAAACACTTGTAAAAGAGAAACCACAATTAGTTCAGAGCTGTAATTTGCCACATAACCTGTAGAGATATAAATCATTGCACATGCAAAATTTCAGCTAGATCAGACAACTGAGAGTGGGTGAGGGCCATTACTTATTGCACGCCCCTCGTATAACACATGCGTTCCACATGGCATCGGATTATTTGGGACAGAGTTAGATGTCTAAAGCCACGAGGGGGTCCCTCATCAATTTACTTATTGATTGATTGTGAAATTATTTCGGTTTTTATGTGAAATATGAATCTAACTCATATTTAATCTCTTCCCACGATGAAATCATAAAGCCATCTAAATACTTTTGTAATTCATGAAATCAGAGATAATCCGAGTGAAGTAGATCAGGAAATTATGCAAGATGGGGCTAGATTTCCCTATCAAATTCTCATGAGAGAACTTTACTCGGTAATGCTGTATGGGGACAATCGTTATTATAATAAAGATGACTAAAGACTGTCGTTTTCAGATAAACATAATTAAGAATATTACATAGAAATATGAATGATGGTTAATAAAAATAATGAAAAAACAAGTGACGCATGCATGGTCCCACATGAGTGCACAGTGAACGAGGCATAAAAAATGACTAAGTTCAGCATTTGCCCTTCCCCCATTTAGCCCCAAAAGTCTCCAAGGGAGTCAAATCCTGGTGAAAATGAACAAATGTTGTAGTTTTAGGCGTTAACATATGTAAATTTGAGTTCTACACCATGCAAAAAAAGAAATGACTGAATCCACCATGCCCCCCCCTATTTCGCCCCTAAAAGTCCCCAAGGAACGTCAAATCCTGGTGAAAATGAACAAACGATGTAGTTTTAGGCCTCAACATATGTAAATTTGAGTTCTCCACCATGCAAAAAAAAAAAAAAAAAGAAATGACTAAATCCACCATTACACCCCTCATTTAGCCTGTAAACGTTCCCAAGACTTTAACATGTTTAAAATGTAGTTTAGCACCATGCAAAACTGCTAAAAAGACATACACAGGAAATTTTGGACAAACATGGATAAATAGTCCCCAAAATTGAGTGTTTTTATTAACCCTAAAAGAGCCCCTGGGGCACACTCAAGAGTTATCGCAAAGTATAGACATACAAAATTATATAGAAATCAGTTAGTTACAACTTTTCACAAAGTTTTATAAAAATCCAAGGCATCAATTTTTTTTTAATAAGCACAAAAGTGCCAATTTTAGCCATTTTAACCCGACAGGCACCCCATAGAAGGGTGCAACTGGAGTTTTCCCGGAAAATCTGTTATGTTAATTATTTTTACTCATATCATGTTTAATGTTTGTCCAAATTTCAAAAAATTCCAAGACGTAATTATTGAGAAAAGTGCGGACAGACGTGCGGACAAGGTGAATTTACAGGTCCACCGTCCTTTTGCCGGGGGACCAAAAAATTATAAATGTATCATGTTATTGCATTAACAATATGTAAATACAAATTAAAATGGTTTAAAATGCCTTTTTCTACAAACCTGAAAAAAACATTTTCACATACCTGCTATAGTATTCAATAAATAAATATAAATTATTTTACATGCAGTCACTAGTGTGTTATGCTTACGCAATCATAAAAGTCGGGAATAATAACTACTACCAGCCGATAGATTCGAACCTAGTAATCTTTAACTGAAGTCAAGTATTGAGCTTCCATTCCTATATTCAATCAAGAATTAATACGGAAAGTTTTTATGTTATTAAATTACATAATTTTTATGTTATTAAAATAATTTAACATTGCGAATTATAAAAATATTAAATAAAATAAAAATATTTTTCGTAACTGCGAGACTGTCCGCCATTTCATTTCTGGAAGAAATGAGACTTTCACTTATTGCACCAGTGCACCGCGGTCCTCGATATGACCTAAACTATATCAAGTGGTGAGGCCCGAAGCTTGCGGGCCTTGAGGAGTGTGGAGCCAGCCTTTAATTGCCATTGCTCCCAGGTCCACTCTGACCCGGAGGTGTAGTACCTGTTAGGGTCTCAACTATGGGTTAAATAGAATCCGACTTAAAAAAACAAATATACTCCATTAAAAAATCCTTCCTCAAAATCACTAGATTCGGCATTAAATAACCTGAAAAAGGTTGATATGCCGTTAAACAAAACCAACCAACCAACCAGGGCACCACGAATTTACGACTTTTGAATTACAAGATTTAATTATCTACTTAATAGATGAGTACAAAAAAAAAACATTCCCTACTTTTTAATTTGTTTATCATAATTTTTTTATTTTTAAATTCATTTGTTTATCTTAAGGCTTTCTACCCATCAAGCATTACGTTTTAATTGCTTAGTTTTTTTTTACGGCACCTAACAACATTTCGATTTCCAAGAATCCATTTTTGGGGGCTTGAAGCTTTCCTGGCGAAGCCTACCTAAAATAAATTTTGTCTAATTCTTAATTTCTTATGTTATTAAAAAAAAAAGTAGCATCCCGGAATTTTGATAAAATTTTCCATTAAGGCCCATCTCACGTTAGTGTATAACAAAATACTTTGTTGGGTGGGCGCTGAGTTCCATGACAACGAGCAGACTTATCCGCTCATTTAAATTAAAAATGTTTGTGAGAAATTATCAATAAACGGTTTAGTTACCTTTTTTATAATTCATGAAAAGAGTTAAGCCAACGTAAGTACATGAGAAATTATTAATAAATGTTTAGTAACTTTTCCCTTTTATTATTCTTAAAGAGTAAAACTTTTTTTATTCATGAAAATAGTTAAGCCAACGTAAATAAATAAATGTTTGTACACGTGACAAATTATCAATAAATGGTTTAATTACTTTTTGGTATCCGCGCTATTTTTAAAAATCTTATTTCCAAGTTTAATAAAAGTTTTATGATATGTAAGTCAAAGTACAGAATAGGTACAAAACACCCCCCCCATGTTATGAATGGCTTTTTAAATAATAACGTTATTATTTCAGCACGGATCAATAAGTGTATGAGTACCTACTTTTTTATTATTTATGAAAAGAGTTAAGCCAAAATAAATAATGTTTGTAAAAGTGCGAAAGGCAAAGTAACTAAATAAAAAAATGTTTCGTGCGCATGCGTTAGCCTTGATTAAGGGGGAGGATTAAGGGAACGATCATTAAATAATTCTGCGGGTCGTGTGGAATTCAACGCCCAAGGAGTACAAAAATAATTTCATGATATGAAGAAATTACTTTTTTCGAAAAGTGGGTGATCAATTTTCCATGTAAATTTAACTTAAAATGAGCACCTACTTTCTGGCCACCTGGGAGAGGGAGCATTTATATTTCGTGTTTATTAGCTAAAAGGTTTTTTTGACAAGGTAGTTTGGTACGCGGCATCTAACGACATCTCGATTTCAAAGAATCCATTCTTTTGGCTAGGCATACCTAAAATAAATTTGTCTAATTCTTAATTTCTAATGTTATTGAAAAAAAGTAGCATTCCGGAATTTGATAAAATTTTCCATTAAGGCCCGACTCACGTTCGTATATAACAAAATACTTTTTGGGATGGGGGCTGAGTTCCATGACAACGAGCAGACTTATCCGCTCATGTAAGTTAAAAATGTTTGTGAGAAATTATCAATAAACGGTTTAGTTACCTTTTTTATAATTCATGAAAAGAATTAAGCCAACGTAAGTACATGAGAAATTATTAATAAATGTTTAGTAACTTTTTCCTTTTATTATTCTTAAAGAGTAAAACTTTTTTTATTCATGAAAAGAGTTAAGCCAACGTAAATAAATAAATAAATGTTTGTACACGTGACAAATTATCAATAAACGGTTTAATTTCTTTTTTTTAATTATTTATGAAAAGAGTTAAGCCAACGTAAATAATGTTTGTAAAATTGTAAAGGCAACGTAAGTAAATAAATAAAAAATGTTTCGTGCGCTTACGTTAGCCTTGACTAAGGTGGAACTAAAGGAACTACCATTAAATAATTCTGCGGGGCGCCATGGAACTCAACGCCCAATAAGTACCAAAAATAGTTTTCATGATATGAAGAAATTACTTTTTCGAAAAGTGGGTGATCAATTTTCCATGTAAATTTAACTTAAAATTGGGTACTACTTTCTGACCACCTGAGAGAGGGGCATTTATTTTCGTATTGATTTGCTAAATGGTTTTTTGACAAGACATTTTGGTACGCGGTATCTAACGACATCTCGATTTTAAAGAATCCATTTTTTTTTTTTGGCTTAAAGCTTTCTTCGCTAGGCCTACCTAAAATAAATTTGGGTAAATATAGAGATACGTTACAACAGAACACCGGCCACTCTAATTTGTTTTTAAGGGGTAATTGAGGTCGCTGAAAACGAATTTGATAATCAAACTCGGGACAAATTTACCGTTTGCATGGTATTAACCCCTGAACCCACGAACTACTTTCCACCATTTTACAGCTTCCGTTTACGCTACGCGCATGCGCGGCAGCATAAACGACGGTTGGTGAACATGCCTTCATGTAGAGAACTGCCTTTTCACATGGCGTACAAATCTTTTGTGGAACATTTAAACTTATACGAAAAAGAAGAAAAACACTCCAAGTGTGTGTGCGCGTGGGGGGGGGAGGGCTAATGTCAAAACTACTTCTTTTTTTCAGGACAGAATTTACAAAAAATTTTTTTTTTCATTGGCGGATAATTTAAAATTCGAAGGAAAAATTGTCTAAAAAAAATTTTTTAAAAATTACATTTTTGGGGGATTTTTTTTTTTTTTTGTCTTACGTAGTTTTTAATGAGGTTTACAAAAACATAAGCCCCAAACATTTTTATGTTTTTCGTTTTTTTTTTTTGCGGGAGGGGGATTCAATTATAGAAATTATGTGGCTTAATGGGTGCTTCTGCAGTTTAGTTAACCGTTTTTCCGTAAGTAACGCACCGATATTTACCGATTAGAACACCATTTAAAATTTTTCGGAGATGTTACTGTTTACATTGGAGGAGGAGGCGGGGGGGGGAAGGAAAAAGTCTTTCCAACATTACCGACCCTCACTTGGCGTGTTTTTTAAAATAAATGTTTAGTAACTTTTCCCTTTTATTATTCTTAAAGAGTAAAACATTTTATTCGTGAAAAGAGTTAAGCCAACGTAAATAAATAAATAAATGTCTGTACAAGTTACAAATTATCAATAAATGGTTTTGTTACATTTTTAAAAATTATTTATGAAAAGAGTTAAGCAAACGTAAATGCAATATGTTTGTAAAAGTGCTAAAGGCAACGTAAGTAAATAAATTAAAAAAAATATTACGTGCGCATGCGTTAGCCTTGACTGAAGGGGGACTAAGGAAACGACCATTAAATAATTCTGCGGGTCGCTATGGAACTCAACGCCCAAGGAGTACTAAAAATAGTTTTCATGATATGAAGAAATTGCTTTTTCGAAAAGTGGGTGATCATTTTCCATGTAAATTTAACTTAGAATGAGCACCCACTTTCTAGCCACCTGAGAGAGGGGGAATTTTTTCCCATGTTTATTGACTAAACAGCCTTTGTTTATGCTGTCGTGTAGTGTAAACAAAGGCTACGGATGTGAAATGGAAAATAGTCTCAGAGCCCAGGGGTTATTACCATGCAAAAGAGATCAAACAAAAATCTTTTTAGCCAAGAAACACACAGGAAAATGCCCCTCTCTCAGGTGGCCAGAAAGCGGGTGCTCAGTCTAACTTAAATTTACATGAAAAAGTGATCACGCACTTTTCAAAAAAGTAATTTCTTCATATCATGAAAACTTTCTTTTTGCGACGGAAACGGTTTGCCGATTCGTTTTTAGCACACCGAAATCTACAATAAAATATTTTGTTATATACGAACGTGAGACGCGCCTTAAAGTAAGATAATACCGGATTTTTGGGGGCAGATTTGATATTTACAAATATCCTCAAACCAGATAATTACTAAAAGGGACTCTTAAAAGTCGTCACCTGTATCGAGCAAAAGTTTAAAAACACCGATTATATGTCAGCCGACGTCACGGTAACATATCTTGAGTGAGTTCCTAACAGTATTTTGTGTAGTTTTTTTTAGTTTAAACTCTTTTCTCAAAATTTCCCCAAACATAACGTGTTTGATACAGTCTGCCACCATTTGTATTTTTCAAATATACCATTAAACACTACATGTATTTGAACCGATTAAACATTGTAAATTACATAAAAAACACTAAAATCTTATCCAGTAAGGTAGAACATTTATTTGTATTGCCTTTGATAATATTCGTAATATATTTATTTTTTTGACAACTTCTTTGTATCTGTGTTTAGTAATACAAACCCTTTTCATTTAATGTAAGGTTTAGTCGGCTCGAAAAAGAGTGTTTGTCTGTGTATTTGAAAGATACAAATGGTGGTGGACACTGTTTATTACGGTAAGTTTGACAAAGTGAGTTAAAACTAAAAAGCTATACAAAATACTGTCAGAACGCCACCGATTATGGCAGCCTATATATATATATTATGTCGGTTTCTGACACTGTTTTGTTTTTATACTGTTTTTAGTTTTTAGTTTTCAACTTACTTTCCCAAACTTAACGTATTCAACAGAGTTCGCGACCATTTCTGTTTATCGAGCCGATTAAACATTTTACATTACATAAAAACACTAAAAAATTATCCAGTTAGGTAGAAACGTAACTTACCTTACCTTTGCTTTCATTTATTTGTTTTGGGACAACTTTTTCGAATCTGTGTATAGTAAACCCCCATCACCCAAATATTAATTACTAACTCATATTTTTATATACAGAAAACAAAACAAAAACAAAAAACATTCAGCATTTCAACATTTTTGCTACGTTCGGCTTCATCCACTGGTTGTTGGTCGAGCCCAAACCATGATTGACGGAAACTCCCGGGGATCCGGATCAAATTCTGCAAGAGTACTATTTTTTTTTTCATTTTCGCCTTCTTTTTCACTTTTTGGAGTGGATTGCTGTACTAAGAATATGAGAAACATGTTTTTTCTCTTTTTATTAGATTTTCCCATTACACCAAATTAAGCCACAGCAACGCGTGGCAGAGTACAGCTAGTATATATATATATATATATATATATATATATATATATATATATATATATATATATATATATATATATATATATCCGTAATTATCGAAGACAAAACAATGTGATGACCACAAAAATATACAGCTTTAATTGTGTATTTTCCATCATTTGTTATTTTCTATATTACAATCTTAATTGTCGTCGGTGGGTTTCCGTAGAAGATCATATTCTGAGAAAATATGTGCTAATTTTATTTCGAACGTGCAAGTAAAACCCTTGAAAGTTGTTCAGAACAAAAGGAGATAAATCTCAAATTTTAATTAAAAGTATTTTTAGAATTGTTTCAAATGTTTTGTTTATTTTTCATAATTAATAATAAAAAAAGTGTCATAAAATTTAAAATTAGTTTTTTTTTATTAGGCATATATCATATTGCTTAAAACTATATTTTATTTATTTGACCCTTTTTCTGTTCAGTGCTTCATTTTAATTAATTCATTTATTAGAGAACTGAAGGTAAGTCTGTTGAGTGTGGTCTACTTTCGAATCAGGTTTATGCTATAAGTTTTAAGATTATTTATTTCTAAAAGTACTCTCAGGTTATTTATAGATTATTTTGTTTGTTTTATAATTTTGTTTCCTTTTTTAAATTAATTTTATATGCGCACTAACCAATTATTCAAGACATTATATTAACCTATTATCAACTAGTATAAGCCAGACAGAGTTTATTACAACTAGACCGTTGTTTCAATATTCAGAAAACCTTAAAAATTTCCAGACTAATTTCCTTCAAATCGTTCTAAAACAATACCATCCGGAACATAAATCTACCTAAATGTTTTCATCTAACCAGTAGTCGATATCATTATATTTCATCCAGTCACCTATATTGCTTCTGACTCAAAGCTACCGATATACACGAACTCCTACTCATAATAGTATACAACATATATCTTACATACAACAAAAATATATGAACTACTTACAAAATCCAATCTGTCGATATTCTCGCGTATATGAATAAACAGGAACGCTATGCCCTACACACATGTAACTCTCTCATGTCTTCACACAATACATGGACGCCATTCTCATTTCATCATCGTCCGAGGAGAAGGTCAATACAAGCTCTACTACATTCTACAACACTGACCTACACATAGAATTCACAATGGAACACCCCGATAGTTCTGGATTCACGACACTTCTGGATCTCAACCTCAATGTTTCCAAAGACGGAAGCATAATTATTAAATCCTACAGGAAACCCATCTGTAAAAGTACCTTTATATATTACTAGCATTTTAGCCCGGTGTTGCCCGGTGTTTGGATGTGTATGTTGAGCAAAAAAAAAAAAAAGTGGCAGTAGGAAGCCGGGCTCGAACCCGTACCGCCAAGGAGGAAAAGAACGGGGGGAAAAACCCTGACTTCTTTGCTGTTACGAACCGGAAGTGACATTTTTTAAAAATTAAGACTAGACAATCGAAAGGAGAGCATGACTTTCAAAAACATCGGCGGAAAAAGCGACCCTCCCCTGTGGAAAAGTGCCCAGTTTAAGGTGAAGATATTAATGTTTTTAGCCAATTTTTCGATATTCGTTGAATGAAAGGTCAAACTTCAAAACGATACTGATCTTGATAAAATCTGCCGCCTCTGTCGAAAGTGTTGGGCAGACATGCAAACATACATACATATATACATACATTTATATATTGGGAACTAAACATTTTCGACCCAAACCGATGAAAAAGCTTGCCCCATCTCTGAATACCCTTTATGTAAAATTTCAAATGTTTAGACCAGAAATTGTCTGAGTAAGTTGGTAGAGACCGCAGAGGTCAATTTTTTTAAAACTTTGACCGGTATTATGATCCCTTAAATTTATTGTTTTGGGCTCAAATCGAGTTATTAAGTTAGATCCATGTCCAAGGAACTTATATCTAAAATTTCAAGTGTTTAGAACCAAAAATTGTCGGAGGAGTTTGGTACAGTTCTCAAAGGTCAAATCTCTGAACTTTGACCCGTTAACAGCCAAATTTCTGTCCGACAACTGATTACATAGATTTTCCCAAATCTCAGTACCCTGTATATCAAATTTCGAGTATGTAGACTTTAAATTGAGAGAGTTATTGCGTAGGGAAATGTACACACACAGACAGAAACACAGATACACAGACACGTTCACTTTTATAGATTTATTAGCATTTAAGCCCGGCGTTTCCCGGGTGTTTGTAGGTGTATGTTGTAAAAAAAAGCGGTCAATTTTTTAAAAACGTTGACACTTATCATGAAACCTTAACATTTATTCTTTTGGGCTCAAATCAAGTTATTAAGTTATATCCATGTCCAAGGAACCTATATCTAAAATTTCAAGTGTTTAGACCCAAAACTGTCGGGGAAGTTTGGTAGAGTTCTCAAAAAAACAAATGCAAAAAAAAAAAAAACGGTCAATTTTTTAAAACTTTGACCCCTATTATAACCCTCTAAACATTTATTGTTTTGTGCTCAAATCAAGTTATTAAGTAAGATCCATGTCAAAGAAATCTATATCTAAAATTTCAAGTGTTTAGATCCAAAATAGTCGGAAGAGTTTGGTAGAGTTCTTAAAGGTCAAACCTTTTAACTTTGACTCCTTAACAGCCAAATCTCTGGCCGAAACCCGATCACATAGATTTTCCCAAATCTCAGTACCCTGTATATCAAATTTCGAGTCTCTAAACTAAAAATTGAGAGAGCTATTGCGTAGGGAAATGTACACAGACACACACACACAGACACACACACACAGACAGACGCACAGACACGTTCACTTTTATATGCATATATATACATATATATATATAGATAGATAGATATATAGATAGATAGATAGATAATATTCTGTTTTACCTTCATTCTATTTTTACATAAAGTCACTCGGTATTATCATGTGAGCGCAGCGTATTGCATATAAACAATCGTTCCCTTGTTCTTTGGTATATGCATATCGGACTTTCTCTTGTTCAGCCTATGAAGGATGCAGAGTGTCCTACTAGGGATAGTGCTTAACTATGTGTACATTTTGATAGTTTTTATTTCTATAATTGAAATCCAAGGAACTTTTTATTCTTCTCTGGTATTCTTGTCTAATTTCCTATTTCATGCATGTAATTTGGATGGTTTTTGCTGTCAATGTATTAATAGTATCATGTTCGCCAATAGTCTTCATCACTTCCCGATTGAGCAGCTCCATGTCATTTACTGTTCCCCTTTTCGATGTTAAGTAATTCAAATGTCTAACGTAAAGTTTCTGGTTGTATCTAGCAGTGTTTAGTTTCTTTTTGTTCATTACAAATGGTTTAAAAGCATCCATATACATGAGGTAAATAATTTTCTCGTTTGTGTTTGTATATTTAATATATGAAGAATTCCAGCTAACGAAAATAATGTTAAATGACATCATGATGTACGGCACAATCACGTTGACACATCGGTTCTCACCAGATCACCGAAGTTAAGCAGCGTTGAGCCTGGCCAGCACCAGACGAGTGACCATTTGGGAAGGCTAGTCGCTGTATGTACCTTCTGGGAAGGTTAGACGTGGGGTCGATACCCTCACCCCGTAAAAAGAACTCAGTCACTACAAAAGCATCTACAAAGTTGTAGATGGTCTATGCCCCTTAAGAGCTCAGGGGCTATGGATGGATGGATACCATGATAATGATAAAATGTAATAAATGAAGCATTTTCCCCCTAGGAGTGACCACTTATCAAGGCCCAGAATCCATTAGAGGATAGGGGTTAAAGGGTTAAAAATAGTCAATGGGACAATAGAAGAGTAATACTTAGTAGTGTAAATTTGGTGAATTGGATCACGTGGATTAAGGGGAACGACTCACCAAGAACTTGTTTACGTTGGACTTGAAGACGGCCATATTGTAGTCAACAGGAAAGCAGACACAGGGAAGACAGTTCCACTGGTATGCAGGTCAAAGAAAGATGCTAGTTAATGCTAATTTGCTTCGCTCTGTTATATCGTTACAATTTTCCATATGCTTGTTAGGCGGTTATCAGTCTCTACTTGCTCAGAATCGTGTTATAATGTTCAAAGAATACGGCTCTATGGCAGTTCATCTTTCCGTATACACTTATTTTCTTTTTTATTTTGTAGACTCGTGAAGCTTTTCTATTAAAAATCCATACACTACATCGTGTATCGTTTTTGTGTTTCTTCATTACTGCCAGTTTCTCTCCTTTCTTCCATTTTATGAAACTCTCCCGTGTTTTTCAACCATAAATTTCTGTGATGGGTCGATCGTCTTTTCTATTTCTTATTTTCATCAGGTTTTGTTCTCTCCTCGTTTATATGTTCATATCTTATAATAGTTCGTCACGTTGTTCGATTATTTGGATCACTTGGATTACTGTTATAGTGTTTATGTGTTATTTTCACTATGTTTTGGTTAGTGTACTTAACGAGCTTCATAAAGTGTATATTGTCGAACTCGGGAATCTTTCTTTTGAACTTGCAAATTTGCACAGAATTTCGAACAAATTTTTGGGTTAGCGTGGTCTTATGTCATCAGACATGATCTGGCGAGAAGTTCAAAGTAATTCGCAGTTGTAGTAGGAGTATCGTCCCCACTGATCATTGATGCTGTAGCCTCCAAAAGTGTCTAGTGTGTGGGTATACACACACACACACATATATATATATATATGCATATATATATATATATATATATATATATATATATATATATATATGTGTGTGTGTGTGTGTGTGTGTGGTGTGTGTGTATGTATGTATATGGTTTGATTCACGGCTGGGGAAAGGTGTATGTCTCGCCACACTGATGAGTTGTGATATAACGAAACAGTACTCTATGTGGATGACAATAAACAATAAAGCCCCCCCCCGCTTTGGATTTGTAAATATATTTTCACCCGACGCTTATTTAAGCTATTAAACGAAGCCCACTATTAACTTGTTTGTAAATTGATGGTTTGAGCATTGTTGCGACGATCGGGTGTGGATTTAATACACACTCGAGGAGAAATATTTACGGAACTGATTCGTGGTCTGATGGTGAGAGCTGCCGACTGTCAATGCGACGGTTGTAGGTTCGATCCACGGCTGGGGAAAGGTGTATGTCTAGCCACACTGATAAGTCGTGATGCAACGAAACAATACTGTATGTGGATATATATATATATATATATATATATATAATCTTCTAATGTTAAATGATTAACCCTTTATGACTTGGTCGAACTAATTCGTTCAGTCATAAATAAATGAATATACCGACATAAATAAAGTGGGACTTGATTCAAACACGCCTTGTACGCATTAGTTCAGTATCTGAGTAGATGCCAGGTACCTCCATATGTCAACTGTCCATTGCTTACATTCAGTGTGCTGCCTTCTAAAATTAACAATAAATATTTTTTTAATCATCTACATCATAATTCAGGTCATAAAGGGTTAATTATTCCAGTTTGTCCACACGGCAGGTGTCCTTCCTTTTATCGAACGTTGAGAAACGCAAAAGGCAACAACGTGATAACAAATATGAGACGCTTTCCTTCTTCTAATAAATTCGATCTCGAGGATATTATAGACGGGTTCATTCACCTCTTCCTACATTTTTCCACTTTATTTGTTTTTGTTTACCTTCATTCTTATGAGATTCCCCCCCCTTTTTTATTTCTCCTTTTTTATCCGTATTATTGATTTTACCCCGTCGACCGATACAACATAAATGCGCGAACATGAAATAAAGCAAAAAGCATTAGAGAGTAATAAAATCTGAACAGAAGCAAACCTGGACAGGCAGGCACGCTTGCCGAGCGTACACGAACTAAAAGCAAGGCAACTTTTGCTTTCGGAAATTATTGTTTTCTTATCAGTTTTTATATGACTTTATTGAAGAGAGAATTACTTTAACGCATAATACCGCCATAATTGCCTACAAATCAACGCAACCGTCCTCATATGCATACTCTTCACTGAAGATCTCGTGTCTTGTCAGTTTATTGAATTCCGTGTTGGCGAAGAAGACGAAATCGATGTATGAAAAGAAAAGGTGTAGATTAGTTTTTTGGGGGGTTTTCTTTTCCAGCACGGAAACCACTTTTTAAGTGCAGGGCCGGACGAAAAACTGAAACGGCTAATTTGCATAAAATTATCGAATCGGAGCCTAAAGACGAGATTCCATCATAATATGATGGAGATTAGAATTCGCCGCAGCTTAAAACGCTCTAATAGAATCCAGAGGATTAAGAAAACGCGGGAACGTGATTGAATTTTCTTTAATTTTTTTTTTTTTTACGTTTATTATTATCATTATTATTATATTTTTTTGTTGTCATTTTTGTTCTTCTCGTTTCGCTTCGTGAGGTTAGGCTTGTTAAAATCGCTCTCACAAAGATGAAATTTCCTTTACGAAATTAAAAGAAAAGAAAAAAAATTTTATGACGAAGTCAAATGTTTAGTCAGTTTCTTTCTCCTTCCATTATTTTATAACTTTCATCTAAGGCTTTTCTTCCCATCAACTGATTTATTTCTAATATTTGCTTTTATTTTCTGTTCATTTATTTATTTATTTATTTTTAACATTTTGACACTCTTTTAAGGTTAACGTTTTTATCCGTTATCATCGCGCACTTTTTATTTTATATTTTTTCTCAAGATATCTACAAAAATATTCCCCCATTTGGTTGCATATTTTTGGTAGCCTATATAACGAACTAACGTATACAACATCCAAAAGATGGGGTAATTTAGGAGGATTGTCTCATGACAACAAAATATATACTGCACATTACTCTCTCACAAAGGACAATATAATTCCTGGGATGATAGTATTACGCCCAAAGAACGTATCTTACAAAATTATACGAAGATAATGCCTGGGAATTAGGTCTATTGGCATATTTCTGCTAATAGACAGCGTAGAATGCTAAAAGTGTAGCTTTGTTTTTAAAACTTTTATTGAAATAATCAACTCGGGTAACTTGATTGTGTAGCAGAGTTTACATAAATTCATTGTAACCGCCTTCAACCTCAATCACTGCTTTGATACGGGTCCGGAACTGGGAGCATGCCTTTTCTCACATGCACCGGCGGTAGTTCGGTGAATACTCGACGGATGCCGGCGATCAGGAGCACTTTGATGTTGTGGGAGGTCATGTTGATGATATCCTCGACGTATGACAAAACGAAGTAGTTTAGGTTTAGGGGAGGAGGAGGGGACAGTGAGATGGGGGTACAAAGTCGTAGCACTCTTTCTGAAACCAAGCCCGGGTCTTTTTGAAGTTTTGGACCGAAGCCAAGTCTTGCTGCCACACCCATGGTCTGCCAGCGGCCGCCTGAATCCACCAGGGAATCACCACACTCTTCAGCACATCCAGATACACTTTGGTGTTTACTTCCAAGCCGACTTCTAATATGTGAGTTGGCATGACGTGATCCTCACTTTAAACCAACCAAATATATAACCGTGGCCGGAAACTTTGTTTTTATCACACTGAGCACGCCTCTGTTATTCCTGGCAATCCATCAATGCATTTTTGGGATGCTGGTTATGGCCCTGTTGTGATTAATTAGATCGGTAGAGAGCATCAGTTGTACAGCGACGCATCTCCGATCTCGCTCGTTGAACATTGTGTCACTTTCATGCATGATAGAAGGTTCCTATCGCTCTTGAGATTTGTACACAAATGGCCAACAAGTAAATTTTTCTTCAACAACAACAACAACAACAACAACAACAACAATGAAGACCGGTTTTCATCAAACGGAAATGGAATAATGTCGTCTTTTCTATTGGCGACAATTTTATCATTCTACCTTGTATATAAGAAAATAATTAATGAAAGAGATAACATCTGCATGTGTGTTATCATCACTGCACAAAAATGTACTGCCTCTAAAGAAATCGTCATGACAATACAAAAGATACTACGTTATCTACCTGAACTGAGTATTGAAACCCAATAGAGTAGTCTAAAATATTATAGTAAACTGAATTGATATTATAGTTTCGGCTACAGACAGACTGTCACTTTCTATTATATGAAGTAAAATACCAGTTTTTATGCCTGTCTAAATCTTAAAATATACACAATAAACACTTTCAAAGTTTGCAATTTTTTTACTTGGTTAATTGATTAATCTCGGATGCATAATAAATAAAGTTAAAAAAAAAATTCATTATCTTAGAGTGAAACTGCCATTTATATCATTTAATGTTATCAAGAGGTAAACGCATTTTTAATGTTATCATGGTTCGAGAAGTAACTTTCTTCATAGAGTTAATTCCCTTACGTCAACTCGAATTATGTATGTATGTCCGAAGAGAGCAACCGGCTGGCTGGAATAAGTAGCAAACGCGTGTAGAACAGGAGAAAAGAAACACGGGAAAAGTTATATTACACTGTTGACCCGAGCAATGCCGGGTAGTCCGTTTAGTCATTAATCGAATTAATAATATAGTTTTACTTTGAGC
Source organism: Euprymna scolopes (assembly GCF_053919585.1). NCBI lineage: Eukaryota > Metazoa > Mollusca > Cephalopoda > Sepiida > Sepiolidae > Euprymna > Euprymna scolopes. The sequence continues at coordinate 58,327,932 of NC_136495.1, read as the reverse complement.
TAAATTTTAATCAGTAATATATTTTAATTATCTATTTTTATTTCTGCTTTGTAATCGTGTTAACAACAACAACTACAACAACACCAAAAACAAACATAATAATAATAATAATAATAATAATAATAATAATAATAATAATAATAATAATAATAATTAGAAAAGTGAGAAATCTCTGATGATAACCCTAACCCAAACTCGTAGTGAATGAACGTCCCTCTGAAAAGAGATGGGATTCATTTCCAGAGGATTTCCCTCAACCCCGGCTCCAAACAAGGAGCTTCAAAGATCAAAGGTTTTTCTAAGGATGTTGGTGGTACCTACAATTGCAGAGGTCTGAAAGCCACCTAAAACATCGGGGATTTGTAGTTTTTTCAATTATCCTTCCAGACGACTTGATACTGCTCCTAGTGTACCAACTACAACCGGGATTAATTGTGTTTTAACCCCGTGTATACGCCTTATCTCCAAGGCCAATGGAGCATAATTGCTCCACTTCTCGTTCCCCTCTTTCACATTCCTGTCCCAGGGTATTGAAAAGTCTACAATCTGCCAGTTTTTTGAGACCTTGTCAATGATGACCAAATTCGGACGATTATGTTCCAATTGCTTGGTCGTTATGACACTTTTGTTCCACCATACCTCTTCCTTGCCATCCTAACTTGTTCTCACTTCATCAGGCACCTCCTCAAACCATTTTCCAGCACACTTCACCCCAACCTTCCTACACACCTCCCAATATATCCGGAGTCCAGTAATAATAATAATAATAATAATAATAATAATAATAATAATAATAATAATAGCACTCCCTAATCAAATAGAGGTAAGGGTACTAGGTGTATATAATAGTTACAAAAGATGAAACTAACGAAAACACCTGGAAATGACTAAAAAAAGAAATCTAAACAGAAAAACTGAATCCTTAACAACAGCTGCAAAAGATAACATGATTAGAACCAAAAACATCAAAGAAAGAATCGCCAACGCACAAGAAAGCAGATATAGAATCTAGGGGGAAAAAGACGAAAGAATAAACCACACGTAATAAGTGATGTAGCAAACTAGTCCCAAAAAGAGTATAAACATAGACACGATCAAGTGGGGAAGGCAGTACACTGGCGATTATGTAGACAATTACATTTAGACAAATAGTTCAAGTAAAAACGCACAGCGGTACTTGAAGATGAAAGTCACAAGATTATATGGAACATGGATATACAAACGGATAAACTTATCCAAGCAAGAAGACCGGATATCATAATAGTTAACAAGAAGGAAAAGTCCTACTATATTTTGCCGTTCCAGCAGTCACACAGTGAAAATCAAGGAGACTCAGAAGCGAAGCAAACACACAACTAGCTAGAGAGCTCTAAGGGATCTCAAAAATGAAAAAAAAGTAAAGATAACACCACTAATAGTAGCAGCGTGAAGAACAATATTGAAAAACTTTGAAAAAAGAATGGGAGAGATTGGAATCAGAGGAATGGCCGAGAAGATACAAATGATAACAATAATTAAAACTGCAGAAATATAATATAATATAATATAATATAATATAATATAATATATATATATATATATATATATATATATATATATATATATAATCGAGCCAGAGATGTCTCGTGTCGCGGGGTTCGAATCGTTCGACTGGTAGTAATCGTGACACCCTGCACTGAAGAATCCCGAAAGGATGAAACACTAGTGTCTGTAGGTATTTAATTATTATAGTAAAAAAATAATTATATATATATATATATATATATATATATATATATATATATATATATATATATATATATATAATAAAAATTACAATTAAATTTACTAAAATGATCCAAGATGGTAAAATTATAGTATATTATAAATATTACAGAATTAATATTTATAAAGTTATCTCAGCCAGATGTAAAAGCTCGATAAAACTAAATAGGAGATAGAGCTTATAATACGAGTAAACAGTTAATAAAACATGTTAAAAACACTTTGAAATGAGTTAAATTATTATTATATTGTTGTTGCTTTGTCCTGTTTCTCAATAAATTCAGCTTAAAAGCTATATACTGTTTTTCAAATTTTTATCGAATGTTCCTCTCCTTTCTTCTAACCCATATAAATACCAATCCCTTCAATCCTCTTTTTCTGTTATCCTAAATTATTTTTTTTGTCTCAGTTTTATGCAACTAGTGCAGCTAGAAAACTCTTTTGATTTACTTACCTTGACATACCAAGTGATACCTTTGAGAATACATTTTTCCCTAAAATAATTTACTACATTTATTATTTTAATACGTTTATTATTTTACTGTTAGGTGCTTAAATTGTTTTTTCGTAACCTTTTCAGGTTTTATTCTGTGGAATTATTTTTTATTTTTTATATCATTTTCATTTATTTTCCTTTTATCTTTTTAGTATTATCGATTCTTGCTTTATTTTTTTCTAACTTATGATTTATTTGTGCATTACAATAATATTCCCCGTTAAATCGCTTTATTATTATAATAGTTTTCCAATTAATTCTTTATGCTCATATCTAAAAATCTACATTTTTATTTAGTGTTTTAAATAACATATATATGAACTTTTCTCTAAATAGATTTTACAATTAATGAATTCCTTTTTATAACATCTTTTGCAAACACAAGAATCTAACTGTTTTTTCACATGTTTTTTAAAAATATCGCCAGAATAACCGCGGCCTTAATATTTAGTCTCTATATGCTTTTAAAAGTTTTTTTTTTTAATTAACTAATTTTCTTTGGTTTTATTATATTAAAATTCTCTATAAAAAATTACAATAATTAAAAAAAAAATCTTTTTCATTTTAATCTTAGAAAACCCTCTCAATAATATATTTGTATTTCGTTTATTTAACTTTAAATTTAGTTTATCTGATGTAAACGTCTGACCTATTTTTTTTTAATTTAAAACTTGTATTAATGTCTGGGTCATCTTAACCTGTACGGTTTCCAGCCGTTTTTCACCAATATCTCTTGTATTGAATGCGGGAAAATTAATATAATACTTTCCTGTTTCTTCATTTCGTCTTTAACTCACGTACGACCTTTTGTTTTATTTCAGAATGACTTTTATTTAGAAATGAATATATTTTTTAATAAAATATATATCCTTTCTGTCTATTAACTGTACTTCAAATTATTTTGGATCTTCTTTATGTTGGATTTCAATTTACATCATCGGATTTACCTGTCTTGGATTTGGATCTAGATATTACCAAATATGAATTTCAACCTACGATCTCCATTGACTTCTCCTATCTATTTTATATTCTAGAACTTTTTATTACTATAGCTACTCCCATTTGTATGCAATTTCAAAAACTTTTTCTTATATGTAAATATGTTAGTATTCATATTTGCTGTTTCATTCCATGCTTGAAATAACATTTTATAATTATATTGAGATATTATCTTTCATCTGGTGAGAAGAGGAATTCTTTGAGACTCCACAGATTAAAGGTTTCTTAATTTTTAATTTAGTATTCCTTTTCGGATTATAAAATTTCTGTTTTTGGTTATATGAAAATGAAAAAAATAATTATATATATATATATATATATATATATATATATATATATATATATGTGTGTGTGTGTGTGTGTATGTATGTATATATATATATGTGTGTGTGTGTGTATGTATGTATGTATGTATATATATATATATATATATAGAGAGAGAGAGAGAGAGCGAGAGAGAGAGAGAGAGAGAGAGAGAGAGAGAGAGAAATCACGTTAATACACCGGTTCTCGCCAGATCACCGAAGTTAAGCAACGTTGAGCCCAGCCAGTACCAGATGGGTAACCATTTGGGAAGAATATCTATCGCACTGAGTCGCAGGAATTTCCAGGCTGGTATGTTGCGGCGCAATAATTCACTGGGAGCTAGGCACCCACAGTCTTAGTTAAGACATGCATCTACGAGAAGGTAACTCTTATGTAAAAACCTGTGCTTTCTCTTGTGACCGTCATCTGCTCCGAAAAGGATTAGCAGTAATAGAACAAAGTGTGGCTGGTTCTACACAATGCCTTCACCAATATAAACAAACTGTATGTGTGATTTCCGAACAATTTAGTTGTTTTGGCAGAACCTCATACGTCGAATTCAACGAAAGAGTCCATATATATATATACTAGATAGGAGAGCAGGCGTTACCCGAGATTGAATAAGGGTGAACGAATGTTCTACTTTTCCATACAATTATTTCATCAAAATCAGTGAAATCGTTCAAGATCAAATCGATAAATTACTAGCTCTAGTAAGAAATGAACCCCTGTGGTGTACTGAGAGAAACTTCACATCTCCGCAAGTGCCTTAGTCCACAATACATTGTAGTCTACATTGCACTGGTGAGAATCTACTGCTGATTTTTATATAAATTATAATATATAATAGCTTCACTTAAAGTTTAATCTGCAAAAGTAAAGTATCATGGTTCAATTGTGATCTAAACACAAACATTTCTTTCGAAAACTCCTTTCCTCTGTAAACACCAACTGTTGATTTTATGAAATAATATTTACATAATCACTTGAATTAAAGTTAGACCAGCTCAAGTCAAGTATCATGGCACAATTGTGCTTTTCAAAGAAACATTAGTTTCGAAAGCGCCCTCTGTCTTATTAAAGAATCTACTCTTGGTTTTATAGGCTAGGCCTTTCTGCTTGAGCTGTTATAAAACTTCTCAAATGCACTTGTGATGTTAGGTTGTATAAAAGTGTTAACCTTGGTAAAAATCGAACTTCCTTCTTTAATCGGATTAATTCGATTATCGATTTTCGATACTTATCAGACGCATTCCAATACAACACTTGCGTAAGAATACTTCCAGGTACATGAAGTACCTTCATGTGAAATTTAACAAAACATCGACGCAGCCGTTTCCGAGTCCATAGGAAACGAACAGTCTCACACACACAAACACACGCACAAGTATAATTCGTTTTATATAATAATATAGATTATATAAAACTTATATAAACATTATATAAACATTATATAAAACTTATATAAACATTATATAAAAATTATATAAAACTTATATAAAAATTATATAAAAATTATATAAAACTTATATAAAAATTATATAAAAATTATATAAAACTTATATAAAAATTATACAAAAATTATATAAAAATTATATAAAACTTATAAAAAACTTATATAAAAATTATATAAAACTTATATAAAAATTATATAAAAATTATATAAAAATTATATAAAACTTATATAAACATTATATAAAAATTATATAAAAATTATATAAAAATTATATAAAGATTATATAAAAATTATATAAAATTATATAAAAATTATATAAAAATTATATGCCATAAAAACAAGTAAAGAATGAATAAAAAAGACCAAAAACCGTGAAAAACTTATGAAAAATAAAGATCTGCATATTATTAGAATAGTATTGTACTTTGGGAACGTTGATCGTGACCTCATAGAATCATGTGATTGGTTGCCAGATAGTGATAGGCAGAGTACGCGTTGCTAAGGCACTAGTTTTTACGATGTCAATGCGCGACTTCGAATCTTACTTAAGACTAAATGATTTTTAAGACATAAATAGGTGGTCTATTAATTCAACTTATCATAATATAATATCATAAAAACATCTCCTGATCATGTTTTAAAAAAATCGACGTAACGTTTTGGTTTTTATAATCTGGAAAAAAATCTACACAAATTGTATTAATCGCTTGTTCAAATCTAATTATTTATGATTAAAAGGATAATTTTTTGAATAATTTTGTCAATACAAACAATACACAAATACATCATCTTACTTATTCTCTCATACAAATGCTAAGTTGTTTTTTTTTCGAGATTTCACAAGCATTATTTTTTGTACTTGTTAAGAAGCGAAAGGAAGTGAAATAAAGACGACTGTACCAATATCGTTTACATGAAAAAAAAAATGAATGAAAGAAACACAAATAAGAAAAAGAATCAGAAAGAAAGAAAGAAAAAAGAAAATGAAAAAAAAAACTAGCTGCCCCGTCCTAGCGATGCCCGGATGTCACTTTAGTTTCATTTGTGTTTCGATTTTTTTTATTAACTATGTTGTTTCGTCGTTTGATCATTAAAAAAATTTTTTTATAAAATTATATTTAGCTTTGCTTGTTTTGAATTTTATTTAAGGATTAAAAATAGAAAACCAAAAGCATGAAAATAGATGCTGAAAAATAAAGAAATACATTTGGTTTTGTTTACAAGATACATTCTTGTTTACAAGACACAATTTTGTTTACAAGACACATTTTTGTTTACAAGGCACATTTTTGTTTATAAGATACATTTTTGTTTACAGGACACATTTTTGTTTACAAGACACATTTTTGTTTACAAGACACATTTTTGTTTATAGGATACATTTTTGTTCACAAGACACATTTTTGTTTACAAGACACATTTTTGTTTATAGGATACATTTTTGTTCACAAGACACATTTTTGTTTACAAGACACATCTTTGCTTGCAAGATACATTTTTGTTTACAAGATACATTCTTGTTTACAAGACACACTTTTGTTTAAAAGACACATTTTTGTTTACAAGACACATCTTTGCTTGCAAGATACATTTTTGTTTACAAGATACATTCTTGTTTACAAGACACACTTTTGTTTAAAAGACACATTTTTGTTTACAAGACACATTTTTTTTATAAGACACATTTTTGTTTACAGGAATCATTTTTGTTTACAAGACACATTTTTGTTTACAGGACACATTTTTGTTTACAAGACACAATTTTGCTTGCAAGATACATATTTGTTTACAAGATACATATTTGTTTACGGGACACATTTTTGTTTACAAGACACATTTTTGTTTAAAAGATACGTTTTTCTTTACAAGTCACATTTTTTTTAAAAGATACATTTTTGTTTACAAGATACATTGTAACAAAATATATTTAGTTTTTGTTTACAGGGTAGTATTTTATAGAAGAAAAAGAAAAAAATGAATTAACGCAAGCTTTTTAAAACTGCACACGGAATTCTCTTCTGTTTACCTGCTTTCAAGCTGACTACAATATGGTCTTCTTCAAGTCCAACGTAAACAAGTTCCTGATGAGCAACAAATAAAACATATCAGTTAAATGAAACAAGCAGAGAAAACTTAAAATAAATTGTTGAAATATGATAAGACAGAAAAAAAGAGTGAGAGACAGTGTGTGTGTGTGAAAGAGAGGAGGGGGCAATATTTAAAGAAAGAAGTGAGAAAAACAAACGACAAAGAAAGAAAGAGAGGATAAATAGAAAGACATCACTAAAAATAAAATCGTTGATAGATAAAAGGAAGATACTTTTATAAGGGAAGAGTGAAAGTAAAATAAAGAGAGAGAGAGAGAGAGAGAGGGGGGAGATAGAGAGTATGTAATAAGTAGAGAATCTTTAAAGAAAACGATAAAACTTAAAAAGAACGAACAAAAGAAAGAAAATCGAAGCAAAAGAGAATATCACTTCAACGAAATAAAAAGAGAACGTTTACAAATAAAGAAAATGTGAAATAGCGTGAAGGAAGAAATGAAAAACAAAATAGTATTCAGCAAAGAGAGAGAGAGGGGGGAAGAGAGAGAGACTTGAGAGAAAAGTGAGAGAAAAAGTAAGAAGGAAAGAGCGAGGGGTAGAGAGTATGTTAGAGAGAAGAATGTTTGAAGAAAATGAAAAAAAAAACCCCAGTAAAACGCAGATCGGTTAGGATTGGGGCTGGGATTAAGGAAGTGATTGCAATGACTCGAGGTAGACGAGGTGAGTTGTCAGTTTACGTTGGAGCGAGGCGGAGGCGGAATGCGGGGCCGTGGCTGGTGGCCTGAACAAAATAGATTTTGGGTCTGCTAAATAACCTATTAAATACCTTTCTGAAATTGTTATAAAATCGACAATTAGCACGTAATAGCTATTCTAATATGTAATTACGTCGAGAGAAATCAGCCGCTTGCGGGGCGGTCCGTCACGTTAATTCCATTTGTTGCGAGATGTTGCCAGTGTGATTTCGAGATGCTGTTCGGTCGGACGTGGGGTGGGTTGATTGTGGCGGGTTGAGGGTAAGGGAAGGAGTAGATACGGAGCGGGCAGGGTAAGGAACCGAGGGAAAGTGTGAGAGAGAAAGAAGCAAGATACAGGACAGATGGAATAAAGATGGGGACGAAGTGGGCGGTAGGGAACCGATTGGCCAGAAAAGTAGAAGGAGATGAGAGGAAGAGAGAAAGAGAGAAAGAGAGTGAAAACGATGCGAATTGTGTGTGTGTGTGTTAAAGAGAGGAAAAGAGAATATGATAGAGAGAGAATATGATAGAGAGAGAGAGAGAGAGAGAGAGAGAGAGAGAGAGAGAATAGACAAAAGTCACAAAAATTGGGAGTTACAAAGTTTGACAACGGCTAAAAGAAACCGATTAGTTTGTTTACCTTCTTTTTCAAGAAGTTAAACACAAGGTAAAATGTTGATTTGATAAAAGTATTCCTGTGGAATAAACCGGATTGGAACTTGGAATACCCAGGTTTGCATTTCGTGTTGTTAATCATTTAACCAATGTTAGCCTTAGAAACTGAAAATCATTATATATATATATATATATATATATATATATATATATATATATATATATATATATATATATATATATATATATATATATTATATATATATTATATATATATATATATTTTCTGAGATTTTTATAAACATAAAGGTGTTATTTCTTTTTATTTTTTTTATTAGATATAAATATTTTAATACAATATCTTACTGTACTGTTAATATATTACAGGGTGTCTGTATAGTAACTTGTAAGACTGTATAGTAACTTTACGGGCACCCTGTATATATGCGGCCTTAACACAAAAATATTTAATTTGTTTACAAGTAACCGCCTATTACGGGCCAAATTACACTCAATGATCAGGGTTGATGAGTTCGTCATGTGGATGGTGAGACCACACTATGTGTATTGGTTACGGTGGTTGAAACTGGGAAAGATTTGAGTATTTAAAAAGAGTAATTAACAAGAATTGGTTAACATTGAACTTGAGAGCGACCATGTTTAAGTCACCTGGGAAGTAGTTCCTAGGTTTGTGTTCCTCAGATGCTTAGGTTTTGGAAATAAACTTTGATCATGGAAATCTCGTTTAGTTTTAGTCACACAAATGCATAAAGCAAAATTATCTACAATGGTTGTACAGAAAAAAAAGTTTTATTTTGAATCTTTTACAGTGGAAATCTTCGATTGGAGCTCAGTCGAGTGTCCACGATGAAAATAAAGATGAAGTAGAAAAAATCTCACCGCTTCTTTTCCATGTGAAAGTGGCTGTGGAGAATGGAAAAGAATACCCCCATTAGATTTTTATTTTGCATTCTATCAAGGCGGGAAAAATTCTGTTCTGAAAGTCATTTCCCATGATGAGGCAATCGTATTTAATGTTATGTCGTATCTTACTCTCATACAGGTAGGCAATAGGGTCATGAGTAAAGCACTTTTAACAGCGGTAAAATAGTCCAGCAATTTTACCAGTGACCTTAGCAACGGATTTTATGGAGGTTTTCCATTTCAGGTCTGGACTGAACATTCGTGCTAGGAGCTCATCATAAATTTACAGAACACATGTTTTATGAGAAAACGAAATATAAAGAACGAGTGAGGTAGATATATAAATCGATAGATTGCATAGAATATTATAACAGATTTAAACTGTGACAAATGAAAGCTAAACGCAATATCTATATATAATATTTCTATTAGTCTGTTCGTCTGTTCAGCTCACTTTTTCTCGAGAACTACTGAGTCAATCTGGCTGACATTTTGTATGTGTCTTTGATATGAAAAGATGCCACAAATTTATAATTATGGTATCCGTTCGATGCATGGTTATATATTAATAAGGGAATAGCATTTAATGCAAAAATAAGCACAAAATAACGACATTTAACCATCAATTTGGTATAAACCACTCATTCTAATCAGCAGGCTATAAATTGTTCCCGTTTTCAATGGGGTAAAATGTCCAGTATATATATATATATATATATATATATATATATATATATATATATATATATATATATATGAACAAATGGTTAATAAAACATGTTAAAAAACATCTTGAAAAAGAGTTAAAAATATATTTAATTTAAAAAAAGGAAGCACAAGATAAGTGGATAGTCCTTAATCCGCGGAGTTTCGAAGAAATACTCCCCTTCTCATCAGAGAGCAGGAATAAGCAAAATGCGGGATCGGATTTTGCATGTAAAAGTATTTAATGAAACCACAAGTAAGTCACAGATCTTACTTGGTTAAAAAAAACTTGTCACTTGTAAATATTAACTCTTTACTATTTATAATATATTTTAAGTTTAACATTTTGATTACCTTGGTAAACTTATTGTAATTTATATATATATATATATATATATATATATATATATATATATATATATCGGCACTTCTTGAGTCGAATGGCAAGAAGAAGATCAGGACGACTGGGAACAATGCCGAGATAGGCGGAGCGCGCATACAGCTCCTGGAAATCCCAGATGGTCACTCGTTTAGTACTGACCAGGCCCAACATTGCTTAACTTCAGTGATCCAGCGGGAACCGGTGTGTCAACGTGATTATGCCTCCGTTCATTATTATAATTATTATTATTATTATTATTATTATTATTATTATTATTATTATTAACAACAACAACAATAACAAAACAATAATAATAATAATAATAATAATAATAATAATAATAATAATAACAATAATAACAATAATAATAATAACAAAACAATAATAATAATAATAATAACAATAACAATAATAATAATAATAATAATAATAACAAAACAATAATAATAATAATAATAATAATAATAATAATAATAATAATAATAATAATAATAATAATAATAATACCCTTCCGATCCCAATGTTTAGACTGTGATTTTAAATAATGACGATGAGATAACAGACTGAAAACAAAAATCCCAACAGGAATTAAAATTTCCTTGTAAGCATAATTTTAATCATATCAACTGTCAACTTAAACATAATTTCCGAAGACAAAATTTCTAATGTGAGCTTGTTTCTTAGTAATGACGTAATTAAAGCAAAATGAAAAAAAAAAACGAGATGGAATTTATTTATTATAACCGAATAATATAATAGGACGAAGTATATATTTTGGAAAAAAATTATATAATAAACGAGATTCGAAATTGGCTGCTAAACGGAGTTCGACGCGTTGAAGTGTTTGCAGTAACCATTGAGACAAGATAAAAGTGTAGTATCTGTTCTGATGCTGGACTTTACCTTGTCTGTACTTGGTCAGTGGAGGAGAAATCCTTCATAACTGTGGCAATTTTTATTTTTGAGGTGGAGCGGGATTTTTCCTCCACATTAAAAACCGACCTTGGGTCTAACCCTGCTCTTGTGGGGAGCAAGTGAATAGGAACATCAGAATATCCTTCTGGCATTATGGTACAAAATGGTACAAAATTGTACTTCATGGCCATCTAAAGATGATCTGTAATATATCACGGATGCAGAACCTGGAAAAAATGCACCATGCGAGATGATTAACACGGGTAAACAGAATATTAAGACATTACACCGCGTATTAAATTATTAACGCGATAACATTTTTTGATTAGTTTCAGAAACTTACCGGTAGTTTCGTATCAAAACCCTGGGAAACATTGGCAATGCCGAGCTGCGCTTACTGTGAAATTTTCGTACTGTTTCGCACAATGTAAACAACTTGTCATTGTAATTGCTAAATAAACGGTATTTGAGGTGTGTCAAATTATTAACAAGGCAGTTTGTTTCGTCAATAAAATGGGTCGAAAAGTTGGATTGAGTATTTCAAAAAGAGTCCTATTACAGAACAGCTTGCAAAAGTTAAAACTACCCTCGAAATATCGAAAATGATAGGAAGGTACCATCAAACTGTGAAGATCATCAAGGACCCTACAAAGGTATGTAAGAGAGCTGATAAAGGTAAATCTAGAGTTGTTTTACGCCCTTCTCTACTCCAAATTAAACGTGAAGTTGTTAAGAACCCTGGGTAGACAAGCCGAGAAGTCTTTGAGCAAGCCGGATTAAAGAATGTTTCAAAAGTATTCGATGTTGCTTTCTGAAAAAAGTGACATAGTCTAATAAGCCGTGACAAAGCCTCCATTAAAGCAACATCAAATACAAAACCGATAGAAATGGGCAGAGGACAACATGAAAACGGATTTTTCCAAAGTTTTGTTCACGGATGGAGTACGTGTCACTCTTGATGGCTCAGATGACTGGAGCACGGGATGGGTCCTAAATGGACGACATCGTGATCTGCGTTTAAGGAACCAACAAGGTGGTGGTGAAATAATGATTGTGGCTGGGATTATCGGAGGTACTTAGTTGGCCCATAGAGAGTCCCAGAAGGTGTAAAAATGACGTCAAATGCTTAGATAGCTTTTCTGAATGAGCACTTTGCACCATGGCTGAAGAGGCAAAGGTTGACGTTCAGAAGAACCATTATTTTTTATGCAGAATAATGCTCCCTCGCATGCAGCAAACAAAAGAGTCCTTCATTTCAATTGATGGCAGGTGGCCATTGATGTAGATCAGGAAGAAAGTTGGGCACAGGATGGACCCCTGATATACTCCAGCATAAATACTGGGAGCTTCTTATTTCTGCCACACAATCACTACTCTTATGAACCTATCAGACAGAAATGATTTAATAATTGAGAATACATTTACAGCTATACCATAACTGCAGATCTTGTGAAGTAGACCTTTATGCCATACCTTATTAAAGGCCTTTGATATGTCAGGAGCAATTGTCCTAGAGAGGACTCCTCTGTTGAGAGATTCACTAATCCTATGAGATATAACTGTAAGCACGTCTGCTGTAGATCTAACAGAACGGAACTCATATTGCATGTCACTAAGAAGGTTATTTTTGCTGAGATGGTTAACTGCTTCTCTATTTAACACAGATTCCAGCAGCTTACTCATGACGCACAGAGGACTTATTGGTCTGTACTGAGAGGGAAATGAGCAATCACCTGAATTCTTAAATACATGGCATACTGATGAGATTTTCAAGGTGTTGGGAAGCATTTATCTTTAAGATAACGCTTAAATAACTTTGTAAGTATGGGTGCTAGTTCTGCTTGAAGTTTTTTCAACACTATAATTGGAATGCTGTAAGGACCAGTTGCTTTACTGGAATCAAAGCTTTTGATTAGCTTGGAAACATCACGTACAGATATTTGTATGTCGCATAGCATATTTTCAGATACACGAGAAAATATTGGGTGTTGGCGGTCTTGATCGTAAAGGGTAAAATAAGCTGCAAAGATCATGGCATAGAGTTTGGCTTTATATGATGCTGACGAGATTACCTAAGGTCCATTGATAATAGTTGGGATAGAGCACACACTTCTGTTCAGGATGCTGTTTGCTATTTGAAAAAACTGATCGGAACCAAGCCACTGCTCAGCTACCTTGGACTTGACGGACTGAGCATACAAGTCTGTCACCTTTTTTTATTACTTTTTTATAGTGGTTGCTGGCGGCCCTGAGAGCTGCTTTAGTCGCAGTACATTTATTACGTTGGAAGCTATGGAAAAAGTGATTTCTGTGTTATATGGCAGCAGCACATTCTGTAGAGAACCACGGCTGGCTGTTAGGTTTTTGCTGGAACTTTTTCGAGGGTATGAAACGGTCTATACCTACAATTAATCATTCCGCCAGGTCTGATAATATAGAGGACACATCCTTTTTAAACATGAAACGCAGAGATAGATTTGATATAAATGTACGGAAACTATCACAGTCAGCCATAGAGTATCGATATACTGTACGATGGAGAGGTACGTCTGGGGACCTATTACATTTCATTTTTATCTTAACTGAGTGGTCTGAAGATCCCAGTGAAGACAGAACTGAAGATGAACATAGTTCAGGGAAAGTTGTGAGAAAGAGGTCGAGGAGACTTGCATACTGACCGTCAGTGTCGGGGACACGGGTGAGTTCATGAACAATCTGAGTGAGGTCATAAGGAATGGAGAAATCGTGACAGAACCTACCCTCGTTATCGGTCTTGTTTGAGTGGGTAAACTATTCCACATTGTGAACATTGAAATTTCCACAGACGTTAATGTTTGCTGAGGGGGTACGCAGACAGGACCTAGTCACTTTTTTCAGATATGCTTTTAAAGATACTAACTCCACTGCTGTGAGGATGATAGAGTGCAAATATAAACGCAGTATTGTGAGCAAGTGCAACCCGGAAGCACATGTAGGATAAGTTAGGATCTTCTCTAGAGACACATGGAAAGTCCTCTTTAATATAGGCACATACTCCATGCCTATGGCGATATTGGGGGTCGGATTTAGAGGTTAAGTTAGAGTATCCTTTAATTACGAACTCATATTGAGAATTAGTCAGTCCAATGCCAGTTTCGCTTAGGAATACAATGTCTGGTTTATTCTCCTGTAATAGAGTTTGAGCATCTGGAAAGTTAGAACGTAGACTCCTGATGTTGGAGAAGGATGGGGGCTACGTTGGAAGTTGGAGATCTGGGATTACTCGAGTATTTTTTTCTGAAAACCTTTCATGATTGGGATTTGGGTTTTGTGGAATAGCTCGACGGACTTGCTTAGAGCATAGCAGAGAGGGGAAAGTAAGAGCAAAAGAAACGAAGAAGTTTTTTTTGTTTTTCTTGTAGCACATGATAAGGTAAAGCCGTAACAATTACCCACTAATATGGCATCGAGAAGCCATACCAGAAGCTACCGCATGGTACAGAATCCATTCACCAAATGGCAATACTGTAGTCCCAGTAATTTGCATCTCCTGATAGGTCAGCTTTATTGGTGGTGCATCCAAAGTTCGGGTCCCTGACTATCAGGAGAATAATGTCAACCCAGTTAAAACTTTTACCTCTAGCACCCTTACTCGTGACATGGCCACAAGGATAGACAAAGAAACAGAATTTCCAACATCTCTGGCGACTTTTCACACAAAATACTGCCAACCTAGAATACAGCTATTATAGCTTTTAGAACCCATGACGAAGATAAAAAGAACGGTTTCTATTGTTTTACGCTAGCCTAATCTATATCGCTCACTAACTAGCCTTTCCTACAGATTAATTGGATTACGCTCATTTTGGATTTTTAATTTGGATCGCTTTGTCAACAAATCATTACAGTTATTATGAGACCATTAAATTTTATGACCATTTCGCCTTTTGAAACAACTTAATATCCTTTCATTTGTATTTTCATTTTATTTCTTCAATTTCTCATTTCTTTTCTCCATTTCTATGAATGCTTTACATTAACCTTTTTTTCATACACGATATAAAAATATGATGCCCTTTTAATTAATGTCAGTACTAACAAATTCATAGTTTTGCTTTTGTAATAACTAGACTACCCGTGACCCGTTGGGTCAGTATGTTATAATGAAAAATCACGGACGGATCACTCAAACATGAAAAAATAAATCCTCCGTACTCGTGTAAAGTTACCTATTTTCCCGAATAATCGCTCAAAAATCGAAAATTAAACACGACTATCCTACGAATCGAACGGCGACAAAAGTCATTTAGCAGCAAAAACGCATATGGACCTACCGATGAGAAATATAAGAATGAAAAACCCATATTGGAATCCTTCAACCAATTTATAGAAACTTAAAATCTAAAAAAAAAAAATAATTAATAAAACCTGAAGCAAAAAAAAACTAAATAAATAAAATAAAATGAAACTAATATTGAAACAGATTAGTAAATGTGTCAACAAATTCACCGTTCTCACACAACTATTTTGTATCTAGAAATGTAAACAAAAAATAAAAAAAGAAGGAAGGAAGAAAAGGAAGGAAAAGGGTCAGATAGAGAGTAGTAGTAGTCGTAGTAGTAGTCTTGGCTTTACAACAATTGTTCTTATGTTTGTCAACGGGTTAAAGTTGTTTAGTTATAAGAAAATAGCGACAGTATAGTTGTAATAAAGAATAGTTGTAAAACACCCTTGCTCTTCCCATGTTAAATAATAATTTCGAAATCATAACGTTAATATTTCAGTGCGCAGGTCAAAATCTGCAAAAGAAGCAATTTGTGCTTATTTGTTTACGTTATTATGGGTTAATGTTTATACGCGCATGTGCAACTGGATGTCGTAAACCGGAAAGTGGATTACATCACTCGTTACAAGGTCATTTGAGTTTTATAATTATATAGATTTGCTAATATCTTTCCTCTGATTAAAATAAGGCATTATTTGAAAATCAGCGGATTAAGGAAATCTAAATATTTTGTTGTGTGTGTATCCTTTCGAACGATACATTCTTGTAAATTATGATTTACAGTCTTGAATTGTGTTCTCTCTCTCTCTCTCTCTCTCTCTCTCTCTCTCTCTATATATATATATATATATATATATATATATATAGGTAAATGATCTAAATAACACAAACGGTGTTCTATTATAGACTATTTGCTTAAAACCCCGGTGTACACAACCAAACAATCATTTCAGCAAAGGAAAATTTCGAAGACTATCTGTGTTCGTTTAAAATGACCATCAATATGTACACAGAGGGAATATCAATTAAAATTTAAAGTAATCAGATTTCTCATTTTAGATGTGCCATAACGTAAGTTTTACCTTAATGTATGTTTCTTTTTGTTTACTCCTATACAAAATGATATTGCTCCTGTTGACTTTGGGCGAATCCGATCGGCTGACATTCTCTTTTAATCATAAATAATAAATATTTCTCTGTTCAGAATTGCCGTATGTTACTTTTGTACCCGAGAAAAAATAATGTAATGTAATATATATATATATATATATATATATATATATATATATATATATATTTGTATATATGTATTTACTATAATAATTAGACACTAGTGTTTTATCCTTTAGGGAATCAACAGTGTAAGATGTCACGATTAACGCCGGATTTAAAAAATAACGGTTAAAAGATCCGACAAGAGTAGATTTTTAATAAACAAATTTATTAACATTAAAAATAAAATTTTCGGCAGTAAAGGAGCCTTTATCAGGAAAATCCAGATGATATATTTTTTATACGTGCCATGCTGATAGTACAACACGTCTTAATGTTTCGATAGACATCAAAGTCTTAAATGTCTGATTCAGTGCGTTACCATGCGGTTATGCGTTCGTGTGTAAAGTAGACATTTAAAACGCCAATGTTCATCAACACATTAGGACGCGTGGACAGTATTACCAACACTGCAATGAGAAAAATTACCTGGATTTTCCTTATGAAAGCTTATTTATTGGCCGAACATTTAAATTTTGATTTTAATAAATAAATATATTTATAAAAAAAAAAGAAGAAAATCTATAGTTGCTTATTCTTTTTAACCATTACATGTCTTGAATTCCAATATCACAGTGTTTAAGTAATCGGTGGGTTATCTCTCAATCTTTCTCTTTCTCTTTCTCCCCCCTCTCTCTCTCTGTCTCTCTCTCTCTCTCGCTCTCTTTCTCTCTCTCTCTCTCTCTCTTATGACTTCTGTTGCCAGAGTTCGAATCTCTCAACTGGCGTTAATCGTGACACGCTGCACTGATAATTCCCGAAAGGATGAGACACTAGTGTCTGTAGGTATTAAAATTATTGTAGTAAATAATTACACACACACACACACACACACACACACATATATATTGAAGCCGGGAACAATTTATGTGCTGCTGATTAGAATGAGTGCTTTATACCAAATTGATGGTTAAATGTTGTTATTTTGTGCTATATATTCAACTTTATATATATATATATATATATATATATATATATATATATATATATAAACTTGAATGCCTCTCTGTGTGTGTGTGTGTGTGTGTGGTCACGAATTATATATAATGATAGAATATGTATCTAGACACAGGAATGGGTATGTTTGATCTGGCAGAACAGTGGTTCATAAAAATTGTGGGGTCTGCGTTCGCGACTGGTCCACAAAATATGGAAATAAAAAATTAATAAATTAAAAAAAAAACGTTTGCAGGTGTTTTTGATATAGATGTACATAAGAATACTTTGATAAGTACGTTTTAACTTAAATAGGGATGGTATAATGAAATTGTGAGGTCTGCGTTCGCGCCTGGCTTCCATAGAATGGAAATAGGCACAAACTTTAATAAAGACTTTCCATATCTATCTGCGTAAGTATACTTTGATAATTATGTTTCAGTTTGAAGAAATATGGTATAATAAAATTATGGGGTGTTCGTTCGCACCTGACCTCCATTGAATTGAAATATGTCACAAAGTTTAACAAGGTGTTTTAATATAGATCCACAGAGTATTGTGATAAGTGTTTCAGTGTGAACATGTATGGTATAATAAATTATGGGGTTTATCTATTTTATTTTTACTTCCATCATATTTTGCTTTGGTTTTGATACCCCAAAATTCCAAGTTATCTCATTACAATCCTTCCTTTTCATAACATATCATACTTTCAGATCAGAGTCCATTTCCTGTAGACTGTTTTTGAACCCAGTCAACGTCGGGTAAGTGAATGTGTCTGTATGTGTGTCTGTGTATCTGTGTACCTGTGTGTGTACATTTCCCTACGCAATAACTCCGTCAATTTTAAGTCTACAGACTCGAAATTTGATGTACAGGGTACTGAGATTAGGGAACATCTTTATGATCGGTTTTCGACCAGAAATTTTGCCGTTAAGGGGTCAAAGTTCAACGATTTGACCTCTGAGAACTCCGACAATTTTTGGTATAAACAATTGAAATTTTATATATATAGGTTCCTTTGACATGGATCTTACTTAACAATTGATTTGAGCCCAAAACAATAAATGTTAAGGTGTTATAATAAGGTTCAAAATTTAAAAAAAAATGACTTCTGCGGTCTCTACGAAATTACTAAGACAATTTCTGGTCGAAACATTTGAAATTTTACATAAAGGGTATTCAGAGATAGGGCAAGCTTTTTAATCGGTTTTGGTCGAAAATGTTTAGTTACCAATATATAAATGTATGTATGTATGTTTGCATGTCTGCCTAAAACTTTTGACACAGACGAAAGATTTTACCAAGATCAGTATTGTTTTGAAGTTCGACCTTTCAGACGACAAATATCGAAAAATTATCTAAAAAACTTCTCCTTCGACTGGGCACTTTTCTAGAGGGGGTCGCTTTTTTCGCCGATATATTTGAAAGTCATCCTCTCCTTTCTATTGTTTAGCCTTAATTTAAACATAAGACACTTCCGGTTTGGTGGTGGTCGTAACAGCAAAGACGTCAGATTTGTCCCCGTTCTTTTCCTCCTTCGCGGTACTGGTTCGAGCCTGCCTTCCTACTACCACTTTTTTTTTTTTTTTGCTTAACATACGCATCGAAACACTTGGGCAACGCCGGGCAAAAATGATAGTGTATATATATATATATATATATATATATATATATATATATATATATATATATATATATATATATATATATATAGTCTTAGAAGTTATTTAACCTTTAAAACTATATAAAAATCTTATTTAACTTTTATATTTTTTATCATTCTATTAAGTCATTTATGTGTATATATATATATATATTATTTAGTCAGTAAGTCATATATACTATCTAGTCAGTAACTTATATATATATATATATATATATATATATATATATATATAGTCATCCGCATACAGTACTATTTCGCTGTTTCACAGCTCATCAGTGCGGCTAGACAAGCAACTACCTCAAACCAGGATCGAAACCCGATCGTGTAAACGACAGTCGGAGCTTTTAATCGTTGCGCAATACGGCTGCTGTTATGCGGGCAGTGAATTAACAATGTTTTGACATTATTCAAAGTACCTAAGCTTAATTTGTTTACACAAAGAGTATCGCTTCATACGCTTATGGTAATTTGTTTATCACTTCCCAAATGCTCAACCTTAGATAGGGAGATGCATCCTTAGTTTATTAATGTTGCTGAAAAAAATGAAAACGTAGTTTTATAATTGCTGTTAAGCGTGCAACTTTTTAAAATTCTCTCACTCGCTTGAAAGATGTCTCATGGAAGCCAAAAAACGTTCGCGACCTTGGCAAAAATTTTTTACGCTAAAACAGAATGTTCAAACACTGATCCGTCAAATGAAAGATAAAACGAATCGCAAGGTAAATAAACTGGAAAAGAGAAAAAAATGCTACCTAACCACACACACACACACACACACACACACACACACACACACACACACACACACACACACGCACACACATATATGTATATATATATATTTATATTATTATCATTTATTATAATGATTGTTAAGTACCTACAGACACTAGTGTTTGATCCTTTCCGGAATCATCAATGCAGGATGTCATGATTAACACCAGTCGATAGATTTGAATCCGACGACAGTAGACATCCCTGGCTTCATTATCAAGGACCTAATCTATTCGGCTTTAGTTAACCGCAGGAAATGCTGTTGAATCTAAACATTTATTTTTTAAATGCTTTTTGCTGAAACATTTTAGTTGCATCACTTTCCATTTCCTGTGTTTACCTATTAAATTCAAATGACTCAAAAAGATAAGAAAATAAACGCTTCCAGATGTAAGTAAATCATGGGTCTCGACAATCTCATACAGATGTGAATATTGCCGGAATACACAGGAGTGAATCATCGCTGACAATTATTTTGCTGGCAGAACGAAAAGTGTTAAGATTTAAAACAGTCAGCATAGGGACGGTGAGCGTGGAGGAATTTGAAGAAACCAATGGGCGACAAACAGATTAAAGTTAAACTGGAATATATAGAAATAAGAATATACTCGAGATAATGTAGGAGGAGTGTGTGCGTCCATGTGAGGGAGTTAGAAAAGGGAGGGAACAAAATGAGTAAGGAAGACTCAAAACTAAAAAGAGAAACAAAAGGTTGATGAATAGAATCCAAAAGCAAGGAGGATCATTAAAGTTGATAAAAAAATGGAAATGGGAGGGAAAACGAGGCGGAAAGGATGATGGATAAAATGAAATATGGAAAATAAATACAAAGAAGGCTAGAAATGAAGCAGAAATAAAAATGGAAAAGTGGAAAATGTGAAATAAAGTTGAAAAAGAACGAATAAGAAATCCAGGGTAGAACAATGAAAGTGTCATCCCAAAGAAATAACACTACAGATTTATTTAAAAACTTTATTTGAAAAAGATCAATTCAGCTTACTTGATTATGTAGTAGAGCTGACACCCATTAAATGTAGCCGCTTTCAGCCTCAATCACCGCCTCGATACCGGTGCGGAATTGAGACAATGCCTTTTCCACAAGCGTCACAGGAGCTCGGCGAATACTCGGCAGATGGCGGTGATCAGGCTGGCTTTGTGTGTTGTGGAGGGTCATGTTGGTGATATTCTCGATGCATCAAGAATTATGTAGTAGGCCAGCGGATTTAAGTCGGGGAAGAGGGGCGGGGCAGTGAGAGAATTGTACAAAGTCATAGCACTCCTGTAGCCAAGCTTGGGTCTTTAAGGAGTTGTGGGCTGGCGCCGAGTCCTGCTGCCGCACCCAATATCTGTCAGCGGCAACCTGATTACACCAGAGAATCACCACATTCTTCAACACATCCATATACATTTCGGTATTGACTTTCACGCCGACTTCGAAGATGTGCGGTAGCATGATATTGCGCTAACTTGAAACTACACGAAAAATCATGTACGTGGACGGAAACTTCATTGAGCTGTGCCCTAAAGCGTTGAATTGTCCGGATTTGCATTTTGATGGTGCTGGCAATGGTCCCGTTGTCATAACTTGGATTGGTAGAAAGCATGATTCGTACAGTGGAACAACTTCTATCCCACTCGTTGAACAAGTAGTTGATGGTCTGCAACAAAGAAAGAAAACCAGTTCTCATCAAACGGAAATGGAATCTTGTCGTTTTTAATGGCGACAATTTTATTTTAGCACCTATACAGGTAGAAATGAAAATTAGAAAAGGTGAAGAAGAAAAAGAAAGAAGTAAAATAAGGGGGGAAAAGACAGAACAAAATGAAAAAGAAACACACGGATAAGCCGTAGATCACAAAACCAGATGGATAAACATTTAGTTTAAAGGGAATTAGACAAAACATTGCATGTAGGAATGGAAAGAGAAGAAAGAGAAAGAGAAGATTAGGATGCAGATGAAGACGAAATAAAAAAATAAAAAAAATAATAAAGTAGGGAAAAGAGGAAACAACAAGAAGACAAACACTTAAAAAAAAGAAAACAAAAAATAAAAAAGAAAAGAAAAAGATATATACGAGCAAAAATGGCAGAGAAAATAGGGTCATATAGTTTTGAAAGCCGGTTTGTCATTATTTTTGTAGATTTCCGACTATTTTTTTTATCGTATTTGAAAGATGAAAGTTTATTTCCAAAAGGAAAAAAAAATATTTGTACATGTCAAAAAAGTTATAATGAAAAGTATTTTCACAGCGAAAATTAGAAGCTGAATAATTCTGCTAAATTTTGAAGTTAAATAAATTCATTGTAAAAATCCTTTGGAAGATAAATATTAGAAATCTTACTATTTCAAAGATAATTAGGAAAGTAAAGTCCTAAGATATTGAATTAAAAAAAAATACTTTTTTTGCAGAAAGACATAGCTTACTTAGCCCTCAAAAGTGAAAGATTCTGACTTCGCACAATCACAACAAGCTAAATATCGTCCAAAGTACAGAAACAAAAAGTGTCGGAAAGTCGAAAGGTTATCTGAAAATGAAGTCAGGTAGTTAAAGAGAGGTAGGGTTGCTGATTTTCTCTTTTGTTTTTCCTCAATCGTGCACCTGTACATTCCTATCGTTAACGTTTGTATAATTTCTACGGATTTTGAATCTTATTTTATGTTCTTGATTTTAAATAAAAAAAATATTTTTCAAGATTATATAAACATGTTCTCGCCGTAAGATTCACGTTCAATCAAGTAAGGAAAGTATTAGAATCTTACAATTAAAAATTATGGGAAAAATGTAATCGAAAAACAAGCAGAAATATTTTTGCAATTATAATTTTTTTTATGTGATAATATTAAATAAACAATGCTTAATTCAATGATAATATCGGTAGTTCGAGAAATTAATTTTTCTTGGAGTTATATCAAATTCATTAATGGATGTATTTCTTGAAAAACATTTTATTGTAACAATTTACGATACTTTATTTTCATAAAAAAGCA
Source organism: Euprymna scolopes (assembly GCF_053919585.1). NCBI lineage: Eukaryota > Metazoa > Mollusca > Cephalopoda > Sepiida > Sepiolidae > Euprymna > Euprymna scolopes. Next base: position 58,304,683 of record NC_136495.1, on the reverse strand, counting down.
AAAAAAAATATTGATTTTTTTTTTTTACTACTGAAAACCATAACTTTAGTATAGGTGATTTTGTTTAGACAAAATAATAATTTGCACTAAAATTCAATTAAAAATAAATTTATTATATTCCGTGATCATTATTTGATAAATACTGAAAATTTCATTAAAATTGGTTAGTTTCCTGATTTTTGATAAATTTTTAAATAAGGAGAGGGGTCAAAATATTTATACATTTTGAGCATCGACTATTCATTTTGCCTGTACCTAGAAAAAGAAGTAGAATACAAAGAGGAAGAAAAGAAGGGAGATAACTAGCGATGGAAATCGAGATCAGATTTGAAAAAGCCCATCTGAAAAGACGAAACGTGGCTTTAATTTGGATCCGGAGGCAAAAGACGCCGATTGATATTCTGCTTACTGAAACTTGAATGAATGTGCAAAGTTTGAAACACGAAAGAAAGAGGAAGCGATAATTGGAGAGTAGAAATCAAGGTATCAAAGCATGTCGAATAATTACAGAGCAAAGGCGACATTGGCGAACGAATGGATCGTAAAGGGATGGGGAGGGAATTAGCCGAAGCAACCCCCCAATAAAACAAAACAAAAAAAAACAAAAAAACAAAAACAAAGAGTATTAAAGAATTAAACGAAACAAGAATCAATAAAGAAAGAAAACAAAGAGGAAATGACAAAATGTAAGTAGAATACGAAAGAAAAAATATTAAAACAATATGAGATATGTTAATACTGGAGTTAATAGTTGAATAAATGATATATGTAGTTATGTATGCATATATATATATGTATATAGAGACATGACAGTCAAAGAACCGCAAGAGCTTGACTTTTACTCCTAAAAAAATATATATGCAATACATATATATATATATATATATATATATATATATATATATATATATATATATATATATATATCACTTATGTACATATGTTCTATGCATTTATATAAGATTTATGCATATGTATATGCATATATATGTTTTCTGTATATATATATTTATATGTGTACATATATATATACATGAATTTCTATGTATGTTCATATAAATATTTTTATATATGCCTCAAGTTACCTTCCGCTATCGCTTCCATGTGAACTAGTATTATCACCCACTAGCTTGGTTCATCAGTAAATAAACCAGTTTTCCCGCCTGATTTGTCCCCGATTGTACTAATAAAGAGAGTTGCTAGAAAGATTACAAACACGATTTTTAAAACCGGCTGGAAATTCCTTGCGCCAACAACAAGCTATATATATATATATATATATATATATATATATATATATATATATATATATATATATATATATATATTAAAAATAGAAGACTGACTTCTTTTAATATCCATGATAAAAAGAAGGACGGTAGGAAAACATTTAAGGATGGTTAAAAAAATATTAATTAAATAAGGGGGTAGAGTCAGCTGACCGGGTTTCGCCCTCACTTTTGAAAGCCAAATCGAGGGGGGTTGTATAAGGAACCGAATGCAAACGATGGAATGACTAAAATAAAATCCAATTATCAGTGAAATAATGGAGCGACGACTAAAATAAATCTATTGTTATGATAATTATACAATGGAGAGGGAACGCCTTACAGACTAATCATGTCCAGATCCAGAGAGAAGGTCTCTTTAAACGGTCGTTTACAGAGAGAAGGTCACCTAAAATGAACGTGAATAGTCTCCAAGACCTTCAGATGAAATAACGAATGAGTGTGACTTAGAATAAAAAATAATCACTGCTGAAATTTATTGCACATCGCGGGGTTTTAAGCAACTGGTCCGTTATAGCAGAACCACGCGTATTACTCAAAATCGGTAGATTCCATTCTTGATTTTTCTAGATACATGCTGTTGGACGCAAGCATCTAACCTAAGTGTCGTTCTGCCAACGTAGTTAGCACTGCAATTACATTTAAATTGATAAATGACATAATTCATATGATAGGGAGTGGGCAGAACGTCCTTTCAGGAGGATGGCAATAATGATTTTGTCGAAAACACCACGCAAAATAGCAATGTTCAACAGCTGAGCTAATCTGTTTGACAAATTTTTCACTTATTGTCCCTAACCAAGATAAATGAATGTAAATTGGACATATAGCCGCCATCTACATTTGTTTAGCCGCAATATACATGCGCCTCTCTTTCTTGATTTCATGTAGTCTTATCTGCAGATGAATTTATCCCTGTCAGCGGAGTTAGTGGATAGCTCAGTAGATTTAGTCTGGATTCAACAGCACACACAAAAAATCTTTAAATTTTAAACGAATCATTTAACTTATTTAGTTTGTAAAACAGTTACAATAAAGGCGAGTGCGTGAAATTTCGCAAATAAATGAAAAAGAAATATAAAAATAAGTAATCAACTATTGTCCCAAAAAACGTCTGCTATTTCGTTTAATTAAATAACGTTCACAGGAAACATGAGTTGGAATAGATACATCGATATCATTGCCAAGGCTGCTGCAAAGAAGGCGGGCTCTCTCTACCATGCTAGAAAGTTACTTACGCCTGAAAGTATCCTGTACCTTTACTAAACCACCATTCGCCCATGTATGGAATACCGCTGTCACATTTTGGCTTGTGCATAAAAAAAGAGAGTCGCCAACATTATAGGTCTCGAACTATCATCTAAGCTTCAGCCTCTGTCCCTTCGACGAAATGTAGCATCCCTCTGCCTGTTTTACAAGTATTTTAATGGTGGATGGTCAGATGAATTACAAGGTCTTATAATCTCTCGACGAAAATACGCAGATAAGCAGCGAAGTCCGACCTCTACACACTAGAGATCCCTAGATGTAGGAAGGCCTACTCTAATAGCTTCTTGCTCAGAACTGCTACACTTTGGAATTCTCGTCTGATTTCCTGCTTCCCCAACTGCACTGACATGCAGAAGTTCAGATGTAATGTGAACAGACATATTACTGCTAACCTCCCTACATATAAGCCCTACAACTTATGTACCTGATAGTAACCCTCTACATCAAAGTGGCAATGTGCCTTGTTTGGGGTGAAAATGTAATAAAAAATACAAGTCTCTAGCCACATAATAAATTGCATAATGTTTCTGGAATGCAAGTTGCTAAAATCTAAACAATCGCGGGATACGAATAATTATTTAAACTAACGGAACCTGTGAAAAGTTCACAACGGCCTCCCTCTTTCATATGTAATAGATTGACGTTGGAATTGTGCGGATGTTCAGCGTAAATGGACACGCTCTTATATTATTGCAGTTCTACTGTTAAAACTGAAAAGGCATTTATCTAAGCTAGCAGGGTCGCCCGACGTAGCCTGGGCGTAAAATACGCTTAAATATGATATTTTGTTTTATGCAGATTTCGTATATATTATTATAGAGTCAATTTTCTATCGATTCTTATATAATGTAAAGTTGTGATTTCAAAAATATACAAAATATATATCCACATGACTTGCCATAAGTGTGATAGGAAACCGAAACCAAAACTTATGAAGAATATATATATATATATATATATATATATATATATATATATATATATATATATATATATATATATATACTTGAGTTCCTTCAGCTATAATCGAAAAAGAAAAAGAAAATTTATGAAGAATTCTTGGTAAAATTATAAATAAATAAATAGATAGCTTGCAAAAAATCTTCTTAGTTACATGCAATATGGTTTATTTATGATAGATCTACAGCTGATGTGCTTACAGTTATTTCTCATAGGATTAGCGAATCTTTCGACGAGGGCTTCCCCTTTTAGGGCAATTGCTCTTGACATATCAAAGGCTTTGATAGGGTATGGCATAAATGTTTATTTCACAAGCTTTCCAGCTATAGTATAGCTGTAAATGTCTTCTCAGTTATTAAATAATTTATCTCTGATAGGTTCATAAGAGTAGTGGTTGTGTTGCAGAAATCAGAAGCTCTTAGTATTAATGCTAGAGTCCCTCAAGGGTCCATCCTGGGCCCAACTCTCTTCCTGATCTATATTAATGATCTTCCAAATCACATCCTTACATCATTCGTAGACATCTATGTTGATGACTCTACCATCTATGGTAGCACATTAAAGACCGTAAATAACAAAGCTTTCTCTGACTCTCTCCTCTGATCTTGAGCACGTGGTATAATGGGGAAAGAGGTGGTTGATTACTTTTAATGCTTCTAAAACCAAGCTTCTCTCTTTACATAATCAACGCTCTGATGCACATCTGGCATTAACTGAAATAAATGGCTCTCGTCGTTGGGGGGGGGGCTTCATGTTGTGACAAGGTTCTGGGCTTGACTTTTACTCCTGATCTGAAATGGAACACGTATATCAAATCCATTGCCAAAGTCGCTGGGAAAATGGTGAGATCCTTCTATCGCTTCAGTACATTTCTCATCCCTGATGCAATTCTCTACCTATATAAAAGCCAGGTACGGCCAACGATGAAGTACTATTGCCACATCTGGGGAGTAGCTGCCTTGATAGAGTTCAAAATAGACTTCGTGGCTTAGTGTGGAATGCCCTTTTCTCTTCCATGCAACCCTTACCATAGAACAGAAGAGACGTTGCGAGCCTGCCTCTGCTTTATAGTTATTTTCATGGCAAGTGCTCATCTGAACTTCAATCTATGAAACCCCCTTGCCAAACTTTCACGAAAACACTCGTCTAGCCAAAAGCACTATCAATAATTTCCCACACTTTATCTGTACCTAAGCCTAAAGGTAGATTCCATGAACAAAGCTTTGTTTACCCATTACCCCTTATCCTTGAGTGACCTTATGGCCTTGATAAGTGATGATTCTTGTGTAAAAAAAGATTACTTGAGTGCCATAAGCTATAATTGAAACCGAAACCAAAACTTGTGAAGAATTGTTGGTAAAATTATTTCTGACAAGAAATAGAAGTACGTAATAATTAAACGACCCGGATGTAAGCGTGACACACACAAAAAATAAATAAATAAATAACACACACGCTATCGTAATAATATATAGATTGTGGCTTTTAATATAGAATAAAATTACTCAGTTGTTTGAATTACATCTTTTAAAATGGGACAACAATTTTAGAAGGGAAAATATTAACCTCGGATTTCAAAGCACACGGAAGTCAAAATTTTTGAAGTAGTCGAAATCGTAATTGGATTTGTAAGAATGACAGAAGTTGGAGTTGTAGTTGAACTTTAATTTCCGTGGAATCAACAGACATTCTGAATATATAAAAATTTTGAGGTCGGAGTCGGTGCTTATCAATTCCGACCACGATTATGAAACCCTGCAATAAACACCGTTCATTATTTCTTGAATTCCATTGAAACATGACATTTCTTAAAACACAGCGGGTTAAAATAATTTTTCCCTGGAAATTTTATCCTTAATAAATAGAAAGGGATTCTTATTTTAGAGAGTTCAATTAAGAATGACATTTCTATCTGCATTCAATTAACGTTTTATGTGTTCATTTATTCAAATTATAATGATGGCTGTATTCTATCCGTTGTAACGACAGAATGGACCCCAAGGGCAATGGAAAAGAGTACAAAAAGGTCAAAAATCAGTTGGATAGACGATCTGGACAGCCAACCAGGTTCTACGTGGAAAGGCTTTGCTAGAGACAAAACTAGTAGAAAACTAAGGAGGGTTCATCTTCTTGATTGATTAAAACCTCTAATCGTGGTGATAGTGATGATAAACCCGTGTAGCAGAAGAAGTAAAACAAATGTTAAGACTAGAAAAGATATACGAAATAAAAATAGGTGAAGACAGTAATCTAGTAATCGCTAAGTTGGGCTAACAAGTCTCGTGAAATTATATATATATATATATATATATATATATATATATATATATATATATATATATATATATATATATATATTTGTTGCCTACATAACCCCCGAATAGGCCGGATAGTACCAACTGGGTAATCATTTTGGGAATGCTAGGCCTCCTATGTGTTGAAAACAAATCCTCCATCTTTTATCACGGTTATGCATCCATAGGTGAGTAAATAAGAAATTGCCGAAATAAATTATCGTATTTTTAGCAAAATGCACAGTTATTTATCGATTTTTTTCTTTTTTTTGCATCTCCTATTTGATGGTGTTTTAGCTATATTGGACTAACTAAAAGAAATTTATTTTTCAAAGATGCAAAAGTAGTGCTTTTCCTAAAAATAATTAAAATAGATAAATGGTTTTACTAATCTGAAAGATAATAATAATTATTATCATATTCAACGAATTTCACACTTCAAACACAAAAAAATGATATTTTTATAGGAAATTCGAAATACAAAATATGATAGGTTAATTTTTTTTTGCTTCTATTATTTTTAGATTTCTGTAAAAATAGTTCGTTTTAGGACGTAATGATACTTCACTTTATACAAAGTCGATCGAAACATTGTCGCCCTAGAAAAGACGACATGATTCCATTTCGGTTTTCTTTTTTTTTTTTAAACATCTACTAGTTAACCAATTGTGTACGAATCCCAAGAGTGATACGAGCTTTCTATCATGTCTGAAAGTTACACAATGTTGAACGACCTTGATCAGAGATGCGTCGGTGTCCAACTCATGCTCTCTACCGATCAATATTATGTCTATGGTTATGACAACAGAATATTCTTTTCCTTGTTTTGATTCTAAGGTATATATCCATTAATATCTTAAATGTTTTTTTTTTGTAGAGTGAAATGGTTCTCAGGTGATTAATTGTATCTAATTGTGTCGGATATATACTCGAGCGTCAAAATAATGAAAAGAATATGCTGCTGTCATAGCCCTAGTTATGACTAAAACGACCATTACCAGCATCCTCCAAATGCATCGCTCGGTTTCTACGAACAACAAAGACGTGTACAGGGTGATGAAAACGAAGTCTCCAGCCAACGTTATGCTCTTTGGTGTGGTTTTAAGTGAGGGCCATATCAAGCAACCTCATATCTTCGAAATCGGCTTCAAAGTCAACACCAAAGTGTACCTGTGTGTGTTGAAGTGTGTGGTGATCTTCTGGTGCGATCAGGTGGCTGCTGACAGACCCTGTGTGTGGCAGCAGGACTTGGCAACGGCACATATGTCCAAAGAAACCCAGGCTTGGCTTCAAAAGAAGTGCTACGACTTTGTACACTTCTCTCACTGACACCCTCCTCCCCCGACCTGAACCCGGTGAACTACATCATTTGGTAATACATCGAGAACATTATCAACAGGACACCCCCCTCACAACACCAAAGCTAGCCTTATCGCCACCATCCGCAGAGTATTCGCCGAGCTCCCGCTGGTGCTTGTGGAAAAGGTATGCTCCTAGTTCTGGACCAGTATAGATGCGCTGAAGGCAGCGACATTGAATAGATATCAGTTCTACAACATAATCACGTTACCTGAATTGATTTTTTAGGCTATAGTGTTGTTTTTTTTTTCTTAGGGCGACAAATTTATCGTTCCACCGTGTAATTAATTAATAATAAATAAACTAATGTACATATCATGTGAAAAGAAACGGTTTACACATAAGTAGTAACACGATTTTATTAGAAATGAGATATTGCCATTAGTTTAACCAAACTTTTAAAAAGATTTTAAGTAGTATGACATATTTTTGAAATGAGGATTGACAATTCGGATGTGGATTATTAGGACTACTGTTCTCATCCTGACTATTCTTTTCAAAACGTTTCGGCCGATGTATTCTTCGATCTTCTTTGTACCTTGGTATACCTTCTCGAATTCGAGAATCTGCACACATGGCCCCTTTGCGTAACAGATAAACTACCTGGTAACATTCAGTTTTAAGTGGCACTCTTCTGGAGGTTGAAGGTTCAATCTTCATTGCGGGCGATACTTAGAATACAATTGCGAATTACTTATGCCTTCAATCAGCTCATGCCTGAAGGAACACGGGCATGCTACGCCCATAGATAAAAAAAGGGGTTCTGTTTGAAATTCCATGTCCATTTCCCAAATCGACAGAAAGATTCACGAGTTCGACAAGATACACCCGACGACGTTCGGAGGTTACATTGACAGAAACGTTGTGAAAATAACAATCAATGTGAGTGCAGTAGTCCGAAGAATCCAAATACTGTTTATCACCAACTATCATGTTTTCGTTCTAATTAGTAAATGTTTCTATATATCACATGTAATGTCTGTGCAGATTCAAATCTCGGCATCTAGCGTTCAAGTGAAATAAATAATTTGTCTTAGAAGACCATCCCCCAAAGCTAAACTCCCTTCATTGGATGCATAGAATGTATACTTCTCTTCTATCACCTCACGGTTAGAGATGTTTTAATTGCCTGTCGCCTAAGTTGCTAAATTAGTGAGAGTATGATGGTTACCATAATGAAAGTTTTCTTGGGTAGGTCACCCTTTCGGCGTGTACCCCTCTTGGGGAGTCGTCGAAATTAATAAGAAGACGGGAGTGTTCGAGCGGTCTAGAAACAGATCTGGGCATGAAAATAACAAAGAAACAAAGTATTTAAAAAACGAAACGATTTTTATATACGTTTCAGCATCCAAGGTTACAATAATATTGTAAGTTGTAGAAGTCATAGAAAGTTCGAAATTTTTCATTTTGTGTAATGACTCTGGAACAACTTTTTTTTTATAAGGTAGTCACCATTTACCAAGGCCTGGAAGCCATTCGGGGATAAAGGTTATTGCGTGTACAGTAATCAATGGGATAGTATGGTAGTAATCGTTAGTATTGAAGATTTGATAAAGTGTCTTACTTAAGGGGGCGGTTCATAAGGAATTTGTTTATGTTGGACTTGAAGACATCCAAGTTGTAGTCAGGTGGGAAACAGGCAAACGGAACAGAGTTCCACAGGCGTGCACTTCTAAGAAAGAAGCTTTGTTCATGGAATCTACGTTTTGGCTTTGGCACAGATAAAGAGTGGGGAAAATTTTTGACAGTGGGTTCAGATAGACGGGGTTTTATCGTGAAAGATTGGCGAGGGGGGCCAGAGATTGGAGCTCAGACGAGCACTTGCCATGGAAGTAACGATAAAACAAAGACAGGTTCGCAACGCCTCTCCTGTGAGAGAGAGGTTGCAGGGAAGAGAAAAGGGCATCCCTCACGAATCCTACTAAGCCTATTTTGTAATCTGTCAAGGCAGGATAGGTATTTTAGCAGCTCTTGCCCAGATATGGCAGCAGTACTCTATCCTTGAACGTACTTGGCTACAATTTTTCCAGCGACCTTGGCAACAGACTTGATGTTCGTGTTTCATTTCAGGTCAGGAGTAAAGGTCAATCCCAGAAGCTTATCAAAATATGGAGCCTCCCTAGACGAGAGCCATCCCTTTCAATTGATGCCAGAAGGGGATAAGAGCGTTGATGATTTAAAGATCGGAGCTTGCTTTGAGATGCATTAAAAGTAACCAGCCACTTCTTCCCCCATTGTACCAGGCGCTCAAGATCAGAGGATAGAGAATCAGAGAAAACTTTGTCATTTACGGCCTTTGATATGTTGTCATAGATGGTCGTGTCATCAGCATAGATGTCAACGAATAATTTAAGCATGTGTTTTAGGAGGTCATTGATGTAGATCAGGAAGAGAGTTGGGCACAGGATGGACCCCTGAGGGACTCCAGCATTAATACTGTGGGCCTCTGATTTCTGTCCATCAACCACTATTCTTATGCACATATCAGAGAGGAATGATTTAATGATTGAGAAAACATTTCCAGTTATACCGTCGCTGGAAATCTTGTGAAGTAGGCCCTTATGCCATACCTTATCGAAAGCCTTAGATATGTCAAGAGCAATTGCCCTAGAAACGAAGCCTTTGTCGAGAGATTCACTAATCCTATGAGATATAACCGTTAGCACATCTGCTGGAGAACGGAAACCATATTGCATGTCACTAAGAAGGTTCTTTCTGCTGAGGTGGTTGACTACTTCTCTATTTAATATGGATTCCAGCAACTTACTAATGACACACAGGAGACTTATTGGTCTCTACTGAGAGGGAGACGACTTATCACCTGAATTCTTAAATACAGGACATACTGATGAGGTTTTCCAGGGTGTTGGAAAGCACTTCTCCTTAAGGCAACGCTTAAAGAGTTTTGTAAGTATGGGGGCAAGTTCTGGTTGAAACTTTTTCAGCACTATAATTGGAATGCCGTCAGGGCCAGTTGCTTTACTGGAATCAAGGTTATTGATTATTTTGGCAACCTCACGCACAGATATTTGTATGTTGCATAGTGTGTTGTCTATTATAGGAGGAAATAGGGGGAGTTGATGGCCTTCGTCGCATAGGGTTGAATTAGCTGCAAAGTTCTTGGCAAATAGTTTGGCCTTGTCTGATGCTGATGATATCACCTGAGGTCCATTGATGATGGTTGGGATAGAATGCACGCTTCTGTTCAGGATCCTGTTTGCTGTTTGCCAAAACTGGTGGAAACCAAGCCGCTTCTCAGCTACTTTGGATTTAACGGACTGGGCATATAGCTCTCTTGCATTTTTTATTACTCTTTTACAGTGGTCGCTGGCAGTCTGGAAAGCAGCTTTAGTCTCAGTGCATCTATTACGTTGGTAATAATGGAAAAAGTGATTTCTGTGCGCGATGTTTCTCCGTCTTGGTTTCAGCCGTCTTTTACCTTCGAATATTTTTATATCTTCTTCTTCTTCTTCTTCTTTCCCTCCGGCATTGTTCTCCATTCTTATTGGCTAAAACCTCTGGCCATATAGGGAGAAAAGAAGAAGGGGAGGAAGGAAGGAAGGATGGAAGGAAGGAAGGCAGGAAGGATGGATGGAAAAGGGAAGGGTAGAGGGGAAGAGAAATAGCGAGAGTATACTGTAATTGTCGTAGTATTAGTAATTTTGGCAGTACTTGTGCAGTTTAATCAAGATATTAACAAATGAAAATATCAAAAATGTTTCAATTGTACGTATCAGTTATATTGTATGTATCCGTTATGGAATGAAGTTCTTCGAAAAAAAAACATTCACTTAATTTCATCAAGTAGTTTTGTTTTACAGCGAAAAAACAATTTGCTATGATACCGAGCAAAAGGTTTGAGTTTTAGGAAGAAAAGCTAGTATTAAAGATGCGGAGGGAGTGCCGGCGCTTTAAACTGAGTTATCTTCCCGTGGCGTTTCTAAAATCCAAACAAAAATTAAAATTTCAAGATGTCTGCATTCAACGTGCTCACATAAAAACGTTTTTCCGCTGTAAAAAAAAAACTACTTGATCAAATTAAGTGAATTTTTTTTCGGAGATCTTCAGTTCAAAACGGATGCGTACAATATAACCTGTTTTTCGATATGTTCATTTCTTAATGTCTTGATTAAACTGTACAAGTACCGCCTTGGCTTCACTACAATAGAATATTAACTTGACCAACCAGGTTACTTCGCCGACTAGACGGGTATACGCTTTTTTTGAGAGGAGGATTACAATGTGGGTTCTCACTCCAAAAATGACCTTGTGTCTTAGATTGCTACTGTGCGAGGCATGTCAACACACTTATGTACTCTATATGCACAACATCCCCATTTCCCTAGTAATGTTTCCTGCTTCCTCCTGCTAAGGCTACCCAAACCGCGACCGACGTAAAAAATGATCGTGTCACTAAAAGTCACATGACTTGTCAACGCCACAAGATATAGTTCAACGGCTACAGACTCACAGTACATACTATTACAAAGGATTTAATTTTCTGTTCTATTTCTCTAAGAAATAACCAAGGATTTATAAAAACTGGTCCAAAATTATTTTCCGAAAGTTTAAGAATTATTTTACTTTTAAACATGTATGAATAAATATAACTATTTTCATCGGGAAAATACTATGAAGTGTTTTATATTTGTTAAAAGTGTATTTAAGTAATAATTTACAGGTGACTTAATAAGTTCAAAATGTGTCCGTTTTACAATAATTGTTAAATATTATTTTCTTACAATTTGTTCTCTTTATAATACAGCACAAAATGTTTCTTTTTTTAAACTGTATATTTATAGGATCTAAAAAAGTGAATTCTTGATCACAAGTTGAGAATTTTAATTTTTGTTCCGTTTTAAAATCTGTTAAACAAATCATTTTTACATGCGATATTTTGAAAATCTGTTTTCTTTTGGAGATATACTTTGTTCTCAATAAACGTATCTTTGACCGTGACATTAAAATAAGAGTTTTAAGTTTTCATAACTACCGTTTTAATTCATTAAATTACATTTAAAAGTTTTAGTGTATTTATAAAAATATTGCAAGTTTATTATTTCTGTCAAAAAAAGCTTTGCATAATAATATTAAAAAGAAAATTAATGTTTAGCGGTGTTCAAAAGTATTTAGTAAAAACATATTAAAAAAACTGTAGACAAAATTTTTATGCATTTATTTTCAAATAGTTTTGAGTTTTCTCATCAACAAGTTTTACTGCACTTACAAAATTCATTAATTAATTAGTTTTTGGTGCTTATTCAAAATACGCACTGAGCTGAATTATTATTTAGTACCCACTTCTTAATAAAGTCATCCAACAGATTTTTCTATAAGTTTGAATTAAAAAGAAATATTTTCCCACTAGTAACTTTGTATTTAAATTATTTGTTTGAATTGAAATCGATTTCATTTAAATTTATTATCTATCTCTCGTTTTAGTTCTTAGAAAGTATTTCTCGTTCGATTTTAATTTGTTTAATTATTGTTTACTAGCGGTGGGGAGCGTCCGGCTTTGCCCGGTCGTAAAATACGCTTAAGCATGATATTTTAATTTGTCCAGATTCCGTATATATTATTATAGAGTTGTAATTTCAAAAGTAAAACAAGAGCAAAGTATTTAGGTATCATCAGCTAGAATCGAAACCGAAAGCAAAACTTTAGCATTCAAAACAGGTGACGTTACCACTGTACCAACGTGACACGTATATAAACTTATTAAAAATTAAGTATAAAAATAAACTAAGATAAATGTACACAATCACAACGATTTGTTTACATGTTGACCTCTTTTGACCTCTTAAAACAATTTTAACCGGCTAAAGACCCATAAAAGAACAGTTAATGAAATATCCAATCATTTGAGGCCCCTAGAGCCGCTCTGCGAATTTTAGTTTCAGAGGAGATAGAGCTTGAAAATATGGAGGCAGATCGATAGATATAGTGAGTTTTATGAATTAGACTTATTCCCTAAATTCATAATTAAGTTTTTGCAGTATTCAGTTGTCTTCTTCACGTAATTTTGCACACGCAATTCTTGTTTTTTTTTTTTTTTTAATTTTTATTCATATTGAATAAAGTTTAGTTTTACCATAAATCGAATGTGTTTCTTTTTTCCCCCCTTTTAAATGCAATTTTAAAATAAATAATTTTGGTCTTTAAAAATACTATAAAACAACGAAATGATTATTTGCGGAAACAATACATAACTGACCCGTTTAAATTAATATTTTTTCCTTTCTTTTGTTTTTCAAATAATTATTGAATGTTCGATTTCTGTATATATCCTGTTCCATATTTCTCTGCCTTACAATGCATTTTATGCTGTGTTCTAATGGTTTTGTAAAATTTTATAATTCATTATCGATAGTCTTTCTGTTCGCCAGATCTTGCTTTCTTCTACCGCAAGCGTGACGTCATTTTTCAATGACAAGGCATCTATTACGTCGGTCGTACACTAAATAACAAGCTAGACATTAGCCAGCAAGGTCAACGATCATTTTATTCACTGAATGTCGCTTACAACAACACGGTAATCGCTCGGCTATTATCAACTGCACAGCACCTTGTAACTGTCAGTTTTTAATATTGTCTTGTAACAACGTGTATCCCCCTTAGAAACCCATTTCTATTCACAGCTGCTATTGTGTTCGTGTTATTTCGCGCAAGGTCGCTGTTGGGTTCAAGAGGAAACAAGCAAAGGGACAGGTTCGTAATGTGGGTCGTTAGAAAAAAAAGAAAAAAGAATTGTCAGTGTCTGGGACTTGTCATCTTTACCATTAAAAGCGTTCGTCTCTGAATCACTGTTGTAAGCCGGATGCGGATTTTGCTAGCGGAACCACAATTGAAAATCGCTCTTTCCCCCTTATTATTCCTTGATAATGTGAAGAAATAAAATAGGTTATTGATAAAGATGATTTCGCTGAGAGACGATTACATAAAAAAGGAAGAAAAAACGAATAAAACGTGAATATTCGGAAGTGTTTATTCGTCTAATTGTTTTGTTTTCCAATACCTCAACTAAAAAAACCCAAAGATCTGCAAAAAAAAAAAAGACAAACAAACAAAATAAACAAAAACTGTGTATGAAATAAAACGAAAATTAATAAAAGAAAAAAAAAAGATTCTATACTCATCAATTCATAAACTAAGAAGATTAATAGATTTTGTCGTTGCTTTTCTGGTGTTGCGATATAAACTTTCAAAGTTTAGCAACCCATAATTTCTTTAGAAGTTGACGAAAACATTTCCTTAACAGTTATATAAAACTAACTGATCTACAAATCCCGTATATTCCAGCCGGGTTGATTACGAAACATTGCTATATAGAATGCTAACAAAATACCTACCCCAGGGTTTGTATTCTCCAAGTAAATATGATTAATTTAGCACAAGTTTATATTTCCTACGACCTACTGAGGATGGGGGTTGACTCCTAAATATATTTAAATTATATATTTCAAGTAAGTAAAATATTTGTTTACTTTCTGTAATATTGCGTTGTGATTTGGCTTTCAAGCGCACCTGATGCGTATTCTAGTTTTTAAATTAAATCAACGCTTCTATAACGGAACTCACACCCTGGACTTATATATATATATATATATATATATATATATATATATATATAATTCCAGATTAATATTTTCCAAATGTAAAGCAATTAATGAAGTTTTAACGAGGTTACTACAAAAGTGCTCAATACGGAAGTAGGGCAAGATATGCTTGTATTTGTTTTACATAAGCATTAATATGTTGCTACACATTCATGAGCATGTTTAGGGCAGCCAGTTGCGAGTAACTAGTGACCTCTTCAGGCGATAGTGCTTGAACTTTTATGTAAAAAATATAGCTTAAAGAGATCTCTAGTTTCATGTATCTGGCTGACCGAAACATGTTCCTGAATATATCGCGACCTATTAATGCTTATCATAAAACAAATAAAAAGTATATATATATATATATATATATATATATATATATATATATATTACATGGGGGTCGCCACTTATCAAGGCCCGAAGGCCACTCAGGGATAAGGGTTATTGCGTGTAAAGTAATCAATGAGATAGTATTGTAGTAATCATTAGTATTGGGGATTTTGATAGAGTGTCTTACTTAAGGGGGCGGTTTGTCAGGAGTTTGTTTATGTTGGACTTGAAGACGTCCAAGTTGTAGTCAGGTGGGAAACAGGCAAGCGACAGAGAGTTTCACTGGCGTGCAGTTCTAAGAAAGAAGCTTTGCTCATGGAATCTATGTTTGGATTTAGGCACAGATAAAGAGTGGGGAAAATTATTGACAGTAGTTTAAGCCAGACGGGTGTTTTTCGTGAAAGACTGGCGAGGGGGGGACGAGGGATTGGAGCTCAGACGAGCACCTGCCATGTAAATAACGATAAAACAAAGACAGGCTCGCAACGTCTCTTCTGTGGGAGAGAGCTTGTAGGGAAGAAAAAAGGGCATCCCTCACTAAACCACAAAGTCTATTTTGTACTCTGTCAAGGCAGGATAGGCTGTTTTTAGCAGCTCCTGTCCAGATGTGGCAGCAGTACTCCATCCTTGGACGTACTTGGCTTTTATACAGATAGAGAATTGCATCAGTAGTGAGATATCTTCTGGAATGTTAGAAGGATCTCACCATTTTCCCTGCGTCCCTGGCAACAGATTTGATGTACGTGTTCCATTTCAGATCAGGAGTAAAGGTCAAACCCATATATATATATATATATATATATATATATATATATATATATATATATATGTCGCCATTTCTCATTGTACCTGCGACTTTATCTGTTTTATTTTTTCGATTAACTTATATTTAGCTTTGTTTATCTATTTATTCCTTTAGTCTGTCTTCTCTCCTTTATGTGTTTTTGTTTATAGTGTCATCGAGTTCCTCTCATTTTTTATTTGATTTTATTTTACTCGGTTCTTTTTTCTTCATCAGTTTCTTCTTCTTCTTCTTCTTCTTCTTCTTCTTCTTCTTCTTCTTCTTCTTCATTTCTTATTTCACCGTTTTTCACCTTCTTCTTATTATTCTCCTCTTCATTCCTCTCTTACTTCCTCGTCTCCTATTTGTTTTCCACTTCTTTGTCATTTCTTTCTTTCGCCTCTTCTTCTTTGTCCAGATACTCTTCCTCTTTACTATTTCTCGTCTTATTCCCATTTTTCTCTTTTCCTCTTCATCTGCTCTTCCTTTTTTGCATCCTCTTTCTTTTTCTCCTTATTTTAACTCGCGCCCTTCTTGTCTCTCTACATCTATTTACCTCCTCTTCTTATTCGTCCCCTCTTTTTATCTCCATTATTTTCGTTTTCTTAACAAATCTGTCTTTTTCCTGTCTCGCATTGCCTATTTTCTCATCCTCTCCTTCTTCGAACCCTTCTCTTTCGCCTTCTCTTTTTTCTTTCCTTTTCCTCTTTCCTTTCTTCCTTTATTACCAATCTACATTTTGTTCTACTGTTTGTCTTGTAGGTTTCTTTCTTTTTCACTTTTCCACTCTCCCTTTCCGCACTGTAATCTTATTCGTTTTCCCTCTTTTGTCCGATACGCTTTTTTCTCTTCTCGTTTCTCTTTCTATTCTACTTGTATCAGTCTCCTCTTTCACCTGGTAGTTATTCCTTTTATTTTAACACTCTCCGTTTCTACTTAACTCAACGTAACTCTAGTTATTAGTGACGTCTCTACTTCTATTCTTTTCTATCATTCATTTCTTATGTAGTTCGTTCTCCGTCTCACTTCATCTAAAGCTAGCATTTTAGTCGTGAGTAATAGCATGCAAAAAGATAGACTGACTGAACTTTAAACACATTTTCAAATGGAGATAAATAAGGAGTATCTTCCTTACTCATGACTAAAATACTAGTTTTATGTTAGTGTCTTTAACTCCCCCCCTGCCATCTATTTTTGCTGATGAGGAAACTATGTTTTAAAGGACAAAACTTTTGTCAAATTATTGTCAATACTTATTGTCAATTTCAATAAAATGAACATCGTTTCCGAAACGATCGTACGATCGAGTTGATTTTGTTTGTTTTTTTCCTTTTGAAACTGATTTTTAATTCACAATCACGAATTGTTTTACTAAAAAATATATATATATATATATATATATATATATACATATATACATATATATATGATGTAAATAATATATATATATATACATACATATATACATTTATATATACATATATATACATATATATAGTTATAAAATATATATGGCGATTAAGCTACACTGAATATTCCGCGTTTCATTCACTCTAGTACGCTTCAGGCTTTTGCGCCAATAGAGTGGATGAAACGCGGAATATTAAGTTTAGCTTAATCGCCATATATATTTTATAACTTACTAACTAGATCTACCTACGTATTGAGCACTTTTGAAGTAAATACTTTAAGTTTACGCATAAATTTATACTTTCGTTTATTAATTTATGTGAGTAAATGAAGGAGTTATATATATATATATATATATATATATATATATATATATATATATATATATATATATATATAAACATACATTCTCAATTTGTGATCAAGTCTACTTTTAATATAAAGAACCGGAACTTTTTCGATGGGAGGGATGTGAATTGTATATTGTAGAAAAAACAAACAATAATAGATGTGCTTCAAAGTCTGAGATTGAAAATCCGAATTTTGAATGGGTTTTTAATTTTTCATCTGTTGTATTTCGAAGTATGAAATTCGGTGAATATGATATAAATAACTGGTATGCTTCAGATTAGCATATAAAAGTAGTTTCATTTTTTTATGGAAAACACTATTTTAGATATTTAAAACATACATAAAATATTTTTTCAGGAAGCCCAATTTTGTCAATATTGCACCCCGTCTAGCGATGGCGTCACGATAAACATACCTTTGACAGTCCTGTCGAAGCACCAAGTATTCAGCTACCGACAAGATTTAACATCTACTTTCTCTCAAGTCCCATCTTTTTTTACCTTTTTTCTTTTAAACAATTTTTCCTCTATTTATTCCCTTCCTCTTCCTCTTCTATTTTCAGGCAAAAAAAAAAAATGTTTGTTATTTTCAGCGAAGAAAAATTATAAGTAAAAAAAAAAATATGTGAACAGAATTAATGTGTTATTTGGCAGTTCGATGTTGCCGCCTTCAATTCTCGCGTGAAATAAAGACGAACGGAAAGAAGAAACATAAACTCATTTCTACATTTTCGAAACCACCGAAGACCATTTAATTATTATTTGCTCGTTGGAAGCCTTGTCTATGTGCAACGGAACACGACGAAATATTCGGTAAGCAGAATACCATTCTATATTCCTAAAATATCATTATCCATGGACACATGTTTCGCCTATACTACTCAGCAGCGTTACTAGACTTCTTCTCCTCCTCCTTCTCCTCCTTCTCCTCCTCCTTCTCCTCCTCCTTCTCCTTCTTCTTCTTCTTCTTCTTCTTCTTCTTCTTCCTCTTCTTCTTCTTTTTCTTGTATCGTGGCGTGTTCATGCTGTAAATGAAATCATGGTTAATGTTCTCCATAGGCTTCGGTCCATTGTTTGTCCGATTCCTCTGAAGACATCACATGAGTTTATACCTGGCAGAATACATGGGATGGGCTGCTATTACCTACCCCACCCAGCGCAGTGGCATCTGACTCGTCTGATTGCACCTATCCGTTGTCCTTACATCATCCGCATAGCTGCAGTCGAATAACATAACTCTTAATACCAAAGAACCATTGCTCTGCTAGAGATTCTTCCCCATGGCTACTGCCGACGTCATCAGAGTTACCTCCTCCTAGATGCATGTCTTAACTAAGACAAGGAGTGCATCCCTCCCACTGAATGAATGCGCCTCCAGATATCAACTTGGAAATGTCTTATGATTCGTCGCGGTACATACAGCACCTTGCCTTCCCAAATGCTCACCCATCAGGTGATAAACATAGCGAGATTCAAAATACTTCTATCCCAAACCTTGCTAGTAAAAGGAACGGGATGTATCGTTTTTATAGATGGCATCTTATTTGCGTATTTACTATCTACGTACTCGATATTTAGACAGAGCAAATGAAGGTACACCAAAATAAAGGCATGACAAATGACTAGCTGTTTTTTGTTTTTTTTTGCAATACATTTTGTAAATAGTAAACAAAACTTTGTTTTAGACTTGTGGGAATTTTAAGGGAAATAGAACATTAGTCAAAGATTAGAAAATAACATCCGTTTACTTTTTAAAATCGTAATTTTTTAATTAGTGTTTGTTTTTTATTAGTAAATGTTTACAAAATATGACAAATCCTGGTCCATCAGTATGAAAAAAAAAATGTTAAAACGGAATAAGAGAATACCGGCCCGTTTAAATTACAATCGGTTGGTACTTGCTGTTCTTGACATATGAATCCCAGGTTGCTTGAATGACGTGCTTAAATATCAGACGGATAGAAAGTCAGTTGAAGCCATGTCGTGTATTGTTGTGTCTTAGTTTGTCGTACGTATATATTAAAACCTATTTTATTGCGATTGTATTCGACTATATATACGTCAACGCATTTTACCTACATACGAGGTGGAAATAAGTTTTCTATTCCCCCAAGTAATGCCACCTTATTGAAATGTATAGAATTAAAAATATAATCATCCAAGGACGCGTATTTTATCGTTTCACACGATTGTAGCTAGACATAGTGTGATTCGAAAACGGGACACCAGCGCGACGGTATATCACTGAAACAAACCGCCATAATAGAAAATAGAAGGAATCTATCGCTTTCTATAGAAGCCATTTTATTTGTTTATTGTATTTTCGGTATTCTTAGAAATTCAATTACTTGTTTGAAGATCGGTCAATTTTATGACATATAAACGATTTTGGAATTCTTATTTAACTGCATTCCTACGAGGACAAAGTTAGACACAAAATCGGTTTTAATTTTGGAAAAAAACCATCTCCCTTCTGGATTCGAATAAATTGACTGGGTTTAGAACTGAACATGAGTAAGAAAGATGACAGATGACTGAATTCGTAATTAAACGACCTGATGCCACATTTTATCTTTCTTCTTTTACTAGCAAGGTTTGGTTAGGAGTATAAGCGTCGGTTTGAATCTCGCTATGTCTAGTACCTGATTCTGTGCATAAGGTTCAACATATTTTAAAATATTTATATGCTAGAAGAACCAGTTTCCCGGTATTACCCGGGAAAATATAGCACCAAACAAAAACAATGGAGTAATAAGCAAAATTATCTCTTCTACGATATTGTTAAATCGATATTTAAAAATAAATGGATAGTAAAAATAAAAAATCTCCGAGTCTAAAATCTTTCTTTGTAATTTCGGTTTTATTTTTGCGCATGCAGTTTTTTTTACTGTTTACACGTACCTCGACTCCTGAAAAAATAGAATTTAAAAATGTTTTAGTAAACTATAATATATTTGTAAAAAAAAGTTGATTTTAAAATTGATTTTAAAGAATAATTGCTATTTACAGTATAGACATATGTATAAATTGATCTCGCAGTATTAATGCCGTATTTTTTATTAAAAATTTTAAGTTGATATATTTTCCTGCAATGTTAAAAATGTCATTTTCTTATTGTTTCGTTTGTTTCCATCGATAAATATTATAAGAAACATTTAAATGCCATATAGATATGGTTTAATTATTAACAAATCCAAGTGTAAATCTTGCCCATACAAATGTATAAACATATACACATACCTGAGTGTTTGGCTTGTTTGAATCAATTAATATCGGCCACAACACGTAAATACAGCATTGTTAATTTTATTAGTAGAAACAATAAGTATTTCCTTTTAATTGACTAAAGAAGGGTTGGATATTTAATGATATTTTCTAAAATTAATTATCTAAAATAATTACAAAGTTATAAATAATATTGACAACTAAGTGCATTAACTAAAAAAGACCGTCTATTGATCTATTTATTTATAAAAAAGCAGAATGCTTATAAAGAGTAATTGAAAACATTAGCCGATAAGTTCTCCACCCAGCCTATTGCTCTCGCTGGACATGCGCACACATTTGATAGACTCCCCGAAGAATAGATCTACATAAGGTCAGTACGTCCTTCATTAAAATTTATGTTGAGTTATTTTGTTTTAATTAACACGGAATCTGATTGAACCACACGAGAAATATGCACCAGTATAGGGTCAAATAATGAAAAAAAGGCTTTCTCAATTTCAGATATTATTCATCTGGGGCGACGCTGATTAAGAAAATATCAAATCTGATTTGGCAATACAGACAACTAAACGTACACACAAACGAAGGTCTTTATATTATATATGAAAATATACATTGAAAAATGTTGCGGTTTAAAGATAAAGTTTAATATAGGCACCATTATCAGTTTTATAGAAATTAAATGAAAGAAATTTATTTTGGGGATCAGAATTTATTGTTATCAGAACTTGTCAATTAAATCGATCAATGAAATAGGGAAATATGAACAACATAAATCTTAGTGGGAGAAAAATATGTATATACAGGGTGTCCATTATGTAGCCAGACTTTGTGGAAGCATCCTGTAGATCAGCGGTTCTCAACCTTTTTTGACCCATGGACCCCTTTCCCCTTCTTTTTTTTCTTGGTGGACCCCCTTATAATTTTTGGTCATAAAACAATATTCTATTTCTCAGTATAATTTTTGAGGCTTTTAATAAACAAATAAATATTATATAATTAAACTTTATTTTTAAATGAAAACTAATTTAATGCAAATAAAGTATTTTACAACAATTATAATAAAACTTGATTAACGCTAACTGTTTTTTGGTGTTTTTGTTTTTGTAAATTCACGTAATGAAATGAATGTGTGTGCGTGTGTGTGTGTGTGTGTGTGTGTGTGTGTGTGTGGTTTTGGTACTTATGCAGGATACGGGCCGTGCTATTTTGTAGATAGGATTTTTAAGTTATACTCAATTTTTACGGTATGTTTTGTTCCATTAAATTGTTAGGTGAATGTACATACATCTCAACCTTTTCCCGGCTATTGCCCCCAAAAGCTATTTTTGACTTAAGTTAATTCATAATCGCCTCCAAGAATAAATAATAACAAATATTGTAATTATGACTAACCAACACTGGAAACATTTTGTACATGCAAATGGAAAACAAATTAATTAAAAATAATTTTATTGCAAATTTACAAGAAATGTAGAGAGTCTAACTAGTGTGAGCCCTGAGATTGGTGATGTTTCGCTAAAAATTCAATGTCAGGTTTAATATTACTCAAGCAGATACGAATATTTCCACGAGAAATAATGTCAAATCTGTTTCGTTCCTTCTGTAAAATGTGATTCACAGCGCTGAATCCAGTTTCGACAATATATGATGTTGGGAAACACAAAAGGATTTTCGACATTTGTGATCACAAATTTGGATACAGTGATTTTACAGTGTTTGATTGCCAAAATGCACACAAAGTTTCTCTTTTGAACTTTATTTGCAATTCATCATTGCATTTTATCTCGATGATTTCCTCCTGGATATTTTCGTGTGCACTGAGAGGATCACAATCGAATGGGTCAATCATCAATGGCTCAATAGTGAAGTCAAATAAATCGGAAAATCTGATTTCTAGATCATTTTTCATGGCTGACATATGGTTACAATAAATAACAATGTCATTTTCACATAAGTCGATTTCCGCTAGTTCGGGTATATTATCAAATTGCCTTCGTTTTAAATTAATTCGAAACATATTAAGTTTTTCAACAAAAGCTCTCATCACCCGTTTACAGTCTATCAGGGTTATCATTTTTCCTTGCAGCAGAAGAGAGACTTCATTTAACTTACGGAAGATCCAACTAAGATAGTGTATATTTTTCTTTTGAGCTTGAATTTCGATAGCTAAGTCTGACTGTCCTTCTGTTTGTAGGAATACAACTATTGCATTAAATAAGTTTACAAATCTTTGCAAACAGTTGCCTTTGGATAGCCACCGGACATCGGTATGCAAAAGGAGTCTTATATATTGTTCGTCAGTATCAACACAAAATTTTCGAAAAAGACGGTCACATTTACTGTTAGATTTGATTTTGTTTATTGTTTTTATAACAGTATTCATTGACTGATTTAGAATAGGGCTTAAATTTTTGGCCATGAGTTGATACCTATGTAGCACACAGTGTATAGCTAAAATATATGGGCACAGCTTTTTCAAAAAAGAAATAAATCCTTTGTGTCTTCCCACCATAGCCATTGCACCATCAGTAGCACATTAAACTAAATTTTTAGTATATGGAATATCTTTTTCTTCAAAAAAAGTTTTCACAGCAGAAAATATGGAAGCGCCTGTAGTGTCAGTCTCCAACAGTTTTACAAACAATAAATCCTCTTGTAATGCACAATTATTATCAAAATATCGGACATATCCCATTAAAAGAGCCTTATTGTCAACAGCAGTACTTTCGTCGATTTGAATGGAAAAGTTTGTAGTTTTCAATCTTTGAATTAGTACGTCTTCGATATAATCTGACATTTCATCAATTCTCCTACGGATAGAATCATTACTCAAAGGTATTGCCTTAATGAAGGATCTTGATTCATAATTTCTGTTATTACTGCTTCTACTGCAGGCTTAATAATCTTTTCAGCTGCCGTATGTGAGCTACCTGTTTTCGCAATAATTTCAGCAATTTTGTAGGAGGCAATTAGTCCACCGTCATTAATTTTTGTCTGCTTCTTAAATAATGAAATCAAAGTACTACGACTTTCTAACGCAGATTTCAATTCCTGAAAATATTCGATAGGCTTACTGACTTTATCGGGGTGTTTTCTTCTCATGTGGTCTGAAAGCCGAGAGGGTTTCATGGCTTCATTGGATAAAGATTGATGACACATGAGGCAAAAGGGCTGCTTTGGGTCTGTAGAGTTTTTGATGAATCCATATTGTAAGTACCCATCGATATACTGTCGACACTTCTTTTTTGCCGAGCTTGCCATAAAAAATAAGGGTGCGAGCTGTAATAAACTAGCGTATGGTTGCAAGAAAAAAATACGGACAAATTGAGTAAGATTAAATTATTTTTATTTTCACCACAAAGCAAATGGTTGTTTGTTTGTTTGTTTTTTATTATTTCCTTGATGGCGTCGACGGCAACGGTGAGTTTGTTGATTCGGCAGTCGGTGACGGCGGTGGTGCGAGAGCTTACCACGATGGCGGCGACGATGACGTAGACAGTAGCAGTCGGTGACGACTATGGGGAGGCGATGATGTCGGCGGTGAAGTTTATTGATACGTCAGTCGGTGATATCAGAGAAGCGGCGGCGGCGTCGGTGATAGCCTTGTTGTTGATGTTAGCAGTAATGACGGAGCGAGTTTTATAAACGTGATGCTCGTTTTGTCGCTTGTTGTTTTAATGCGTGTTCCTCCTTTGGTCGCCGGCTGGAAAGAGCAGTAGAGAACTCGAATTTCGCGCCAAGTCTTTTTTTCTTCGTTTTCCTTCGGAGCTCTCCGGAAACGGTGCACGCTCAGTGTATCGCCGTCCGACATTAGTTCCGGATATTGAGTTAGTGTTTTGTTTATGTAAATATGAACGAATCTGTAACATAACAGAGCGAATGAAAATTGTAAACACTTGTAAGACAATGTCACTGGAGAATCGGATTTACTGAAATAAATTGAATATTCAAAAATGACAATTCATTTATAAGAGAGCAATTCATAGGTCACGTGACCAAAGTTTCGCACTAATAGTTTAGCTACGCGTTTATAATTTCAAAAAATTTAAAAAATTTACTCGCAAAAATGTCAAAATTTTTCACAGATAAAATTGATTGAAACCCCCCCCCCCAAATTTGATTTTCGCATACTAGGGGGCGATTCGCCCCCGGTTGAGAACCGCTGTGCTGTAGATTATGTAGCCAGACTTTGTTAGCACCCTGTATATACACACACACACACACACACACACACACGCACACACACACACACACATGTATATATATATATGTGTGTGTGTGTGTGTGTGTGTGTGTGTGTGTGTGTATGTCTGTGTGTGTTGGGGTGGAGAGGGCTCCCATAAGCCGTGGTGAAGGCAACCTTTCTAAGAGAAGCAAATCTCTAATTTAAAGAA
>NC_136495.1:58266915-58274415 GCF_053919585.1 Euprymna scolopes | reverse complement strand
TTTTCTTATGAGATGATCATCTTTAGTTAACTATTACGTGTAATTATATTCATGCAGATATTCTACATGGTTTATACTTGCATAATATTTGCGTAAAAAGTTTATAGTAAACACGAAATTGTTTCCATATATATTTATGCATACGTATATATTTTTGTTTTAAAAATTTTGCCTACCAAACTCCTAGTGTTTTGGGTCTACAGACATGAAACTTCATATATACGGTATTTGACTCCATGCGAAACTTTATATTTGGGTTTTAGCCCCGAAAAATCTTCGCAAAAGTGTGAAAATCAAAAAAAAAAAAAAAAAAATCAAATTTGCCAGGTGAAGGTCGAATGCCGGCATTACGAATGCATAACGTAGTAGCTATTGGTTCATGTTTTAATTTTTAGCCTTGCAGTAAACATGTTTTCATAGCCCATTCATTGACGGCAGAGGCAACATAAATTGTGAGCTGAACGTTTTAGTTTCGATTCTCGGTGGTGACGCATGTGCCTTTTTTAATACTTTTTAAATCATTGCTATATATTGTATCCAATCTATCTGTCTGTATACTATAAGAGTGAAAATGTCTGTCTGTCTTTTATTTATGGTAGTAAAGGAAGACTATTATACAGAAAGGCATTACTTTACATGTGCCACTATTTCTCAGTGTCACTGTTTCTAATACACTTTACAGCATGGCCGAGTGGTGATTTGGCCATGAGTGTAGAGATACAAGGAAATCCATTTCCATAATTCCCTTTCTCACTCTCTCTTTTTCTGTACCCACCATCATGATGTGAGGACGCATTTTCTGTCTCTCCGTAAATGAGGGGGCCACCCCCTCCCTCAAAACTAGTTAAGGTAGGTTAGTTAGCTTTGATAAGCATATTGTCCAGTTTTAATTGTAAAAATTAATTGTAATATGTATTGTAATATATATTTTGTAAAATAAATAGTTAAGATTTCTCATATATATTACAATTGTGTCGCGTTCCGTTTTTCTTGTATTGCCGTAAATGTCTCCATAAATGTCTTAAGTCGAAAAGCGGCCCTGACGACGAAGAAATGAACATTCCAATAAGAACGCCACCAGAGTGAAGAGGTCAAGACGTTTCCTTGGAGAAGAAGGAGCCACACAGCACATCCAACATCTCAGATATGCTTTTCTTGATACACACACCCTAATGAGTGACCATCTTTACGTATTCCCGAGACCACTCTAGGACATTTAGTATAACATGCGAAGCCAGTCACACCTCAGTGACCGGCTGATCGTGTTATATACATATTCACACTTTTTAATATATACATATGCACATAACCTTATGAACAGCACATAGGGCCCGAGCAAAGCCGGGCGGAACTGTTAGTATATATATATATATATATATATATATATATATATATATATATATATATATAAAAGTGAACGTGTCTGGGTATCTTTGTGTCTGTGTGTGCGTGTCTGTGTACATTTTCCAACGAAATAACTCTGTCAATTTTCAGTCTACAGATGCGAAATTTGATATACAGGGTACTAAGATTTGGAAAAATCATTGCAATCCGTTTTCGGCCGGAAATTTGGCGATTAAGGGGTCAAAGTTCAACGATTTGACCTTTTAGAACTCTACCAAATTCCTCCGCCAATTTTGGGCCTAAACACTTGAAATTTTAGATGTAGGTTCCTTGGACATGGATCTAACTTAATAACTTCATTTGAGCCCAAATCAATAAATTTTAAGAGGTCACAATAAGGGTTAAATTTAAAATCAATTTGACCTCTGCGGTCTCTACCAAATTACTCAGACAATTTCTTGTCTAAACATTTAAAATTTTACATAAAGCGTATTCAGAGATAGGACAAGCTTTTTCATTGATTTGGGTCGAAAATTTTTAGTTACCAATATATAAATGTATGTATTTATGCATGTATGTATATATGTATGTTTGCATGTGCGCCTAACACTTTCGACAGAGACGGGGGATTTTTACAAGATCAGTATCGTTTTGAAGTCCGACCTTCCAGACGACAAATATCGAAAATTGGCTAAAAACACCTTAAACTTCACCTTCACCTTAAACTAAGCGATTTTCTACTGGGGGGGGGGGGCTTTTCAGCCGATAATTTTGAAAGTCATCCTCTCCTTTCTATTGTCTAGCTTTAATTAAAACCTACGTCCCTTCCGGTTTGGCGGTGGTCGTAACGACAAAGACGTCAGGTTTTTCCACGTTCTTTTCGTCCTTCGCGGTACGGGTTCGTGCCTGCCTTTCTACTACCACATTTTTTTTGCTCAACACACACATCCAAACACCCTGGCAACGCTAGTATATATATAAAAGTGAACTTGTATGTGTGTGTCTGTGTGTGTGTGTACATTTTCCAACGCAATAACTCTGTCAATTTTCAGGCTACAGACTCGAAATTTGATATACAGGGTATTGAGATTTGGAAAAATCTTTGTAATCCGTTTTCGGCCAGAAATTTTGTTGTTAAGGGGTCAAAGTTCAACGATTTGACATTTAAGAACTCTACCAAATTCCTCCGCCAATTTTGGGTCTAAACACTTGAAATTTTAGATATAGGTTCCTTGGACATGGATCTAACTTAATAACTTGATTTGAGCCCAAAACAATAAATGTAAAGGGATCATGATAGGGGTCAAAGTTTTACTACCAAATTACTCAGACAATTTCTGGTCTAAACATTTGAAATTGTACATAAAGAATATTCAGAGATAGGGCCAGGTTTTTAATCGGTTTGGGTCGAAAATTTAAGCTTCTGAGAGGTCAAAGTTCAAAAGATTTGATCTTTGCGGTGTTTAGCAAACTACTTACCGAATTTTGGGTCTAATCATTTAAAATTTACACATAACGGGTCTTCAAACAGGCGTCAAGCATTTTAATCAATTTGGGGGCGAAAATTTGGCTGCCAAAATGCCAAAGTTGAAAGAGTTGACTTTTGCCGATTCTACGAAATTTCTCCGCCAATTTTAGGTCTAAAGACTTCAAACTTTAGATGTAGGTAGCTTGGACATGAGTAAAACTTTATATTCTGATTTGAGACCAAAATAATAAATGTTGAGGGGTCAAAATTGGCGCCCAATTAATAAAAATTCACCTCCGCGGTCTCTAAAATATTACTCAGACGATTTTGGGTCTAAATAGTTGAAATCTTACATAAAGTGTAGACACACGTAGGGCAAGTTATGAACAGTACATAGGGTCCGAGCAAAGCCGGGCTGACATGCTAGTATATATATAAAAGTGAACGTGTCTGTGTATCTGTGTGTCTGTGTGTCTTTCTGTGTGTCTGTCTGTGTGTGCACATTTCCCTTCGCAATAACTCTGTCAATTTCCATCAATTTCCATAATAGTATTTACATTACTATATTGTCCAATTGACTTCTGTATACTCTCTAACCCTTATCCTCGAGTGGCCTCTGGGCCTTGATAAGTTGTGATGTCTATGTAAAAAACGTATATATGTATATATATATGCATACATATACATATATATACATATATATATGTATATATATATGTGTGTGCGTGTGTGTGTCTGTGTATGTGTGTGTGAGAATAATGGAAATAGTATTCCGACAAAATAGAGAAATAAAAAGGTACAAACGGAGTGAGTTATGTGTTCATCAACGTTTCGTCTTTATTTCGAGACTTCCTCTGGATGAATGAGATTAAGAAAACAAAATTACCCGTACAAATATTTGAAAATATTTTCATGTGCAAAGTGTGACGCTGTGCTGTTCCCGAAACGGAAAAGACGTTGTAAATTCAAAATAGGAGGGGAGTTTACGTTGTTAAAGGGCAGGCTATAGTCGTCCATATGTTTTTTAAAGAAATGAACGCAGTTAAGATTCTTTCTGGAAAGAATATGTCTGTTAAAATTTCGATATAGCTGTATAACAAAAATGACATGAGTGTGTTTTTGTTATGTAATTTATTGATTGAGATTATATGTATTAATTAATATAGGAGATGTTTCAGTGGTGTGAGAGGGTTAACCTGTGTATACAATTAAATTATGTTCTTTTAATAAACGTTTACTTATTAATGGCGCTACGTTATAGAAACATCCATGTTTTTTTGTAAATTTTGCTTGAATTTGCTATAAGCACTGATTCAAGAAGTCTCCGGCGCGGTTTATTTAAAATAAATTTAACTATTTTTGCTCGTTTAAAGTCAAAGAGGTGATTATACTGAAATGAATGACAGAATAATACACTTAGAGAGTTCCCATTTCTTATATTTCTGTTATGTTCATTAAGCCTTTTTTCTAATTTACGCTGGGTTTCACCAACGTATATATTATGCCAATTTTGGCAAGGAACAGTGTAGATGCTTGCATTGGAAACTGGTTTGTTTTTGAGATGTTTTGTTATTTTTAATATTTGTCTTAAAGTTGTGATGTGGTTTGTATGATTGGAATTCCTTGTTTGTTTAGTCTGTTGCCAATTATTGTATTATTGGTGTGTGATTTTTCGCTTTCATATTAAATGCCAAGCGAAAAGCTGCACAAATATTTTTTCCGGATTAATAAACAAAAATCATATACACCAGGCTTTTCTCTCATTAACAGACATCTTTTACCTACACGCACCAATAATCAACAATGTGTGTGTGTGTGTGCGTGTGTGTGTGTGTGTGTGTGTTAACTGAATAAGAAGGCTTGGTTCAATTTTATCGAATCTAAAGCGTTCTCTTGCGAACTCATACCTTTTGGGAAGAACCATATAAAAAAAAACTTTTACATCGTTCTTCAAAAGTAAGCATAAAGTCAAACACTGCGCATATTTTTTCCTTTGCGCTTTATCAGAAGTGGTAAATTACGTTTTAGATTTACTTCGGGGAAAAAGAATATCACAAGAGAAATAATCGCACGAATAGAAAGTCGAATAAAAAAAATAGAAGAAAATGATTACTGTAACTCTATACATCTTAACACTGAAATAAACATGCATTTGCGCACGCGTCATATTAGAAGAAACGTGGAACTGTAATTGCTTCATTATATAACGGTATACAAACAAACAGATTTGGATATAAACATAGTCACACAAATAACCAGTCTGAGCATGAATACGCGCATATATTTATAACCAATAACTATGTATGTGTAAAGAAGACATATGAATGCATATTCGTACGTACAAATAGATATGTAGATATATATGTAAGCATAAATATATACACACACACACACACACACACACACATATATATATATATATATATATATATATATATATATATATATATATATATATATATATATATATATATACAAGCATTATAACGCTCACACACATATACATACATATATAAGTTTATATAAGCACGGAGTTAATAAAACATGTTAAAAACATTTTACCAAAAGTTAAAAAGATATTTAATTTCCAAAAGCATGCACAAAATAAGTCGTTCTCTCTCTCTCTCTCTCTCTCTCTCTCTATATATATATATATATATATATATATATATATAGAGAGAGAGAGAGAGAGAGATAGATAGATAGATAGATAGATAGAGAGAGAGAGAGCGAGAGAGAGAGATTTACAGAATACTACGTTATGTCTTCTCGATACCAATTTCTTTCATTGTGATTTTCTTCTTATACTTCCCCAAATACATGTCTTACGCAGCGCTTCAAGCAAATTATATATATATATATATATATATATATATATATATATATATATATATATATATATATACTTCATTTACTCACATAAAATTAATATACGAAAGTATAGCTTTTTGCGTAAACTTTCAGTATTTACTTCAAAAGTGCTCAATACGTAGGTAGAGCTATTTAGTAATTTATAAAATATATATGACGATTAAGCTACACTGAATATTCGGCGTTTCATCCACTCTAGGATTCGTCAGGCCTATGCGCGAATTCTGTGGTTGTTTATTGTTTTTATATGGTCCTCTTCTGTTGAGGGTTTTAGTTAGCCAATCAGTTTTCTAGCATCCACCGCGCTCCTTCCTATCAGCCAATGGACATGCATTTTATCGAACAAAGGATCTGTTTTAAAACTAGTTTAGTGGTTTAAGGCAGACATTTCTTTCTTTCTTTTTATATATATATATAAATATACATATGTGTACATACATATATGCACATATATATACATATATATATATATATATATACATACATATATGTGTGATCGTTTATGTATGTTCATGTTTATTTTAATTATTTATGTGTTTATTTTCTATTGTTTTTGTTAGTTTTAAAACTATTTTGTATCGCTATCCTAGAGTAAATTTTACTTTGTGAACACAGTTATTTGCTATTTCTCTTCTACAGTTTAATAGATTTTGGGGTTCTTTAAAGTATAGGATAGCAAATTTTTCATGAAGGCATAATTTACATGGATCTATATATATATATATATATAAATGCCTCATAAAGGCATAATTTACATGGGTCTATATATATAAAAAAGAGAGAAAGAAAGAAATGTTTGCCTTAAACCACTAAACTAGTTTTAAAACAGATCCTTTGTTCGATAAAATGCATGTCCATTGGCTGATAGGAAGGGGCGCGGTGGATACTAGAAAGCTGATTGGCTAACTAAAACCTTAAACAGAAGAGGACCATATAAAAACAATAAACAACCACAGAATTCGCGCATAAGCCTGACGAATCCTAGAGTGGATGAAACGCCGAATATTCAGTGTAGCTTAATCGCCATATATATTTTATAAATTACTAACTAGCTCTACCTACGTATTGAGCACTTTTGAAGTAAATACTTAAAGTTTACGCATAAATCTATGCTTTCGTATATTAATTTTATGTGAGTAAATGAAGTAGTTATACTTAGCTCCTAAAACAGTCGAGCACTCTCAAAAGAATTTATTTCACCACATTAAAAATAGATATGGAAAGAGTTAATTTCGAAACATCGCTAAAAAACATCCCCACACCCAGCAAGAATAGCTATATTATTAAATTAATCCAAAAAACAGATGAACTAATACGCCGAATGCGATGGCGAGCAAATTTCTTCCTTAAAAATGAAAATGTAAACAAAAAAGAATACTAGGGTTTTAAAACCCTTAAAAATGTGAAAACAGTAGACCTTTTGATAAACTTCGAAAATGACCTTTTAAAAGTAATTAAAAACTTAGAATTCCACAATCAACCTAACAATTTCCAACGGAAACTACACAAAATCGTTAGAAACATAAACAACTCTAATAAAATCTTTGTAAAAGCAGATAAAACCAGAAACTTTTAAAAAATAGATAAGCAAGAATATACCAAACTAATCACAGAAAACATTACAAAACACTACAAAAAACTAGACACAAACGAATGCGACTACATAGATATAATAAATACTGAAAGTAAACAAATTACCGATAAATTAAACTTAGCGATAAAGTTGGCAAATTGAAACCTAGAGAGGCATACATTCTGCTTTAAGATCACAAATGGGACTTTAATAACAATCCCAGCACCCGCCTGATAAACCCAAT
>NC_136495.1:58259415-58261915 GCF_053919585.1 Euprymna scolopes | reverse complement strand
TTTTTTGTTTTGTTTTTTTTATTATTGTTTTATGACTCCAAAAAACATCGTTAAAATAAGAAACAAAAAATTGTAATTAACTTTGTATGAACATAATAAACGCTTTAAAATAAGTGAAACCACTAAGAACTTAGCCAGTTAGGTAGAAAACGGGCAATCGATTTTATTTAAAAAAAAAAAAAACATTAGACAAATAAAAATATATTTTTTAAAAATATTAGCTGGGGGGCTATAGTCTATTTTAAAAAGCAATATCTCCTTCAAGAACGATCATAAAATCGATATTTATTCAATACGGGACCAGTTTTCCTACCTAGCGAAAGGGGACGAGTTTTCCCGAGACGAGTTTTCCGGAGACGAGTTTTCCCGAGACGAGTTTTCCCGAGACGAGTTTTCCCGGGACGAGTTTTCCTAAATTCATAAAAATCAATATAGTGCTCGATCGTGATAATTTTGGAGCTAAAATAAAAATGATTTATTTTTAAACAATACGTTACATATTTCAAAGACGAATAATTATTTCATTACCAAGAATAGATTCTTTACTCCTATGATTCACCCCAAATATTGAGGACCTCACGAAATAAAGACAGTTCATAAAATGGAATTTGACGAACACTAAAGTTAGGTACAAGTATATTTTTACATCTTGTATTTACAGGAGTCCCTTTCTAAGCTGGCATTATATATTTTAAACAGTTAGGCGTAATTTTGATAATGTATTATATGTTTAATTTGTTTTAGGTTCAAGGAGGGAATAAAAGTTTCTCCTGAAAATTTAGATAGTTCCCACTATTTGTGAAATTTGCAAAAAAATCGTATAAAAATGAATAAATATTACATGAATTTCAGCTTTTTGGAATGTTTTATATAACTTTTCATTTCAAATTTCAAATATTTTATATTGCCATTAAATTTGATCCGTAGTCATTAGACAATGCTCAAGCAAGTTTCGTTGAATTTAAAGCTTTTTTTTTTTTTTCTTAAAACCGTTGAACTTGAGCGTAAAATTTGAATCATTTTCTGTATTTAAAGGCATGCAATGAATTTTGATCAAATTTGGAATCAGGATACTACAAAGATTTATTCGCATAATGTATTGATAATAATCTTTTTAATGGCACATAACATTTATGAAATTTTTCATGAATTAATTATACTTTCACGCATACAGTTATATAATATTTCTCTTCGTCTGTTTCTCTGTCTATCTATCTATTTCACTTTTTTCCCGGAAACTACTGGGTTTATCTAGCTGAAATTTGGTATACACCTTTGTTATGATAATTTAGAATTAACAGGAATTAATAAGGATTAATCACCAAAATACCACATTTACTCTCACATTTTGTCAGAAACTACGGACCGATCGTGCTGCGATTTTGTATGGATCTTTCATATGGTAAGGTACAGTGAACTAAGTATTATGGTATCCGTTCGATGCGCAGTTAGAGAATAAGAGAGATTAATGCAAAAAAACAAAAAAAAAAAAAAAAAAAAAAAACAGCACAAGTTTAACCATATCCAACCATCACTTTGGGATTAACATCAATTCTAAGTGAACGGGCTCTAACTTCATCACATTTATTATAAAGATAAAGAAAGTCTTGTTCATATAGTTTTAAATTTAATTATCCACAAACACGTGTTTTCTCGTATTTTTTGGATCCATCGGACTACTGTTCTCATCTTGAGTGTGAAGTAAATAAAGGCTTCCACTCGAAATTCAGTCCAAATTCCCGAGTTCGACAAGATACACCCGAAGAAGGGCGGAGGTTATATCGACCGAAACGTTGTGAAAATCGCACTCAAGACGAGTACAGTAGTCCGATGGATCCAAATCATACGCATAATTAATCCTCATCTGAAAGACCTCTTAAGCTTGGATTTTATATTTAAGACATTTTCTAGAATAAAATCACTTTATGGATTTTAATCAAAATAGAAACAAAGGTTTTCGGCACAAACTTTCATAGCATATTCTATTTTATTCTTTGAGAGTGAACATAAAATTTAAGAAAAACTATTTTTGTTCCAAAAATTCATTAAACTACACCTAAAATGTAAATTCCAGTTTTGTGTATACTAAATGTTAATTTTTCTATGTATGCAGGGAAATGGCGTAATATTTGCAAAATCTCCAATTTGAAAATTCGGATATTTCAGATTTGCATTAAATTACACGGTTACTATTGTCTTACATAATTTAAACCATGACTTATTGGCATCTAAACAAAATATGTAATGGATTTGAATCAAAGTTGAACTTAATATCGTGATTTTAATCTTTCTAAAATATATATAAATGTATATATATATATATATATATATATATATATATATATATATATAATTGTGGAAGGATTCCAATGTTTTTACCGATACAATTATCGATTTCGATAAAATTTCCCGATTTTTAAAAAAATTGCTTAATTTTTAACTATTTACTTATTTTTACTTATTTTCACGATGACCGCATAAACGCATGTTACGGACGAGC
>NC_136495.1:58219415-58251915 GCF_053919585.1 Euprymna scolopes | reverse complement strand
TTATAACTGTAGAGTTTATAAAAATATATACATATACAGGATGGTCGCTAGAAAAGCGGATAAGGTCAGTTTAGATCATGAATAAAAAGCGTGATATCTATTTTTTGATTGGTGCCGTGTGTGTTGTAAAAATAAATCGTTTTTTGACGCTGCAGTGAAGTGCACGGGCGACATTATGAGTATCTATGAGTATAATATAACATTTGTCTTTGAAAAGCTTTGTAAAACTTATTATTTGTAAAAAAAAATCGTTGTTTGAAAAATTTCCCGCTTTTCTAGCGACCACACTGTAGTAACGCATTCATAGGTTTTATCTTAAAATCCAATAAAGCATAGACACTGTTTTTAATTACGCATGTAATTTAAAAAATTCAAATTCTATACAAGCTGTGAGTTTAGTAAGGTTTCCTACAACGAACGCAATCATGCGTCAATATATGTGTTTTTGTATGGCTTTCAATAACATACAAGCATGCAAGTACACCCATATATTATTCAAATAACAATTACGTATAAATGTAAGTGATAAATTGTGACTACTTGGTAAAACCAAAAACAAAATTTTTGCATCTAAGATTAATTCTGCATTTCAGATATTTCATTAACAGATTAAAAGACTAATATGTAAATATATACATATATCCACAAAAAACGTTACATATTTTTGTAACTGTAAACATTAGGCTCTTTAAAACTAACTTTTAAGGTATATTTTAATGTTTTTAAAACATCATTCTTATTGTGAACTTATTAAGTATATATATATATATATATATATATATATATATATATATATATATATATATATAATTTTCTTTCTTTGAAGATTGTAATACTGGGTATAGTGCAGCCAAACCAGCTGCTAACATTCCCCTGCTTTTTATTGAAACCAACCGAGAGTTCTTTTTAGTATCCTCGCTGTTCCCTTATGTGCAATTGTCTGGATTTCTCTTGCATTTGGTTCACCAGGAATATCAGTTAGGTAGGACTTCAGGTTCTTCTTCATAAGCCCTGTGGCACCTATAATAACTGGTATGATTGATATCTTCCTAAGATTCCAGTTTCTTTTCATATCATGCATGAGACCTTGATATTTGGTCTGTTTTTCCATTTCAGCTCTTTTCAGACCTTCATGTATGTTTGTCTGTGTGTGTGTGTGTGTGCGTGTGTGTGTGCATATGTGTCTGTATAAGAAACGAAGTTGTCTCTATGTGAGTGTGTGTGTGTCACTTCATAATGATAAAACAGTGAACACAAAAAAACAAAAACAAAAAAAAAAAAAACGCATTAATTGCGGATCCGAAATCGACATCTTCGATACAATGTATGTCTGAATTTCTTGAAACGTTTATAAATTCTTTGCTCCAAATGGAATGTACGCACAAATAATGTTCAAGCAAATACTTAGGCACTTTTTAACATTACAGAATTGAACTACATGAACCTTTTCACTTGGTGTAAGACAAATAAAGAGATAACATATACAAATAAGTCAAGGTTAATTTTTTTTTATTAAAATCAACCATTTATTCTTATTAACAATGAAACTATTTTCTTTGTGTATTCAATTAATCTAAACAAGTTTAGATCCATGCTGGAAGGTAAAAAAGAGGTTCGTAGCCCAATTTGTTCACTTTCTGTAGAGTCAAATAAGCCGGTCGGGGATTGTTGTAGAGGAGAATTGGGCATTTTCTGTTGACTAATGCTGTGTGTTGTCGAATTTTCTGATGTATTTCATTCATTTGTCATAATGGCTTCGCCTGCATTAAGAAAACTGTAATGAGACCGGCCGCAAACAACTATACAGTCAGCATGTCCTTTTTTTGGTATAACTCTGGCTTCGGGAAGTTCTTAGCATCTCATCCAAATGTCTGTATCAGTCGCTCTTTATGACTTAACCAGCTAATCATAACATTGCAGGAAGAAAGATCCGGATATACCTATATTCATTACATCGCCTTCTCCCTGCGCTAAATTTTCTTCTTTTCTAAGGGTCTGGACTTTTCTTCTGTATCATTTCTTACGCAAGTCTTAGCTTGATGACCTTAACCCAGCGGCATTTCTAGCCTTGAGTGCTGGAATACCTTTATTGGCGAATTCTGACTTATCAGGATAGGGATTTCAAAGGAGTCATATAGTATTTCCATTGGTATCTATTCGTTACTTTCCATAATCTTTGTAGTTTGTCTGGGTCTTAACAGATCCCAATGTTTTTTTGTTGTTTTTTTTTTGTATAGAAATGTGTTTTCTTTTATATCATATATACCCTGTCCAATTTTCCAAGCATTTTTCTTTTTAAGTCCTCATGTTTTTTTCAGAAAGCTTGCCATATATACTTTAGTCATATGTTAATAATGATGTCTCCGTCGGAATAACAGCAGCCTAACAAATACAAAGCGTATCTTTCCTGTATATCTCTGCTGGCGATAACCGTGACGTCGTATTCGGATTTGGCGTGATTCTGCAAACTGCCAAAAATTCATGAATACTTCTTTTATTTTTGTCCACGACTTGATTTTTTTGTCAGAGCTTGTTTGAATATGTCTAGAAATTTTTCTACCATACCGTTAGATTTTGGATTGAAAACTGGCCTTGTCACGTGCTTAATCGATAATGTCTTGCAGTATTCCTTATATTCTTTTCCCTTGAACTGAGTTCGATCGTCGCTGACTTAAGAGAGTCCAAAACAACTAAAAATTTAGTTAAGTACATTTATCTTATTTGCTGCTGTCGGATTTCAGCACTTAATTTCTGGCGACTTTATAAACCTGTTATTTTATTTTATTTATTGTTTTTTTTTTACAAAGGAATCACTACTTATCACGGCCTAGAGGGAACTCGAGGATAAGGGTTAAAGAGTATACATTGGTAAAAAGGGCGTTATCATAGTAATCGTTAGAAGTGTAAATTTAGTAAATATGATTACGTAAGGGGAACGGCTAATCAAGAACTTGTTTACATTGGACTTGAAGACGGACATATTGTAGTCAGCGGGAAAGCAGGTAAACGGAAGAGAATTCCACAGGTGTGCAGTTTTAAGAAAAAAGCTTTGTTCATGGAATCTACGTTTAGGTTAAGGCACAGTTTAAGAGTGGTGGAAATTATTGATAGTGGTTACAGGTAAACGAGTGTTTCTCGTAAATGTTTGGCGAGGGGTAACCATAGATTGGAGCTCAGACGAGTACTTGCCATGAAAATAACGATAAAACAGAGACAGGCTCGCAACGTCTCTTCTGTGAGAAAGAGAAAAGGGCATCCCCCACTAGGCTACGAAGTTTACGATGACCAATTAATAGGATCCATTTATCGGCTTGCATAGTCGATATCCAATCAAGCCTATGGGACATCCATATTTGTCCATGGTTGAATTTTATCAGTTAGATCTCTTGGCATCCTCTATATTATTTCACTACCATTTTTATCTCATAGTCCATTCTAAGCCAATACGTGTAACTTCTTATAAAGGATTTCATTTGTGAAAGCCTCAGATGACTCGTACGGAATTCCTTTAATACTTTCTTCTGCAGAGTAGTTGGCATTACCAGTCAATCAGCGTATAGCAATGCGTAGTCACATATTGAAAAAAAAAAGGTGATACACTACTTCATTTTTCATATTTCTCGTTCTATCAAACTTTCTTTTTCATTTTTCTAATGAAATCGACATTCTCCCCTGCTTTTTTACGTTTTCTAGCTTGACCTGGAGTTCTCTAATCACATTACACAGCCATTGCATAGCCATCCCCATAAGTAATCCACTTTACTAAATTTTCACTATTCACGATTACTACGACATTTTCCCATGGCCTACTGTACACTCATAAACATTTATCTTCTAGTGGCTTACGGGCTGTGATACGTGGTGACTTCTTTTGCAAAATAAAATGACCATTCACCTTTGTTCTTTAATGCAGCTATTTTTATTTCTTCAAGTGCTTCCAAATCAATCTTGATAACGCATCGACGTGAACTATCGTTTTTGACGGTACACATTCTATTTTAAAATTATCATTTAATAGAATTACCCCTCCCCCCAGCGTGGTAGTCGATTTGACGTGTTTGTTGGTATGCCTTTATTTTTAACAAAAACTTGTAACAGCGATTTCTGGTCTGTTTGAAGACTAAAATCTCTTCCGTATCAAAACCTGTGAAAACTTTTTATTGCTAAAACTCACTTTTTTAATTTGACTGTAATTTCGTTCCGTGTGCAGCAACGTTCTCGAGTCATGTGCTATTAGATTTGTAGATCCATTCTCAAATTTGTAAAGCAGCACGACACCAAGTCTTTCATTGCTAGCATCCGCTGCTACAATGGTTTACTATTTCGGGTCGAAAAGTGCAAAAGATAATTCTGATACTAAACAATCTTTCCTTTTCTTTTTGAACGCCTGTTCGTATTTTCTAACCATATCTAATCGGTGTTTTTTTTAATGAAATGATTTACTGGCGCTCTCTTACCGTATACTTTTAGTATATATATATATATATATATATATATATATATATATATATATATATATATATATATATATATATATACGTTTTAGTTTTTATTGTATCTTTCTGTTAAGTTACATTATTGTTTCAGCTACCCGGCCGTTTTTTTTTTTGGGCCGTCTGTAGCTTCCTCAGATTTTTACAGAAACCGTAAACTGTGAAAGTCTGAGGAAGTTACAGCCAAAAAAAAAACGGCCGGGTAGCTGAAACAATAATGTAACTCAACAGAAAGATACGGTAATTAAAAGTAAAACGCATATTTGCTCTACAACAGTACTGAGCACTTTCTTCAGTTTTTATTAATTACCATTTCTACTATATATATATATATATATATATATATATATATATATGTATATATATATATACTATTGTAACTTTATAATCCCAAGAAATCTTAAAGTTTAGCAACATTATCAGATGCCGGCATAACCTTTATAGCTTCCTCATATTTTGGATCTGGCTTTCTTCTTGTATTTTCAATAAATTTCCCTAAATAGATTATCTTAATTAGGGAAGAACTCGTAACATTCAGAATTCAGATTCGATCCGTATTTCTCAATTAATTGAAATTCTATTCTAATATGGGACTTGCGATGTTTCTCATTTTAGCTTTTAATCAAAATGTCTCAAAATATACGATTGCATATTTCATACTAACCATCAGTGTGTCCATTATTTGCTGGAATTGGCTTGGAGCTACCTTCATTTCAAAAGGAATACGATTAAGCTTAAAAATTCATTCATGTGTTTTTTGTAAAATACATCAACACGTTTCGCTGACTTTAACCTTGATGTAAGCCTTCGACAAATTCAATTTTGAAAACAGTCTACCATCATTTAATTTCGTAAATATATATTCTAAAGATAGTGGATATGAATGGTCTTTCAAACAGTTATTCAATCCAGTGGAAAAGTCAATGCATATACTGATTATTTTCCTTATATATATATATATATATATATATATATATATATATATATATATATATATATATATATATGTTAGCGACGCCTAATCCGGATAATCGACTTTTAAAATAATGCCAGTTTTCCCAACTTTTTTAAGCTATTGCGTCTGGTGTTGAAAAGTGTACTTTTCTTTTGCGTTTAAAAATCGGTCCAAAATGTTCTTTAAAATGAAGGTGAACTTCTGTTTGCACGACAGACCGATTCCTTTTGAAAACGAAACAAAAAAAACACTTATCAAGACTCAGGGGCCACTCGAGGATAAGAGTTAAAGAGTGTACAGTAGACAATTGGACAATATAGTACTCGTTGATAATGGAAATTAGGTAAATTTTTTTAACTTGTATGGAACGGCTAATCAAAAACTTGTTTACGTTAGACTTGAAGACAATCTCCTCCCCACGGGACAGAGTTAGACACTAGGGTCGTTTTTTAACGTGGAGAAAAGGTACAAAATAAAAATTGTCTCAGTCGTGAAGGATTTCTCCTCCACCGAAAGAGAACAAGAAATAGAAGTGCAGCATCTGAAGAACAGATACTACAC
Source organism: Euprymna scolopes (assembly GCF_053919585.1). NCBI lineage: Eukaryota > Metazoa > Mollusca > Cephalopoda > Sepiida > Sepiolidae > Euprymna > Euprymna scolopes. The sequence continues at coordinate 58,245,906 of NC_136495.1, read as the reverse complement.
TTTGATCTTGTCCCGAGCTGGAAAACAGGAAAACAGAAGACAATTCCATAGGTGTGCAGTTTTAAGAAAGAAACTTTGTTCACGGAATGTACGTTTAGGCACAGATAAAGAATTGGGAAAATTATTGATAGTGTTTTCTGCTAGATGTGTGTTTCTTGTGAAAGTTTCGCGAGGGGGAACATAGATTGGAACTCAGTCGAGCATTTTCCATGAAAATAACGATAAAGCAGAGACAAACTCGAAACATCTCTTCAGTGAGAAAGAAGTTGCAGGGAAGAGAAAAGCACATCCCATACGAGGCTACGAAGTCTATTTTGAATTCTATCAAGGCAGGATAAGTCCTTTCCAGCAGCTCCTGCCCAGATGTGGCAACAGTACTCTATCTTTGTGACGTACCTGGCTCTTAAATAGATAGAGAATTGCATAAGCAGTGATATATCTACTGGATCGATAGAAGAATCCCATCATTATTTTCCAGCGGCCTTGGCAACAGATTTAATGTTCTATTTCAAATCAGGAGTAAAGGTCAAGCCTAGAACTTGTCAAAACATGAGGCCTCCCCCAGACGAGAGCCATTCGTTTAAATTGATGGAAGATGGGGATCAGAGCGTTGATAATGTAAAGATAGAAGTTTGGTTTTAGATGCATTAAAAGTAATACGCCACCTCTTTCCCCATTGTACCACTTGCTCAAGATCAGAGGAGAGAGAGAATCAGAGAGAACTTGATCGTTTACGGTCTTAGATGGTAGTGCCATCAGCAAAAATGTCTACGAATTATGTAAGGATGTGATTTGGAAGATCATTAATGTAGATCAGGAAGAGAGTTGGGCCCAGGATGGACCCCTTAGGGACTCCAGCATTAATAATGTGAACTTCTGATTTCTGCCCATTAACCACTACTCTTATTAATCTATCAAATGGAAATGATTTAATAACTGAAAAGACATTTCCAGCTATACCGTAGCTAGAGATCTTGTGAAGTAAACCTTTATGCCATGCCCTATCAAAGGTTTTGATATGCCCAGAGCAATTGCCCTAGAAAGTTAGCCTCCATCGAGAGATTCACTAATCCTATGAGATATAACTGTAAGCACGTCTGCTGTAGGTCTAGCAGAATGGAAACCTTATTGCGTGTCACTAAGATGCTGAGATGGTTGATTACTTCTCTATTCAACACATATTCCAGCAACTTACTCATGACGCACAGGAGACTGTACTGAGAGAGAAATGAGCGATCACCTGAATTCTTAAATACAGGGCATACTGATGAGATTTTCCAGGGTGATGGGAAGCAATTCTTCTTAAGACAACGTTTAAACAGTTTTGTAAGTATGGACACTAGTTGAAGTTCTTTGAGTACTATGATTGGAATACCCTCAGGGCCGTTTGCTTTACTGGAATCAAGGTTTTTGATTAGCTTGGCAACATCACGTACAGATGTGTGTATATCACATAGCGTGTTTTCTGATACAAGAGGAAATATTGAGGGTTGGCGGCCTTGGTCACAAAGGGTAAAATTATCTGCAAAGTTCTCGGCAAAAGGTTTTGCTTTGTCTGATGCTGACGAGATTACCTCGGATCTATTGATGATATTTGGGATTGAGCACACGCTTATGTTCAGGATTCTGTTTACTATTTGCCAAAACTGGTGGGAACCAAGCCGCTGCTCCGCTGCTTTGGACTTAACGGACTAATCATACAGCTCTCTTGCGTTCTTTATTACTTTTTTACAGTAGTTGCTGACAGTCCTGAAAGCGGCTTTAGTTTCAGTACATCTATTATGTTTGAAGTAATGGTGATTTTTGTGCGCAGTGGCAGCATCACATTCTGGAGAGAACCACGGCTGGCTATTAGGTTATTGCTTTTGTTTCTTTCATCTTATTTTTTATGAAAGAGAATGACTTTGTTACAGAAAGAACTAATCGATAATCTCCATAAGTTGAACAGTACAGTACAGTCCAATGCAAAAAAAAAAAAATGAACTATTAAGTACACATACTTCCGATGTACGAGTTTTTCTCCTGAATGAAATGATTTAATTCTCCTTGGAACTTCAATTTTATACCTGATACTCTCTGAAAATCTTTTCTGTATTAGTTAACCGTGGACAACATATTTTCTCACGGTCATTCGTTTAGCACTGTGATATAACTTACTGAACGGAGTAACAATCTTATGCTTTGACCATTTATTGTTTTATTTACGTGCTTTCTACTTTTACTCTCCTCTATTTCATTATTAGACAAAACTACGGACGCGACATTTTTTTTACATGTCCCTGTTTTTTCTTTTTTCTTTTTCTTTTCTTTTCTTTGAAAATTATAACGCTGGGTATGGAGCAGCCAACCCAGATGCCAACATTCCCTTGCTTTTTATTTAAACCAACCGAAAGCTCTTTTTAGTATCCTCGCTGTTCCCTTATGTGCAATTGTCTAGATCTCTTTTGCACTTAGTTCACCAGGAATATTAGTTAGGTAGGACTTCAGGTTCTTCTTCATAAGCCCTGTGGCACCTATAATAACTGGTATGATTCCAGTTTCTTTTCATATCATACATGTGACCTTGATATTTGATCTGTTTTTCCCTTTCAGCTCTGTTCAGATCCCCATCATTAGGGACACTTTTGTCAGAGAATGGGATCTTTTATGACCTACACGTCTACAATTGCAACATATCTTATCCTTAACGAAACAGTCCTTTCTATATATGTTTTTTACCATATACATTGCATGAAACCTTTTTTTTTTCTTCATTTGGGTTTCTCCTGTGTCTTATAGTCTGTATCCTGGCATGCTTTTCTTTTCAATCCGATGATCTTTTATTAATATTTATTAGATGCTGGCATTCTTTTCCTTTTCTTTTGTAGCGAAACGTTTGGGTTCTGTTTCATACTATTAAGGATGTTTGTTCACATTTCTTTCTTATTCGATGGTGTTAAACGTTAGACAAAAAAAAAAAAAATAAACATTTGAATATGTAGCTTGATTTTGCCGGCAAATCAAATGCCTCATATTGTGCATTCAGTATACCAGCATACGTGACAAAATAAAAATAAATATAAAAAATAACCTGCCTCTTTTATGAAAACTTTTCGACAAAACTGCAATTCTCTCGCTAACCAACAAATCATACTTTGTTTGGAAGAATTACATTCGCGTATTCCGTATTTTCTTCCGTTCTCTACATTTGTAACAATAACGAGTTTTGTTTTTCTGTCCAGCCATTGTTCACATCGTTTCGTAAACATAATTTCAAACCTACGAAAATACACTGGAAAAATTATACCAATATCTGGGTCATATTGAACTGTCGATAATGAATTTGAGAATGCGTTCTGCTGTAAAAATCTTCGAACCTAAATCTATTTAAATCGTGACTTTCAAAGAAGTAAAATATTTGTTTATTTTCGTCATGTTGCGTTGTAATTTGGCTTTCAAACGCATCTGATGCGTATTTTATTTTTATTAAAATTAAATAAACGTTTCTATCACGGAACTCACAGTCCTGATGTTAATCTCGCGTCTTTGCTAATCGAGCCAGAGATGGCTCATGTTGCCGGGTTGTAATCTGTCTATATATATATATATATATATATATATATATATATATATATATATATATATATATATATATATAACTACTTCATTTATTCACATAAATTTAATATACGAAAGTATAGATTTATGCGTAAACTTTAAGTATTTACTTCAAAAGTGCTCAATACGTAGGTAGAGCTAGTTAGTAATTTATAAAATATATATGTCGATTAAGCTACACTGAATATTCTGCGTTTCATCCAACTATAGGCTTAAACGCAGAATATTCAGTGTAGCTTAATCGCCATATATATTTTATAAATTACTATATATATATATATATATATAGAGAGAGAGAGAGAGAGAGAGATAAATAAATAGATAGATAGATAGATAGATTTAATTTATTTTCAATGTTTTGGTTCCTGGTAATAATATTTAACAATTCTTACTTGCAATATATCGTAAACTGAACTTAATATATACTTGAAGTATCATATAACAATGAATTTCATTGACTATTTCTTAATTCTTAGAAAATTAAAGTTAACTGCAGCACATTTTTTTTATCACGAAACTTTAACAGCATTCTCTAATTTGATCGAAGCAGATGTTCAAATTATAGGAGTTATTCTGTATATATATATATATATATATATATATATATATATATATATATTGAATTTCCATTTGCTTGTTTGTCTGTCCGTTCCACTTTTCATCGGAACTAGAGTTCTGATCCTGTTGAAATTTGGTATGAACTATTTGATGACAATTTGCAGAAAACGTCGTATTATGATATTCGTTCGATGCACAGTTAGGAATCAATGCGTTTTAGCATTTTTTTTAAATTTCATTTTCACCCTAAACAAACACAGTGTTACTTTAAAGTAGGGGGCTACTATTGGGGACATAAATTTCAGGGATATTATGAAGGGACATGAGCAGCAAAATGTCTGTTCACATTACACTTGAATTTCTGCAAATAAGTACAGTTGGGAAAGCAGAATCCTGGAAAGAAGTCCCAAAGTCTAGCAGTTCTGGGGAAGAAACTATTAGAGTAGAATGCTTTCTTACATACAGGGTTCTCTACTGTGTAGTGGTGGGATTTAGTTGCTTCTCGGGTTTGTTGGGGGTATTTACGTCGAGGGGGAGCAAGTGCTTGTAGTTCGTCAGACGATTCACCATTGTAGAACAGGCAGAGGGATGCAAAATTTCCTCAATGGAACAGATGCTGAAGCTTAGATAACAGTTCAGGATCTTTCAGGTTGGCAACTCTGTTTTGAACCCTGTCCAGTAGTGAGAGACTAGTAGCAGATGAACCAGCTCAAATATGACAACAATATTCCATACATTGGCGAATGGTGGCCTTATAGAGTTAAAGGATACTTTCAGGCGTAAGTAGCTTTCTAGCACGGTAGAAAGATTCCACCTTCCTCGCTCTGACCTTAGCAATGCTCTCAATGTATATGTTTCAGCTCCCTGTGAACATTAGGCCGAGGAGTTTAAAAGAAGTACTTTCAGGTAATGTGTTTTTTGTCATTGCTATTGGTGGTAGAGAAGAGAAGGTTTCTTCTAATTATTGAAGGAAACAAGCTTAGTCTTGGCTGCATTGAATGTGACCATCCATTTAATATTCAATGCAACACTGAGCACACATGTAACCATATTAAGTCATTAATTTAGCATAAGGCACTCATTCCAAGTCTATAATATTTCCCGTTTTTAACGAGCTACAAAGTTGAGAAAATATATAAAACAACGATCATTGCTTCTTTATTTTCCTCATTCACCTTCTTCCTCGCCTGAAACAACGATTAATAATACTAATTATTATTAACAAGAAGGATATAAATAATTACCAGCATCACAACTACATTTCTTAATAACATTGCCCATGACAATAATCATGGTAATACGTTAATGAAATTATCAAGATAATATTAATTATAATTTTTGTAATAATTAATAAGAGTTTTAACGATCCGAATGATAAAATGATAACAAAAATAATAGAATTAATAGAATGCCTATTAATAATGTATACCTTTACGCGAAAAGCAAAAGAGAGGAGGAAAGAAGAAATTAGAAAAAAGCGCGCGAAAAGATTGATTGCGAAAGAAAACAAATGTCGGCACAAAAAAATATGGACTAAAATGAAAACTGAATTATTGATGAAATGAAAGATTGATATAAACCGACAACGACCTAAAGATGCGTCCATTCAAACCATGTTAATTGATAAAAATGCTATGCAAAATACAAATGTGACGGACCAACTAAAGTTATATGTAAAACTTTAGAGTGACAGACAAATAAAGTATTTTTCAACGTAACGAAAGTTCTATCGAAAACTTAATTGTGACAGACCAAAGAAAATGCTATTTCAGAATCAAATCTGATAGACCAACGAAAATACTATTTCAAACTGAGATTTGACAGGGAAATGCTGTTTTAAACCATTAACGTGAGAGAGAAAAAGTAATTGTGACAGGCCACCGAAAAAGCCTTTTCAAAATAAAATGTAACGGACCAACGAAAATGCTATCCAAACTGAAACGTTACAGAATAAAATTCTATTATAAAGTTAATCGTGACGGATCAACGACAGTGCCTTTTCAAACTTAAACATAGGCGATTAATGAAAATAGTATTTCAAACTGATATGTGAAAGACAGACGAAACTACTTTTTGGAATTTAAAGATAAGCGTCCAATGAAAATAGTACTTCAAACTGAGACGTAAGAAACAAACAAAATGCGTTTTCAAATATATAAACGGCAATATTCCTGTCTGTCTGTCCGTTTGTCTGTCGGTCTGTCTTCATATTTTCAATCTCTCTCTCTCTCTCTCCCTCTTTCTTTCTTTTTCTCTGCCGAAACTAAAATCGCAGAGCGGTGCTAAGGGCATCAAATGATATGGACCGTTCTTTTATGGGTATTTAGCCAGTTAAAATAGCTTTTAAGGGGTCAAAAATCGGTCAAAGTTGTAAATATCGTTATACATTTTGTATATTCATCTTAGTTTATTTTTAATTTTAAATTTTTAATCAGACCATCTGCGTGTCACATGTGTACAGTGCTAGCCTCACCAGCTTTGGATTCTACAGTACTGCTTTCGGTTTCGATTTTAGCTGATTGCACCACTCTATAATAATATATACGAAATTTGGACAAATTAAAATAGCATATTTAAGCGTAATTTACGACCGGGCAAAGCCAGCCCCCCCCCGGTATTATATATCAAAATATACTGGAAAAATCAACGAAATACATTTTTAGATTTAAACATGGCACATCAATAAAACTGCGACTTCAAACTTAAATATAACAGGAAAACGAAAAACTCAACAGGGATACGCAGTTGGCATAATTGTTACGATTATAAAATCTGCTATGTCGGGTTTGAATTTTTGCAGATCCATTGTTGCCATTTAAACAAAAGTTAGTGGTAGTTGATCGTTGATGTTTATTTTATGGTCATTAATGTCAAGGCAAAGTGTTACTCGAGGATACATGTTTCGTATAAAATATACCACCATTTCGTATAAATAAAGCATACCACCATTTCGTATAAATAAAGTATACCAACTTTTTGTATGAATAAAGTATACCACCATTTCGCATAAATAAAGTATACCACCATTTCGTATAAATAAAGTATACCACCATTTCGTATAAATAAAGTATACCACCATTTCGTATAAATAAAGTATGCCAACATTTTGTATAAATAAAGTATATCACAATTTTGTATAAATAAAGTATACCACCATTTCGTATAAATAAAGTATGCCAACATTTTGTATGAATAAAGTATATCACAATTTTGTATAAATAAAGTATACCAACATTTTGTATAAATAAAGTATACCATAATTTCGTATAAAGTATACAACGGCTTATATAAAAGGATTAATATTTGCTACAAGGAACTATGTGGGCAGAAGAGTGATCACATTACATTTACACTTCTACATGATAGTACAGTAAGAGAAACAGACAACACGGAGGGAATACCAAAATCTTGCTGTTCGAAGGAAAAAGTTATTATAATAGAAGACTTTCTGGCATCTTGGGACCTCTGTAGCAAAGGGGTGATATTTTGCTGCTAGATGGGTATGAACGTCAAGTGGGGGGAGGTTACACGTACAATGAGTTCATTAGGACATGCAGGCACAAAATATAACATTGCAGCAATGGGACAGAGTATAATAGTATGGGGTCTGTTAGATTGGAGACTATTTTTGACCCTGTCTGACAGGGAGAGCCTACTGGTGGATGCGTCAGCTTAGATGTGGCTACAATACTCTCTGCATAATAGAACGGTGGCTATGTAGAGATGCAAAATGCTTTCCAATGCGAGTAATTTTCTACCATGCTAAAGCGAAACCACCTTCTTTTCAGCAGCCTTGGCACTGTCCTCGATGTATTTGTTCCAATTCATATTGTCTGGAAATATTAAGGCCAGGAATTTAATGGACGAGGGTGTTATTAGTTAAGACTGCAGTTATAATGTGTTCCGTGTGTTTCGTAAAAACACGATATAAATTCCTATTTAAGGATTCATATAATGTAAATTTATCACTAGAACGTGTTACCGCTTATCAAGACCTGAAGCCCACTCGAAGATAAAGGTACACGTGTTTCAAGTAGCCATTGAAACAACACTTTGATGATCGATGGTGGAACTTGAGTAGCGTTTGTTTATTTAAGAGGACGACCCCACAGGAAATTTAGCTATTAGACTTGAAAAAGGTCACGTTATAGTCAAGTGGGAAGAAGCATCACGGCATTGTGTTTGAAAGACTAATTTCTTATAATAGGTATATGGCGTCTATTGGTATCCGAAACTACGTATTATATCTAAAAGCTATTACACGATATCTTTAAGCACACACATATATACACACATATATGCAACATGCTAAATGTGACTTAATAAACGTTTGTTTTTATATAACCTATTTTTATATGTTTTAATAACGCAAAATACATGCTAAAGTATAATTTAGTTATGTTATGTTGGAAAAACGTTAAAGTTTAATTGGTTCTAAATTGCCGTAATCTGATATATAAATGGCTATATCTGTGTCTGTCTGTCTGTCTGTCTGTCTCCATATTTTTAAAATCAATCTCATCTGAAACTAAAAATTGCAGCGCGGTGCTAAGCGTCTCAAATGATAGAATTTTTTACGGGTCCTTGAAAGGTTAAAATATTTTTAAGGGGTCAAAACTGGGTCAAAATTGAAAATAAAACGGTTTACATTTTGTATATACATCTTAGTTTATTTGTAATTTTTAATTTTTAATCGGTTCACGTTGGTACCATTGCAACGTCGCCAGATTTGAATGTCACAGTTTCAATTCTAGCTGATTGCACCCAAATACTTTTTTTTGTTAAACTTTTCAAATCACGACTCTATAATAATATATACGAAATTTGGACAAATTAAAATATAATATTTGAACGTATTTTACGCCCTGGCAAAGACGTCCTCCCGGTAGTTTATGATTAACTGAATAAGTCACCTCTACTCTTAGCTATTTTATGTATTTCTATCGTCTAAAGCCACAGTTAAGCTGAAGGGCGAGCTCTCCGATCCGTTCGACGTGCAGAATGGTGTCAGACAGGGCTGCGTCCTCGCTCCAGCCCTCTTCTCACTCTACCTGCCAGTTGTGCTTCGGCATGCCTTTAGAAATTGTGATAAGGGTGTTTTTATACGATCTACGCTGGGAGCAGACCTTTTCAATGTCGATGCATACAAATCCGCAAATAGAACAACAAAGATACTCGTACGGGAGCTCATGTTTGCTGATGATACCGCATTCGTAACGCATAGTCACGAGGATGCTCAGGACAAAATAACTCGCTTCGCAGTATCAGCCAAGGTCTTCGGATTGAAAATTAACATCAAGAAAACCGAAATGATGTACCAACAACCCCTGGATCACCAGCAACAAGCCAGCCAATTAAGATTCAAGACTAGGAGCTTTACAATGTCAGCAAATTCAAATACCTAGGGACCACGGTCATAAACAACAACAAAATGGACGAGGAGATTTCTATAAGAATGGCTAACGCCTCCATATCCTATGGAAAACTCAAACAGAAGGTCTGGCAAAATAAAGACCTGACTTTCAGAACTACATGCTTGGTGTACCGCGCCATCGCCCTCTCGTCACTCTTATACGGTGCAGAAACTTAGCCAGTGTATAAACTGGTAGCCCGCAAGGTCAACACCTATATCATGAGACACCGCCGGCAGATTTTAAATGTCAAGTGGTATGACATTGTCAGCAACAGGGAGATCCTATCACAAGCCAACCTCCCAAGCATGTATGACCTGCTCATCCGGAAAAAAAACTTGAGATGGGCCAGGCACGTAAACGTAAACTCCCAACTACCAAAACAGATACTGTTTTCACAATTGGAGGATGGGGTACGAGGCATTGGCAGACCTAAGCTCAGGTTTCGTGACACGGTCAAACGAAATCTAAAGGACAGGTTGATCCCTACTGGAAGCTGGCAGACCCTCAGTCGCGACCGTGACAAGTAGAGAATGATGGTTCACAGGAAGTCGTCTTCGGACAGGAAGGACAGCACATGATCATCGTCTATCTCACTTTATCTTGCTTTAATCAATCTCTAATATTGTTATGTCTATTATAATTTAGGAAAAATATTTTCTTTATTCCCAAATAATTTACATATTGTTTACGTACACATTATAGAACAATGTGTAACTTAAAAAGCTTATATGTGTGCCAGGATTTTTAGTCGCGTGCAAGCGACTCTATAAGTCACTCCGTCGGTCGATCGGTCGGTCGGTCTGTCCGTAACACTTTCGTGTTTGGCCTTTTTGGTTAAGATCAAAGACCTGTTGTTAATAGATGCTGTTCTTAGGTTTTTAAGCTTTTCTTGGCCAAGATTAAAGTGTAGTATCTGTTCCGGCAGATACTGCAAGAAAAGACCATATGTTGGGGCAATCCCACATATAAGACCTTGGTCAATGTAGGGGCAACCCTTCATACCAATTGTCACTATCCAGCTCCCCTACTCCCCGGGGAGTTGGTCTCCATTTCCCCTTCACTCCTCACATTAAAAATCGGCCTTGTGCCTAATTTGCTCGGTGGGGGAGCAAATAAATACTCTTTTCTTGGCCTTTTGGCCAAGATCAAAGTGTTTTTTCACACATGCACACACACACACAAAATTTATTAAAAAAAATGCATACACAAACACACAGACAACTGTTTATAAATTGTAAATATGGTTTTGATTCTTAAACGCTGGGAATTTATTAGTTAGATTAAGATCCATAGAGTGAATGAGGTATTTTGTTAAATGTTGCCAGTCAAGAGTAAGACTCCAAAGTCTACATTTATTACTTTTAATCACTTTAGTCACAAAGACCCTGAACCCTTCCCCTCCCCAATTTCTTGTAGGGCCTTGTGCCTAATTTTGTTGTTTAAAAATCTTTTGTTTTTACTTAATTGTATTTTCAAATTTTTAAAAGCAATAAAATATATAAACAAGATCAAAGTGCAGTGTCTGTTCTCTGATACATACACCGCGCTAGGCAGTGCTGTTCTAGCGACACATTCTCGTGCCCGGAACACCTGACGAGCTTGTTGGGTAGCGTTCTGTCCGCACCCTCACTTGGTCTGTCTTTCTCTGCTCTCCCCCCTCACCCGCGAGGGAGGGTCGGAAACACTTTCTCTCTTCCCTCCACTAACTTCCCACTTCCTCTCTCAGTTCTATCTACCCTATTGCCGCCTTTGGCGCCACTTCTTTTTGGCGCCAAAGTCGGCTCCTCACTTTTGACGCCGACTCCACGTCACTCATTTTGGCGATTTTCAATACAGGGAAGAGAGCTTTTTTAAAGAATGGACACAACAGGGGGAACAAAAAGCAACGGGGCATACCGCCCGGATAATAAACCGAAGGACGCCCCCCAGAAGGGAGAAAACTCACCAGCAGCTCCCCAATTCTACAACCAATGCCACGAAAACAGTGGCAACAACAAAAACAGCAGCAGCCGAAGCAGTAGCAGCAGCAGCCAGAACAGGAGCAGCAGCAACAAAAACGGCTGCAGCAACCAGAGCAGCAACAGCATCAAGCAGAGAAACAGCAATTAGAGGAGCAGCAACAACCAATGGTCCCCACACCAATTGAGACAGGGACCAAGCAAAGAAAACACTGCTCCTCTGAGGATAAATCCGCTAGCGAGAGGGAGAGGAAGTCAACCTCACCACTCCCCGGTTCATTCAAAAGAATAAAAAGAAAAGCAAAAGAAGGAAAGGGGAAGAAAAGGCAGCTCCCACTCCCTATGAGCATACACCACCCCTAACAACAACGCAACCCACTTCCACCCCCAAACCACATACTGCAGCAACACTAGACACCGGACCAACACCAACACCAGACACCGCACAGACACTCGTCCCCACACCAATGCAAATGGAGCCGTTATCCCAGAAAGAAAAGAATGAACCCGGGAGGGGGAGAGACCCTTCAGATTCTCCCACTTACGGACTTACTCCAACAGGGACCATCGAAACGAGGGAGGAACTTAGTTTTGTAGACCCCCTGTCTGTGGCAATAGACTTACCACACCGGCAGAGAAAAAATTTAAAACCTCTGCTGGACTGCCAAGAGATAGGGGGAAAAGACGTTAATGTCCCCTCTAATTTCCCGGACGCCCCACGGCTAACAACTTTCGTCAGGCTTCCAGAGGCCTGCAAGACCAACGTGTGGACAATGCTGGAGGCCGCTGAAGGGGCTGGTCCGGGAATTGAACTGATTAGGAAAAATGACCCTTCCCTAGAGGAACTCGCAAAACAATGCAAGGGAAGGGTCCCAGTGTTGGTCCATCCGTCACTCTATAGGGCCCTTAAATTGACTTATCCTTTGGACGTCGGTGGCATTGTGAGAGAAGGTCAGGATATGAAAAATCTGACCACCTTGAGCATTGCATATAATGTCGGTGTCCTTTCCCCGGCTGATTCGGAGCTGAGTGTAACACACCTTAAGGTAGGTACCATGGCTTTGAATTTGGCTAGTCTGAATGCGAGGGGCTTGAGATCATCGAGCCGGGCGGCTCGCCTCTGGCGCGACCTCTTGTCCCTGGGAGTGGATGTGGCTGCGATTCAGGAGACGCATTTCGTTTCTTCTTTTTTTTTTACACAGTGATCACCACTTATCAAGGCCCGGAAGCCACTCAGGGATAAGGGTTATTGCAAGTACATTACGTTAGTGTGGAGATTTGATGAAGTGTTTACTTAAGGGGCGGTTCATTAGGAATTTGTTAACATTGGACTTGAACACATCCAAGTTGTAGTCCGGTGGGAAGCAGGCAGACGGAACAGAGTTCCACAGACGTGCAGTTGTAAGAAAGAAGCTTTGTTCATGGAATCCGCGTTTTGATTTAGGCACAGATATAGAGTGGGGGAAATCACAGTGGATTCAGCTAGACGGGTGTTTTTCGTGAAAGATTGGCGAGGGGGGACCAGAGATTGGAGTTCTGTGGACTGTCAGGTGCTGGCCCGAGACTTTGAGGTTTTCTCAGCAGATGGCAGCCCGCGGGGGAAGGGAGTCTCCTTGCTAGTTGAACGTACCCTGTTCGCGACGGTCGACGATGTTCATAGGGATGCGGGGGGGGCAGGCTGGTCATGGCAGATGTTGATGTAAAAGATTCTGTGTTTCGAGTGATTGTGGTTCATGCGCCACTCGTGAGAGGGTCTCATTCTTCAGTCAGCTCGACGCGTTTGTAGATTGTCGGAAGCCATCTTAGACCCCGAGATAGATAAGGTAGGAGGCGGAGCTAGAGGGTCGGAGAGGTGCGATTCCAGCCTGGCTGATCTGATGGCTAGATGCGGACTGGTTGACAGGTTTCGGGTCGAGCATCCGGGGCGGGAGATGTGGACGTGGACCAATAGCATTTCCTCCTATCCAAATAACTATTTGGATAGGATGTTAGTTAGGAGAGGCGAAGTAGACTTCCTATCCTGTCCCACGTTCACTTGACTAGGCCAGACGGGCCATAAATTAGTTATGACCCGGCTGAAGCTAGGAAATAGGCCCAAGTTAGCGGGGTACTAGAAGTTAAACACCTCCCTTCTGGAGATACAAAACTTCCGAGATCAGTTAAGAGAATTGAGTAAAAAGGCACTAGTGCGGGCGGGAGTAAATAATGGTTAGGTCTCAAAGCCAAAATCAGAAGCTTCTCAGTCAAGTATGCCAAGAACCTCGCACTAGATAAGGCCAAGACGAAGAAGCAGCTAGAGCAGAAACTAACCCGGGCTACGGGGGAGGGTGATAGGGTTAGTCAGGAACTAGCTAAGCAGGACCTATGCGAGACTAGCGAGCGTTACGAAGGCCAAGTAGTTAGAGCTAGGCTTAGAAAGATAGGCAACGAAGCAGTCAATTCTGATACAAACGTGCACCGTGAGGTTTCTAGGCGGTGCTCGGACAAATACATTGCGAAAGTCAGACATCCAGATGGACGCACCCTGAAATCGACTCGGGAGATCTGCAAAGGGTTTCGAGAACATTTCGAGGAGCGTTTTACGCAGCAGCCCGATCTTCTGGTCCTTGAGTTTAGCGACTATTTGCGGATTCTCCCTGCCTCGAGGCGGCTAGAGCAGCTAGTTGCAAGGGCCTGGTAATGGAGCGGGAGGTCTTTACTGCGCTGAAACAGGTCAGCTGTGACAGATCGTCAGGACTTGATGGTCTGCCATACGAACTGTACTTGAGGCTGTCACCCATGTTTCTGCCTGTTCTGACGGATGTGTTCAACCATTCGTTTGCTCAGGGATTCATCCCAGGGCAGGTAACCAATGGAGTGATCACATTGCTGAAGAAAGGTGACGGGCATGGAGGGGAAGAGTAAGACGACTACAGGCCCATAACTCTGCTAAACACAGAGTTGACGATTTTAGCCAAGATCCTGTCGAATCGGCTGCAGGTTGTTATCGACGAGTTGGTTGAACCGGAACAGAACTACGCTGTGAAGGGGAGATCGATTCAGAACAACTTGCACCTGATCCGCACGATCCTAGAGGGGGGAATAGATGATGACACGGGAGCCGCGCTGATCAACTTAGATCTGTCCAAAGCGTTCGATAGGGCCAACCATCGTTTCCTGGCATCTGTCTTGGAGGCCGCCGGTTTTAAACTGGACTTCTGCAAGTGGATCTCCGTGATGTATCGACAGCCCACGGCTGTCGTGCAAGTCAACCGAAAGTGCTTGAAGCCCTTTGTTATCTCTCGGTCGGTTCGTCAGAGTTGTCCGCTGTCGCCCCTGCTTTACGTCCTGGCCTTGGAGCCTCTGCTCCACAAGCTGAGACATGTGGAGGCAAATTCGGCCCTGCGCAGAATGGCTCTGGCTGGCGGCTCAGCTGCCAAGGTATCCGCGTTTGCCGATGATGTCACGGTCTTCATATCGAGCTTCAGAGAATGCGGTTGGGCACCTGAAGTGGTAAGGCAAACCTCCTGGCGCCCTTCAGCTGGACGGATGGCCCGGTTCGGATCCTTGGCGTGTGGTTCGGACCAGGTCTCCAGATTAATAAGAATTGGTCGGAGGTACGGTCAAAAGTGGAGGCTGCGGTCAACGCGTGGCTTCCTAGGAAACTTTCCTTAAAGGGTGGAGCTGAGGCGTGTTCCCTCTCATCCTTTACTGACTGGCCGTACTTCCCCTGCCTGCATAACACCTAAAAGCTCTTGTCGAACTCTTGTCCTCGCTCCTTTGGGACAGAGGAAGACACTGGGCGAGCAGACAGGTCTGCTTCCAACGTCCATCTGAGGGACGTTTGGGAATGCCAGACTTGAAGTGTCATCGAAACGCCAAGAGGCTGGCCTTTCTGAGCCATCACCTTCAAAAAGATCAACCATGGCACCTCGCGATTACTGCCGCCTTCCTCGACCTCATTCCCGACTCCGCTATCGAGAGTTGTGGCAGGCCGCGGGGAGACTCAGCCTTCCTGAAAGAGTGCCGAGCCGTGCTAAAACGACTACCAAGGTCCAGCGACCTTGTGACTGCTACCCGTAGGGAACTCCACAGGGATCTAGTAAGGGGGGGGGGCACCGACGACCCGCTATGTGCGTGTTTGGGTTGGCAGCAGAGTGAGATCCACTCCGCATGGAGTTGGGCGCCAGGTTCGAGTCATCTGAACAATTCGGAGTTCTCTCTAACCTGGCGATTGGCCCGAAATGCACTTCCACTTAACAACATACAATACAGTTCTGGGTTTTTGGAGTCGCCAGCTTGTCTCCATTGCGGGACAACGGCCGTAGAAACGACTGATCACGCTTTTTTCGATTGCCGTGAACTCCGCCTGTACTGGTCGTATGTCAGCGAGGTGACGGCTCGCATCGATCCCGAGGATCCTCGCCCAATTACCGTATCTAATGGCGTTGACAACGTGAGACCGCCGTGGGACCAGGAAAGACAAATGATTTACATTACGATCCTGGCCGTGGCAAGAATGGTGATTTGTACGTCGCGTCTGCAGGGTTGCCGGGGGGTGTTGCCTTTTTCTGATCAGGATCTGATCGCTTTCTTTAAACACTAACTACGGGTGAAGATCAGATGTGATAGAAGAAGGTTGCATCGTGCGGCATTTGACAGAAGATGGATACATGTAGCAAGTCTTTGTGTACGAAAAGGAACCAAGTTTGAATACATGTTCCCCGCCTAGGTGTGGAAGGCGCAGTTTCGTCAAGCATAATCCATTTTCAGCCTCTTAGCTAGCCGAGTAAATGCATAATCTCCCCAAGTAGGAAGCCTCCAAGATCCCCATCCCCTCCTATCTGCAATTTTTTCTTCTCACCCCTCACTCTAAATTTTGCCCATCTTGGAGAGAAAGAAATCAATCACTAACTCCCCATCCCTCACCCACAAAATTTTCTTTTCTCAATTTCGTTCCATCTATAGAGCATCTCCACTTAGAGACCGGCCTGCAGGAGTTCAGTTTCCTTTACAAACCAATGAAACAGACGGTCTATCAACTGGACAAGGTTGGGAGGGTCCTACTAACCACTTCCCCCTCCCCCCTGCCCTCGACACAAATTATCGTATCATCATTGTTATCTTTTTTGTTTTTACACGGAAATAAAAAATGTTTTAAACAATTGGGTGTCAAGTAGGACGTCCCCAAGTACGAAAGGGCGAATGCGGTATTATGGTGAAAGAAGATTCTAGCTAAGAGAAACTTTTGTTTAGTTCTAGAGTGACAAGGATGACCAACGACCCCCATCTTCCCCCCACCCTTTTGAGTTGGCCTTGTGCCTAAGTTTTTTGTTCATGTTCTTTTTTTCCTGAATAAAAGATTTAATATCTCAAAGTGTAGTATCTGTTCTGGCAGATACTGCAAGAAAATACCATATGTGGGGGCAGCTCCACATATAAGACATTGGTCAACGTAGTGGCAACCATTCATACCAATTGCCACTATCTAGCTCCCCTACTCCCCGGGGAGCTGGTCCCCATTTCCCCTTCATTCCTCACATTAAAAATCGGCCTTGTGCCTTAATTACTCGGTGGGGGAGCAAATAAATACCAACTCTACATATAAGGCCTTGGTCAATGTAGGGGCAACCCTTCATATCAATTGTCACTATCCCCTACTCCCCGGGGAGTTGGTCCCCATTTCCGCTTCACTCCTCACATAAAAAATCAGCCTTGTGCCTTATTTGCTCGGTGGGAGAGCAAATAAATAACCTTTTCTTGGCCTTTTGGCTAAGATCAAAGTGTAGTATCTGTTTTTACAACATGCTGTACTTATGTTTGTAACTTTGTGATATAAAGTGGGGGATCACTTTTCTGTATTAATTTAATGTAAAATGATCACCCACTTTACAACCGCAAACGTTAGCATCTCGCGGTGGCCCAGTGGTTAAAACCATCCCACTCTTCTTTTTCACACTTTAATTTACAACTTTGCCTCAAGACTTCGGGTTCGATCCTCATACTTACCTACCAAAACATTTTTTTTATTTTACCCCCCCCCCCGGAGTTTTTATTTACTCAAAACCACACACACCTCCAAACACCCGGGCAACGCCGGGTACCCCTCGCTAGTTAATAGTAAAATGACAAAGATTTGTTGCACTTTAGTCACTTTTTGAATACCCTGTATATATGATGAGAATAATGGAAATAGTATTCCGACGAGATAAGGAGATGAAAAAGGAAAAAATCAAGTTATATGTCCATCAACGTTTCGTCTTTATTGTAAGACTTCTGTAAGAATAAATTAAAGAAAAATAAAATACCAATACAAAATACCAGTTTTTGTATTTATCATACTTCACCACGGTCCAATCATTTTAGCCACGAGAGCCAGTGCCCGCTATTTTAAAAGGCTGGCACTGGTTCCCAATTTCATTTTTTTACAGGTTGGGTGAGGGTATGGTCTCACCGTGCAACGCCGGTACATAGGTCCTGCTAGTTTCAATATTTCAAGTATAATCTCCGTATATAATATAATTACTTCAGAAATTCCCCTCTGAACCAAAGTATCGTAGGTTTGCAACAACAGATGGCACATACAAATTCCAGAAATGTAGCCTAATAGACATTATCTTATGTAGCTTTCGAACGCCATTTTAAACAGATTCAGTCGTTATAATAAAATATTACATTGCATCCGATGAGGAATACCATCACAATCCCAAATCCTTTAAAGAAGTTTATGGAACGAAATAAAACGGACTTATTTTTTGTCAATACTTTTATTTACGCTACAAATTTCTTTCAATAAAATTCTGTAATTGTTTTCATCAGAACAAATCATTAGAAAAAGACGCGATTATTTGAAAGTTAAACCCGTCAATATATAAATATATATGAAATGCGTCTGTACTTCGCCACGGTACATTCATTTTGGCCACGGCCGCCAGTGCCCGCTTGTTTACAAGGCCGGCAGTGGTTCCCATTTTTTTTTTTTTTTACAGGTTGGGTGAGGGTATGAGATCTCACCGTGCAACGCCGGTACATAGGTCCTGCTAGTTTCAATATTTCAACGATTTTTTCGTTCTGAAATAGAACGAAGTCGTACTTTTCACAACAAATATATTTTCAAATATTGTACTCTTATTTTATTTTCTACAATTTATTAATCTAACCGAAGTCTTACAAGAAAGACGAAACGTTGATGGACATATAAGTTGGTTTGTTCTTTTTTAAGAATTGATTGATTGAATTTAACTTAGCAAAGAAAAAACTCAGTTTACAATCATAATTATTTATTTATAATTTTTAATTTATTTTTTCCATTTTGTGACACATCTGCAAGGTGTAATGTAGGCTATATTTAGTTTTGGAGGCATGGGTGCTTGTTTTCCTTCTTACTTATAAGTAACTAGATTCATTATATTCGTTATGCAAGTATTTGCTGAGAAACCTTGTGGCAGTTTATTAATATCCCAAAGAAATCAATATTGAACAAACAGTTAATGTATTGTTATGTAATAAACACTTTTGAATATTCGTTAGTTTTACATTCATTTCATTTGTTTTCTCCATGATTTATGTACAAATTCTGTTGGATAATTTCTCTATTCTTTCATGGTGTTATTTATTAAGGTATAACTCTCGCCATACGTAAAATAATACGTATACACATGTATCTATACTCCTATAAATCTGCTTTATTATGTATGTATTCATATACATAGTAAAAACCATGTTGTCTAGTTATTTAAAAAAAATACAATTTTACTGTCCATGGGTGGTGAAATTGCATTAATCTACCTAATCTGCATATTCTTTTAACCATTCATTTTAATTAATTCCCTATTACATTTTTTTTTCGTTTTTTTATGGGATAATCATCGTTAGTTAATTATTACATATAAATATATTCATGTAGACATTCTACATGATTTATACTTGCGATAGTAAATACAAACCACTTTCTATATGTATTTATATATGTGTATATATGTATTTTTTAAATTACGTACGAAACTCCTCTGTCAGTTTTTACAAACATGAAACTTTGTATATATATATATATATATATATATATATATATATATATATATATATATATATATATATATATTGGGTATTCTAACCTATGCGTAACTTTATATTTGTGCTTTATGCAGGGAAAATCGTTGCAAAGGTGTGAAAAATTAAAAAAAAAATGGAATTTCTCAGATAATGGTAAAACGACGGCATTACGAATATGCCTGCATGACTTCATAGCTATTGGTTCATGTTTTAATTGTTAGCCTTCATAGCCGAGTCATTAACGTCAAAGGAAAAAGTAAATCGTAAGCTAAACGGTTTGGTTTCGATTCTCGGTGGTGGCAGTCGAGACATATTTTTTTTTTTTTAACTTTTTCAATCAGTATTATATTGGGTATATAATATAATAATGAGTACGGAATCTACATTAATCAAAATATAATATTTAAGCGTATTTTAACGACCGAGTAATGCCGGGCGTCCTGCTAATATATATATATATATATATATATATATATATATATATATATATATATATATAAGGGGGTAATCACCAACAAATTGTATTTTTTAACATTATTTTATTATTCCGTGTCTTGACTTTTCATTGAGAATTATGTTTAGATCATTGTAATAATGTTTTTAAATCATTGAAATCGTTTTTAACGCGTTTCAGACGTTCTGTGAAGCGTCCTCTGCAGAAATCATTTTCAAAATGTGTTGGAACCCCCTTATTTAAATATACATCTTTCTTTCGTTGGAATTTCTTCACCCATTATATATATATATATATATATATATATATATATATATATATATACATATATATATATATATATATATATATATATATATATATATATATTGTTACACGTTCGCGTGTAGCAATAAGACGTTTTCCTGTGTATATTCTTGTCTCTTTCGAGAGATGATCATTTTTTTCCTTTCTTTTAGCTTCTTACATGTCAGTAACTATTACTGGTTATATAAGTCGCCAAGTAGATACTCTTGTAATTACTGTCATTTTACTTATAATAAAATTAAATGAAATAACAAAGTTTACGTAAATTTCGACAGCAAATGACAAGGACAAATTTTGAGCACAGAATCACACATTTTATTTCATAAGTAGAGACAAACGTAATTGTTTTCAAAGACATTTCTCTAAAAATGCATATTCTTCAAGTAAAGTTAATTTTCTAGTGCTGATTGCTTCATTTCGAACTGATATGCTGCTTATTCTTATTCTGTTCTGTGATTCTTGAACCATCTTCCATAATATACCTATGACTGATGCTATATTACGCCAGCCAGAATTGATGTATTTATATTTATTGTGTCTCTTTAATTAGAAGCAAAAACAAAGAAAGAACATATAGATAGTAGGCAAACAAAACAAAACCAAAACAAAAACTAAATGCACAAGTACCTGTGCTGCAGTGGTTAGAGTACTTGGAAAAATCAATTGTGAAAAGTGATGATCTCCTGAATGTTTAAGGTTTAATTCTCAGTATGGGCGACCGAAAAATAAATTGCGAATTACGTCGGACCTCTATCCACTCCTGGCTGACGGAACGAGAATATGCCTACTCGGGGGAATTAAATGAAAAGTTCCGTTCGAGATTCCGTCAAGATTACCGAGTTCGACAAAAACATCCCAGAGTTCGACAAGACACACCTGAAGAAGGTCGGGGTTCACATCGACCGAAACTATCATGCCTTGACAGAGTACAAAATAGACTTCGTGGTTTAGTGGGGGATGTCCTTTTCTCTACCCTGCAACCCCTCTCCCTCAGAAGAGACGTTGCGAGCCTATCCTTGTTTTATCGTTATTTTCATGGCAGGTGCTCGTCTGAACTCCAATCCCTGGCCAATCTTTCACGAAAAACACCCGTCTAGCTGAATCCACTGTGAAAAATTTCCCCCACTCTATATCTGTGCCTAAATCAAAACGCGGATTTCATGAGCAAAGCTTCTTTCTTAGAACTGCACGCCTGTGGAACTCTGTTCCGTCTGCCTGCTTCCCTCCGGACTACAACTTGGATGTCTTCAAGTCTAATGTTAACAAATTCCTAATGAACCGCCCCCCTAATTAAACACTTCATAAAATCTCCTCACTAACGTGATGTACTTACAATAACCCTTATCCCTGAGTGGCTTCCGGGCCTTGATAAGTGGTGATCACTGTGTAAAAAAAAAAAAAAAAAAAAACTTTGTGAAAATGGCACTCGAGATGAAAACAGTAGTCCGATGAATCCAAATAATACGAATATCCAATATTTATCTCGAAAATTTAGAAGCATCAAAATCCATTTGTCAAGAAGAGGACCAGAGAAATGTTTGCCTTGGGGAGATCAGTTTAAACTGTGATTTATTTATTGTTCCTATTTACTTTACCCCCTCCTCTTCCGCCGAGGTCGGTTTTTAATGTGGGGAAAATCCAACTTCCCAAAAACGGACACTCTGGATAGGAACAAAAATATTGTCGAAGTCACGAAGGATTTCTCCTCCACTACTGAGGACAGAAAAAGGTAAAGTGTACTGTCAGAACAGGTGCTACACTATGATCTTGTTTATATAGTTTATTGCTCGAAAGATTTACAATTGATTGTTGAACACAAAAAAAAAAATGCAAAAAATTGCAAACAAAAAACTTAGGCAAAGGATGTAAGAAAAGGTTTCGTCTTCTGTTGATTCCCGGCCTTTCGGGATCCAAAGTGTAGTATTTTTTTTTTTTACATAGGAGTCACCACTTACTAAGGCCAAGAGCCAACTCGAGGATAAAGGTTAAAGAGTGTACAGTATCTGAATCATAGTAATCGTGAGTAGTGGAGATTCGATAAATTTGTTTACTTAAGTGGAACGGCTCATCAAGAATTTGTTTGCATTGGACTTGAAGATGGCCATATTGTAGTCAGCAGGTAATCGGAAGACAGCTCCACAGGCGTGCCGTTCTAAGAAAGAAAGAAACTTTGTTGATGGAATCTACGTTTAGGTTTAGGCACAGGTAAAGAGTAGGGGATTTTATGAATAGTGTTTTCAGCCAGACGAGTGTTTCTCATGAAAGTTTGGCGAGGGGGGACCACATATTAGAGCTCAGACGAGCACTTGCCATGAAAATAGCGATAAAGCAGAGACAGACTCACATCTCTTCTGCGAGAAAGAGGTTGCAGGGAAGAGAAAAGGGCATCCTCTACTAGGCCACGAAGTCTTTTCTATTTTTTTATCAAAAAAAAAAAAAAAAAAAAAAAAAGAGGACGAATCATTTGTTTACTTTATAATTTCAGTCGTATAGGTTAATGAATTACCTTTTTAAAATACGAATACCATTCAGAAAATAATAATTTATGTTAAATAAAATTGTGCTGATGAAATTAAATCCACTATAAGTCCTTTTGGTTTCATCGAAAACATAAACCATTCTACTGAATTAATCCTTGAAATTAAAATCCTTAGGATTATTATAACGTGCTTGCGTTCAGGAGAGATGGAGATAATGCATATGTGAGTCTAAATCTATGATATCGTCTATATGAAAACAGTTGTTTGTCTGTTTGTGTCCACCTAACAATCAGAAACTTCAGAAGAAAAAAGGTGGTATATATATTTCAATATTGCCTCAGAGAGAATATGGACACATTTTTTAAAAATATTCCTACACAGGGGAAAAATGAGGAAGAAAAAGAGATGCTGTGGGAGTAATGTGAACAGAGAAAGGGAAGAGGGGAGGGAATAGATAGAAAAAATATACAGAAACAGAGAGAGCGAGAGAGAGAGAAAGAGAGAGAGACTTAAAAATAAGCAGTGTTAGACACATTTTAACTGTTCTATTATTTTGGACATATTCCCGACCAACAACGGGTTGTCATGCCTGTTCATAACTTAATTCTTGTCAGGTTTTCGGAGCCAGCGTTCAAAAAAGATAGAAACATATCCTACCTTTTTTAAGACATCCGTAACTATAGTACGATTTTTATAAGTAAATGCGTTTACGACGTATTATTTTTAGACTCGTTTAGTGTTCAGAAGATTTGAGATTATTTGGACCATCCGTAAAAAAAAAGAAAAGAAAAAGATTAAAAAATCTATCATTTTCGTAACTAAATTACAAAGAGCGACAGATTGGGAAGGCGGGGCCACAAAAAAATGGGTTGCACTAAGAAAGGGTTGTCATAGTTAAGGCCACGCCTTCAACGCGACACCGCATCATAGGAACACTCACGCAATTAATATAACATTCACGGAAGGAGGAGGCGGACTACCGCCATAGCTTGCTGCGCTTTATAATAACAATAAGAATGCGCGAATGTGTTTTGTCTGCCGCTGTCGTATGTTCGCTAGTTAATTCATCCTCTTTAATTCCTACTGACTTTTGATAATCAGCTTTCAAAAGACAAGTGTGAAATATTGTCGAAGAGTCAAAAATGAATTATATCAAATTTAAATGTGTCGCATTTTACGTTCTAAAAGTAAAATATATCTATTAAAGATGAAAAGGGAACCGCAAGATTAGTAGCATTTGCATTTATAAAATGATCCTTAAATCTAAATCTAATATATACAAATCTAATATATAAAAATCTATATGTCTGTATCTCTGACTGTTCGTCTGTCTGTCTGTCTGTCTCCATATTTTCAAACTCTATCACTTCCGAAACAAAAAGTCGTAGAGCAGTGCCAGGAGCCCCAAATGATAGTTTTTTTTATGGACCGTTCTTTTATGGGTCTTTAGCCGGTTTAAATACTTTTTAAGGGGTCAAATAGAGTTAAAATTGAAAAAAATCATTATACATTTTGTATATTCATCTTAGTTTATTTCTACTTTTTAAGTTTTGATCAGTTCGTATGCGTGTCACGTTGGTACAGTGGTAACGTCACCAAATTTGAATGCTACGGTTTGGTTTTCCGCTTCGATTCTAGCTGATAGCACCCTAATACTTTTTTTTTACTTTTGAAATCACGACTCTATAATAATATATACGAAATCTGGACAAATTAAAATATCATATCTAAGCGTATTTTAAGACCGGGCAAAGCCGGGAGCCACCCCTTGCTAGTATATATTTACTTATCTATCATGTATTGTTATACCAACTCTTGAGTTAATCAACGCTTATTTCCCTACGGCTTTTTTTTTTTTGTATCTTACTAAAACAATATATATTGACATTATGTTTAAGATTGTTTAAGATGACGATTGATAATTTATATTATTTGCATTATTCGTACTACTGTTCTCATCTTGAATGTTATTCACACAACGTTTCAGCCGATGTAGCCTTCAACTTTCTTAAGATATATCTGATCGAGCTCGGGAATCTTTCTGTGGGACACATGGTGTAATGGATAAAATTCCCAGATAAAATTCAGTTCTAAGTAAAACTCTTCAGGAGGTTGAAGGTTCAATCATCCGGAGTGGCGATATCCAGAATTCAATTGCAAAATTACTTAAGTCTTCTACTCACTCATGGTTAAGGGAATTAGATCCTGCTACCCTTGTCAATTGAGTTCGACAGGGAGATTGCAGAATTCGACAAGATAAACCTGAAAAAGGTTGGGGTTATATAAGCTGAATCGTTGTAGGAATAAAACTCAAGAACAATAGTCCAAATAATCAATTTAGTTACATATTAACATATTACAGTGTAACCCGGATATAAGAGATTTCTTAAAGGTTTCTGTAACTCTCTTATATCAGGGTTACACTATATCCGAGGTTTCTTATATCCAGATTACCTGTGCATTAACGCAGGCTCTTATTTGGGACCAGAAGAAAACCTCACTTATATCCGTTTTTCTTATAATAGGGTTACACTGTACTTGGCTTTTCCGATTGAGTTATATAAAAATAAAAGAATCAATTTTAATTGTAACGTTCTGAATTTTTTAGAAGAGGATTGGTTATTCGTATTATTCAGATTCTTCGGACTACTGTTCCCATCTTCAGTGTGATTTTCATAGCGTTTCGGTCGATGTAATCTCCGACCCTTTTCAGGTGTATTTTGTCGAATTCGGGAATGTTTCTGTCGAACTTTGAAATCTGCATGGAATTTCGAGCGGAACCCTTTATTTACTTCACAGAGGTAGCATGCTCTTGTTCCCCCAGCCATGACTGGATAGAGGTCCTTAGTAATTAGCAAGCATTCCCAAGTTCGACAAGATACACATGAAGAATGTTGGAGGTTACATCGACCGAAACGTTGTGAAAATCACACTCAAGATGAGAACAGTAGTCCGATGAATCCAAATAATACGAATATTAATTGTGTTCTAATTTGCTGAAATTTGTATTTTACTCACCAATTTGATCCATTTTAAACTATATCTCTGTGTATTACTCTCTACCCCTTCATTCTAATTGTTTTTAACTGTCTGCTCTTATTTTGTGTTTAAACCGGTATACATAGCTCTGTTTTTCTCTTTCGTTTATTAAGAGTGAAAGTTAATGAAGAAAGGGGTACTAAACCGATAGTAATAATCTATAACGAATAAAAATAACAGTAATATTATTTAACTCTCAACTGAAGAAAAACAGAATATTTTGGGGCACGTTTTTAATTTTAAATTCATCTGGCGTTGCAAAAGTTCTTTCTTCTGTCCTAAACAATCCAAGCTGAGCCCATTTATGGATGTACATATGTATGCATGCATAAAACGTGTTTTAAGAAAGCAGGACGAAAATATAATGCCAGAGAAATTACAACAGGATCTGAAGTGCATTGTATGTGGCAGATACCTTTTGTCAAAAGCTGGGTTTGTAAATCAACTGAAATAACACAATCAAATACAGGAACAACAGTCTCATGAGGAGGCTTTTATAGCATATCCGGCAACACTGAGTTGTCATATTTGTGGTCTGATCTGCAAATCAAAAAGTGGCCTGACAGGACATGCGAGGATTCACACTATTATCATGTGATCATCTTTACAAGAAGGAAAGTTTTTATGTCACATATGTGTACTTTCATGTAGGAC
>NC_136495.1:58214415-58216915 GCF_053919585.1 Euprymna scolopes | reverse complement strand
CCGCTGTAGGCAATGCCATTGCCATCAAAGCGTGTAACGCCTTTCACGTCCGCCTTAAGATGACCGTACCCGCTGGCGGGCAGCTACACCGCCCCCCCCCAAAAAAAAACTAGCATGTAACGTAATCGTTACTAAAAAAATTTTCAAATCTCTGCATGTGTAAGTTTTATTTTTTTGCTTATTTCGTTTTCTTTTTGTCAGGTATCGGATTTTGCTACAACGACCTATATATATATATATATATATATATATATATATATATATATATATATATATATATATATATAAAGCTGAACGTCTCTCTGTGTGTCTGGTCACGGATAGGCTCCTATATGGTTGACTATTATAGAAAACTTATGACATATAATGATAGAAGATGTATCGAGGCACAGGAATGGGTATGTTTGATCTGGCATAATGATGATTCATTAAAATTGTGGGGTCTGCGTACGCGCCTAGTCCACAAAGTATGGAAATAAAAAATTAAAAAATTAAAAAAAAAAAAAGTTTACAAGTATTTTTGATATAGATGCACATAATAATAATTTGATAAGTATGTTTTAACTTAAATAGGGATGGTATAATAAAATTGTGGGCTTTGCGTTCGCGCCTGGCCTCCATAGAATGGAAATAGGCACAAACTTTAATAAGGACTTTTCATATCTATCTACGTAAGTATACTTTGATAATTATGTTTCATTTTGAAGAAATATGGTATAATAAAATTATGGAGTGTTCGTTCGCGCCGAACCTCCATAGAAGGGAAATATGTCACAAAGTTTAACAAGGTTTTTTAATATAGATCCACAGAATGTTGTGATAAGTGTGAACAGATATGGTATAATAAATTATGGGATTTATCTATTTAATTTTTACTTTCATCATATTTTGCTTTGGTTTTGATACCCCCAAATTCGAAGCTATCTCTTTACAACCCTTCCTTTTCATAACCTATATTACTTTCATATTCCATTTTCTGTAGGCTGTTTTTGAACCCAGTCAACGACGGGTACTTTTGCTAGTTTATATATACATATATATATATATATATATATATATTGCTTCAACGTCCTATATATGTATATATATACATATACATGTATGTGTATATATGTGTGCGTATATATATGTGTGTGTGCGTGTATATATATGTGTGTATATGTATGTGTATATATGTATGTGTGTATATATATATGTGTGTGAATGTATATATGTGTGTGTGTGTCTGTATGTATATATGTGCGTGTATATATTTGTGTGTTTATATATATTTGCGTGTATATATCTGTGTATATATATATTTGCGTATATATATATATGTGTGTATATGGGCGTGTGTGTGTATAAATATGTTCGTGTGTATGCATAAATTATATATATATATGTGTGCATATATATGTGTGTATGTATATATATGTGTCTGTGTGTAATTATATATATATATATATATGTGTGTATATATATATGTCTGTGTGTATGTACATATGTGTGTGTGTGTATATATATGTGTGTTTGTATGTGTATATATGTATATATATATATATATATATATATATATATATATATATAGAAGTAACAAATTAATCGTGTATATATATATATATATATATATATATATATATATATATATTTCTTTTACTTTGCTTTAAGCCAAAAATTTACAATTTTTTTTAACCCAAATAGCAAAAATATGTGACTGGAAGGAGCATATTTTTGCTAGACTTGAAGTATTGTTATATAATTGAGAAACAATTACATACAATACTTAGTTAAAGCAAAATAAGTTGTTTCGGTCTATTAAAATAATTTCCAACGCTATTGATAAGTCTTACCTTTTTCTTTATTTTTATTATTAATAAACATACGGTATAATCACGTTTAACACACCGGTTCACACCAGATCACCGAAGTTAAGCAACGATAATATTTGCCAGTACCAGCTGGGTGACCATTTGGGACTTCTATGTGATGTATGTACTCTCTGCTTATCTCGGCATTGTTTCCATTCGTCCTGGGCTTTTCCTTGCGACTGGACTCAAGCAGTACCAATTCAGAGGAGGTGTGGTTGTGATAGCTCAACCGTTGGCACACAATTACATGCTCTTCTGCCCCTACAGGTGATATCCTTAGCCTTGCGATACTGAATCTCTCTCTCTCTCTCTCTCTCTCTCTATATATATATATATATATATATATATATATATATATGTATATATGTATATATATTAGTGATAGGACGATTCCAATATTTTTTACCGATTCCTTACTAAACTCCCGATTCCGATACAGTTACCGATTCTGATTCTTTATAAATATCTAAATATTTAACTATAAAGTAACTATTTTTCCCGGTCACCGTAAAATCACAGGCTTAAAGTGCAAATATTTTCTCAAACGTGAAATTACACTTGTAGAGGATGATTTATAGATTTTAGTTTTACTGTTAGTTTAAAAGTAATTAATATTTATTATTATTACGTTACTGCCATAACTTTTAATG
>NC_136495.1:58199415-58211915 GCF_053919585.1 Euprymna scolopes | reverse complement strand
ATATTTATATTTATACATATATTTTTCTTGATTAGGACAGCAATAGTACAGTTTCGAAGAAAATGTTATTACATACTTTTAATTAGCGGCGAGAAAACTGTCAAAATTTATGGCATTTTCAGAAAAAAATGTATTTTTATAAAGAAGAATATTATTCTAAACACATGCTTTATCTTACGTGAATAGTTTATGACAACTGCGTACTCCCATCCCATGCAAATACTATAAGTTTGCATATTTGCTGTCTAGCGTTGATGTATGTTTGTTCAATCAAAATATATGAACACCTCTCCGCCTCTATTCTCCATCCATGTCACTTGCTCCACCACCCCTTCACATAACATAACATCCTGCCCTGCCCCCTTTGCATAACTTTATATCTCGCCATATCGACCCAATGGAAATGAGGTCATTATTATATTTTAGAAATTTAACCTTGCCAACGAATTTATGTCTGACCTTCTATATGAGTCTTATTAGTTTGTTTTAAAGTTTTGGTGCATGTAGATAGACACACACAATTTAGCTATGGCAGTTCTAAATTAATAAATAGAAAAAAAAAACTCTTTGATATACGTATGTATCATGTAAAACCAAGCATCTACGCCAAAACTTACGGATTATTAACAACTAAAATCTTAATTCAAAAGATAATATTTTCGATTCTCTATTTACAGCGACGCATGTAATGACTTATCTCCTCTGTTTTCTCTTTGAAAACGTCAAACTGTACGGACATGCAGTGTTCTTGATCACTCCCAAAAAAGATTTGAACTGCGCAGATCAGCTGCGGAAAAAAAAAGTTCTAGGTGTGCTCTACTTCGTGTGCTTTGGTATTTTTTCTTAGCTGGTTAGAAGAACACGTTCATAATCTGCTGCTGTTTGTTGGTAATGCAATGTATGAATAAACATGATTTAGAATCAGGAAAACTATTACTTATTATGGCCACATGATGGCGGTTATGTTAGATAGTATGAATTTGGACATGGATCACACTTAGTGCATGATAATAACTTTTATCTGCAAAACCAGAATGATTCGCAGAGCTACATCAAAAATGACTGATATGTAAAGTCCAAGTTAAACGGCAAAGCAAAAAGTAATGTTGAATGACGTCATGTTTTTTCAAACTGGTAGACACAAATGTCTTAAGATCCGTTTGTCTAATAGAAGCCGAACGAAGATGACATCGAACAATACTAGTCTGCTATCGGTTTAGGCAGTTGGCCAATACTTTAAGAAACTTTATTCGTTAATTGCAAAAAGTTACCTCGAAATTTCTGTCAGTACGTCACCAATTTCACACAAGTTAAAAAAAAAACAAATAGCTAAATAATTAAATAACTAGCGGTACCTGTGAAAATTGCACAGGGGAATCATTCATATGTAATATATTGATGTTGGCATTCTGTAGATGTTCAGTGTAAATGGAGACGTTCTGATATTATTGTAGCTTTTTTTGTTGAAACTAAAAAAATATTTATCTAAGCTAGCATGGACGCCCGGCGTAGCCGGATCTTAAAATACGCTTAAATATGATATTTTCTTTCTTGCAGATTTCGTATCATAGAGTTAATTCCTTATCGATTTATATATATTATAAAGTTGTGATTTCAAAAATAAAAAAAATGTACCCATATGACTTGGATGCATCAGCTTTAATCGAAAACGAGACCAAAATTTATGAAAAAAATATACGTATATAAATATATATATATATATATATATATATATATATATGCATATATAAGTTGAGTTCCGTCAGCTATAACCTAAACCGAAACCAAAACTTATGAAGAATTCTTGGTAAAATTATTTATAAAAAGAACAGAATACTTAAGTGCTGTCAGCTATAATCGAAACCGAAATCCAAATGTTATGAAGAATTCTTGGTAAAATTATTTATTACAAGAAATGGAAGTCTATAACAATTAAACGACAGCCACTCGGATGTAAGCCTGACACAGAAAATAAGTAACACACACGCTATTCTATTAAAATGCAGATCTTAATAACTGACTATAATGAATCTAGAAAAAGGTCTGATTTTACATGAACCGAAAATTGTGAATTTTACTTTCAATTATTTACTACGAGAAATGGGAGTCTATAACAATTAAACAACTGCCACTCGGATGTAAGGCTGCCACACAAAATAAATAACACACACGCCATTCTATTAATATATAGATTAGTAGAACATTAGTCTCCTTCTCTTTTAAGTTAATTCTCTTCAAAATCAAAAATTTAATAACACTCTCAGCGAAGGTCTCCTTGTGTGTTCCCTCCGAGATAAGAAGCGGAAAGGGCGCCAAAACTCAGGTATAAAAACCTCAACGTACAAAGATGTTTTAGAATTGAAAACATTACAAAAATAGTTAGTTTATTAAGTCGAACTAAGTATAATCACTTATAATATACCAAACCAAACCTTTATCTACCCTAGAAGATAAACACTTCTTTGTACAAGGTCATTCTGTTCGTGGAACAGGAAACGGTTCGTTTTGCAATAATACATTCCTATAGTCAAAAGAACTGAAGTTTTTCGACAAATGACGAACATTATAAAATAAGAATGATTTTCATATTTCAATATTTATCGTGATGTATGAATGATTTTCATGTTTCAATATTTTATTATAAAATATGAATGGTTTTCATATTTTAATATCTATTATAAAATCTTACCGATTTTCATATTTCAATTCTTTATTATAAAATATGCCTGATTTTTCTATTTCAATATATATCAAACAATATGAATGATGTTTCTATTTCAATATTTATTATAAAATATAAATGATTTTCATATATTAATATTTTATATTAAAATATGAATGATTTTCATATTTTAATATTTTATTATAAAATATGCATAATTTTCATATTTTAATATTTTATTATAAAATATGCATAATTTCATATTTTAATATTTTATTATAAAATATGCATAATTTTCATATTTTACTATATTATTATAAAATATGAATGATTTTACTATTTCAATATTTCTTATAACACATGAATGATTTTAATATTTAAATATTTTATCATAAAATATGAATAATTTTAATATTTAAATATTTTATTATAAAATATGAATAATTTTCATATTTAAATATTTTATTATAAAATATGAATAATTTTCATATTTTAATATGTTATTATAAAATATGAATGATTTTACTATTTCAATATTTCTTATAACACATGAATGATTTTAATATTTAAATATTTTATCATAAAATATGAATAATTTTAATATTTAAATATTTTATTATAAAATATGAATAATTTTCATATTTAAATATTTTATTATAAAATATGAATAATTTTCATATTTTAATATTTTATTATAAAATATAAATAATTTACATATTTCAATATTTTATTATAACATATGAATAATTTTCCTATCTTAATATTTTATTATAAAATATGAATAATTGTCATATTTCAGTACTTCATTATAAAATATGACTAATTTTCATATTTCAATACTTTATTATAAAATATGAATGATTTTCAAATTTCAATATTTATTATAAACTATGAATGTTTTTCTCATTTTTATACTTTATTATAAAATATAAATGATTTTCATATTTTGGTACGTTATTATAAAATTGAATGATTTTCATATTTTAATACTTTATTATAAAATATGAAATATTCTCATATTTAATATTTTATAAAATATGAATGGTTTCTTTATTTTAATATTTTATTACTAAATATAAATGATGTTTATAATTTAATATTATATTAAAAATATGAATGATTTTCATATTTTAATAATTTCTCATAAAACATGAATGATTTTTCTATTTCAATATTTATTATAAAATATAATTGTTTTTGTTATTTTAACACTTTATTACAAAATATGAATGATTTTTTATTTTAATATTGTATTATTAAATATGAAAGATTTTCATATGTTAATATTTTATTATAAAATATGAATGATTTTTCTATTTCAAGGAATGGTTTTCATATTTGTATATTTTATTATAAATATGAATGGTTTTTATATTTCAATACTTTATTATAAAAGATGAATGATTTTCATATTTCTATATTTTATTATAAAATATAAATGATTTCATTTATCATATTTTATTATAAAATTATTTTATATTTTTCAACATTTATTATAAAATATGAATAATTTTTCTATTTCAATATTTATTATAAAATATAGATGATTTATCTATTTCAATATTTATTATAAAATAAAATGATTTTCATATTTCAATAATTTATTATAAAATATGAATGATTTTCATATTTCAATATTTATTATAAAATACGAATGATTTTTCTATTTCAATAATTTATTATAAAATTTGAATGATTTTCATATTTCAATACTTTAATATAAAATGTCAATGCTTTTTATATTTCAATATTTTATTATAAAATAAAAATGATTTTCATATTCCAATAATTTATCATAAAATATGAATGATTTTCTATTTTTATATTTTATTAAAAAATTGTAATGATTTTCATATTCCAATAATTTATTATAAAATATTAATGATTTTCATATTTCAATATTTATCGTGAAATATGAATGATTTTCATGTTTCAATATTTTATTATAAAATATGAATAATTTTCATATTTTAATATTTATTATAAGATCTTAGCGATTTTCATATTTCAATTCTTTATTATAAAATATGCATGATTTTTCTATTTCAATATATATTATATAATATGAATGACGTTTCTATTTCAATATTTATTATAAAATATAAATGATTTTCATATTTCAATAATTTATTATAAAATATCAATAATTTTCATATTTCAATAATTTATTATAAAATTTGAATGATTTTCATATTTCAATACTTTATTATAAAATATTAATGCTTTTCATATTTCAAATATGTTATTATAAAATATGAATGATTTCATATTTTAATACTTTATTATAAAATGTTATAAACATTTAATAATTATTTAATAATTGTTTTATATCTATTATTACTAATGTTCAGATGATTAATATAGAGCAGAGTCGGAAATTAAAGAAAAATAATAAAAAAATAACACTTTAGAGGGATCAAAACCAGTATCGGATACAAAGGGCTTTTAGCCTTATTTCCGATTACAAGAACGATTCTTTTCATTTAGTTTTGTTTAAAACTTGATTTTCCACCGCTGGTACCGATGATAAAATATAAATATTTAATGATTTTAAATCTACCAGTGACATAAAAATTGATGGATCATATCTAATTTTCAAGAGATAAAAAAATTCCCTGGTAAAAATGGCTGGTACAGTTGTAACGTCACCAGCTTTGAATGATTCGGTTTCGATTCTAGCTAATGACACGTAAATACATTTTTTATTTTTGTAAATCACGACTCTATAATAATATATACGAGATCTGGACAAATTAAAATATATTTAAGCATAATTTACGCTCGGGCAAAGTATTCTTTTTAGTTATCTATGAATTTTGCTTATCACCTCTTACTATGTTGTTGCGACCATACTTCAATATTTCTTATCTTTATACAAGCATTTAGAAAATGAAAGATTTTATTTTTCTAGCTAATTTACACAGTGTATTCATGCACACAGTAAGAAACTACGTAAATTAGATAGAAAAAATAATGGATCGCTTTATCGCTATATCAGGCTTAAAGATAATATAGCAGGAGACGTATTATTTTATAGTTATATATAAAAAGAAGATTTGTAAGATATATCCAAGTTTATTCATTCGCCCGTGAATCTACGGTGGTTATGATTAGGGCTACGACGACAGCATATTCTTTTCATTGTTTTGACTCTCGAGTGTGTATCCGTTGATATTGTAACACTGGCTGGGACTTGTCTTCATTAGTTGTTGTTGGAAATATAAATGTTAACCTACAAATGTTAATGATGTTCATATTTCAATACTTTATTATAAAATATCAATGATTTTCATATTTCAATAAAAGGAAAGAACTTTATTTGCCTTTTTACATTTTGGAGTGAGTACACCTCTTGGTAATAATGTTCACCGGCAACATACGTCTCGTTGGTTTCGGGGCTAAGAGTGTAATTATTACTCGCCTGTCATGCTGGCTAGGGATTGGTTAAGGAGAAATAAAGAGAAAGAGAGATGATGATGATGATGATGATGATGATGATGATGATGATGATGATGATGATGATGGGGTCTGGATAGCAGTTCCTAATTTGTGTCCGGTTTATGAGAAAGAGAAAGAGAGGGGCTAAGAAACTAAAATTTCTCGGGGAATGGTATTATTTTCGTCATAGTTCTTGATCTTTAGGGATGACTCAGGTCAGTCCTACAATATCTTATATGCCTTTATATAAAGTGATGTGCTTCTCGGTTGATTAACTGTGTCTGTGTTGGATATATACTCGAGAGTAAAAACAATGAAAGAATATGCTGTTGTCTTAACCTTGGTTATGATCCAACACGTCATGTCTAGTCATTTATTCAGATGATATTATTGATCACATTGATTTTTCAGATATATTCCTGGTTAGAATTATTTCCTGATAGAAACTTATAAGAGTGACCACGCGAAGCCAATATCTTTACTTAATACGTTTCTATGAATAGAACTAGATTCGAACTTGGTACGCCAAAACTTTCAGCCCGTGTCGTTTTTTTACTTTGCCATTGTGACCTCCCATGGCTAATCCAGTGTTTTATATCCATTTGACTAAACAAGTTATGAACTTGATGACTTATTTCTTTCAGGTGTTGACATTAACGTAGGCCCCGGTAAAATGAATGTCACTCTAAACTTTGAGAGAAAATAAAAATTGAAATATAAATGAAAAACAATATAATTCATCTCAAATCCCTACATAGTGTCCCTGCAGATATATTCATAAAATTATAAACATTAATGTCTAAGTGGGTCTGTGCCTTGTTTGCGGTGGGGGGTTGAGTAAAATATACTTGAATGATTGTATGTACTTCAGTGAGAAATGGTCTCGGAAAACAGACTAAAAAATATTGATAAATGAATAAGGAATAGTGATAAGGTATTCTTTTTTCTTAATCTCATGTCTACTAGTACCAGATAAGGACACCACAGCGAGCAGTCTATAGAATTTATTAGTAATTGAAGTCTGGTATCTGCCTGTCTGAAGCCGAAACTTTACTATTACTTCTGTTAATGTGTTTTTGTACAATCAGTTTACTGAAGTATTTTAGAATAATGTACGATCTTTGCTTAATTCAGAGGGTAGTGTAGTACCTGTTTTGTTATCATGAACCCGTAATTTCCAAAAGCTAGATTTACTTATATTAACCTCCCAGGCATTAACTCCTCCTTTAGATGCAGTGGAGTAAATGTTCGTTCGCTAGACGATCCTTCAAGCACTGCGTCTTTTTTTTTTTTTGCTTGAGGTATGATTGTATAGTTTTTAAACTGTTCTTATTATACGGTCCTTCCAGGAACTACCTCCCGAAAGAGGGAGATTAGTATCTACTCTAGTTTAATTATATCACCCTTCCAGACGTTGTTTTCTTAAAGTGCAGTGTAGTATATGTTCGTTCCTCACAACATTATTCCAGGTCTTATCCCCCTTTATTAAAGGAGGCTAGGGTAATATCTTTTCTGTAATTATTATACAATCGTCTAACGTATTACTTCATTTTTTTAGGTGTAATATCTGTTCTGTTATTATGAGACGATCTTCCCAGGTACTGCCTCATCCTTTGTTGGATTGTGTTATATCTGTTTAATTTTCATAAAATTATTCTCCCAGGCATTATCCTTTCACTTGAGAGAGTTAGTTTGGTATATGGTCGTATCTCATAATATCATAATCGTAGATATTACTCCCTTCTTTGGAGAGCCAGTGTAGTATATGTCTTTTCATCATATATGCTAACAAAACTATAAAACCAAAACGGCCATTAATGTGCTAGTTGAAATAATTATTAAAACACAACTATTTAACTTTAAATATGCGATATAATCATGTTAGACCACTGAAGTTAAACGACGTTGAGCTTGAGCGGTGTTAGATATGTGATCATTTGGTAAATACTAGGCACCGTATGTATTTAGGTAAGCAGGTATGCATAATACATAGGGAGATGAACATGCCTGCTGATCACGGTTCCAGGTCACCCTTAGACAAGGTGTAGCACCTGTTAGCCTCCTTGTGATATTCTGAAGGATTTGCAAGGGATAAATAGAGTTCCTCAGCCCTGTTGCCACATTTGGGCTGGTGCATGCATCTATCACTAGTCTCTCCCTCTTAGGCAGGGCCCAAAAAAGAGTTGTCAATCTAATCGGTCCCACTTTATCAACTAAGCACCAGCCCCTGTCCCATCGCCGCAATGTTGCATCACTGTGTCTGTTTTACAAATATTTTAATGGAATGTGTTCTGATGAACTCGTTTCACTTGTGCCCCCCTCGACAAACCCGCTTAGCAATAAGATCACAACCCTTCACTGCTGATGTCCCTAAATGCCGGAAAGCTTGTTATTCTAATAGTCTCTTCCCTCGTTCAGCTAGAGTTTGGAATTCCCTTCCTGCTGCCTGCTTCCCTGATATGCAGAAGTTTAAATGTAACATAGACAAATATCTTGTTAATCTTTCCTAGACTTGCCCCATATAGTAACCCCTTACATCCAAGTGGCGATATGCTTTGTAAGGGGTGAACATGA
The DNA here is from genome assembly GCF_053919585.1 of Euprymna scolopes. Classification (NCBI taxonomy): domain Eukaryota; kingdom Metazoa; phylum Mollusca; class Cephalopoda; order Sepiida; family Sepiolidae; genus Euprymna; species Euprymna scolopes. The sequence goes on along the minus strand of NC_136495.1, from coordinate 58,203,241 downwards.
TTAAAAAAAAAGAAAAAAGGAATACATGTAGAAAAGAAGGGTTCTGTTTAAAATCCTAACTTGATAACGGGAACCTGTTGGCCTTTGGCGGCAGTCCTCAGTAGTAAGGACCAGAAACTGCCATATAAACACTTATGCCAGTGCGCAATCTAATTTAATCTGGGTTTATAGGAAGACATATTCATATTTAGAAACGAGAATACTATTTAAAATAAAAGCTTAGCAGACCAATGAGAATGTGATTTAAGATTTAATCGTGAAAAACATAGGTACGGATAGAACCTCTTATAAAGATGCTCGGTTGCATTTGAAATAAAATTTTTCTATTCAATTATAATGAAGTGTGACAGATCGAACGACAGGGCCGTAGTGTCCTACGCTTATTATCGTTAAAAGGTTAGGGTTTGGGTTAGGGTTAGGATCTTCCCAGCAAATCGTTTCATGTGCGCTTAGTTACGTATTTTATTTTTCCTCGTCTTAAAATGAAGAGCTGAGCTTTAGAAATATGCAATCTGACAGTTGTTGAGCCAGAAATACGCTTCACGCTTTCGTTAAAAACTTCGTTAAAACATACGGAGACATTTGCAGATTTCAGATCGTTTTTCATTCTTTAATTCGCTCACTTTCTTTTTTTTTTTTTAATATGTTTTTTAGCGATTTTCTCTTTTCGCTGCACATAGTATATACATCGTTCAGTATTTCATAATATTTCATCAAGTATAACGATATAGAAATAATGTTTTGGGAATGAAAAAAAAGAATGTGTTCTTAAAAGAAAAAAAACATTATTTCGTGTTTTTTTTTAAAAATCTATGAATCCGTCTTTTAAAAGTGAGATGTAGATAAAAACGGATGCTCTAAGAAATTTATTACATACACGCAATATATATATATATATATATATATATATATATATATATATATATTGATAGTTATGATTGTTCATAGGAATACTCTTTAACCTCCAGGAAGTCAACTCGATGGGGAATTGCTCAATTTGTATGTCACATCTGCTTCAAGATGTGCAAACGTTATCAAATCTCCAATACTAACGATTAATACGACACTATCCCGTTGATTACTGTACACGCAATAACCCTTATCCCCGAATGGCTTCTGGGCCTTGATAAATGGTGACCTTCATGTAAAAAAACAATCTTCGGCGGGAGTGCATAGTCATCTGAGATGGCATGGACGACAAGATTGGGAGAACTGAATGTGACGGCTATCATCTGGAAAGATGCAGCAATCATCATATTCGTATATATATATATATATATATATATATATATATATATATATATATATATATATATATATATATATACGTGTACGTGTCGCAAGGTAAAATACCAGGTTGAGAAACTGACGCGGTCTATCCTTCTCTCAAGGGTAGATGGAACTCTCTTAAGCCGTGGTAGGTACTCCATCTAGTGATGGCGTCACAATGAAAAGTATCCTTGATAGCCCTGGCGAAGCATCAAGTATCTAGTTACCAACAAGATTTGAATTACACTACAAATGTTACATGGAAAAGGGCTGTGTCCGTTCCAAGAAAAATATTAGATTAGTGAAAATGAGATAAGAATAAGCCTAGAATCAAACCCTGTAGGCAAAGTTAAGAAATGGAATGTTAGAAACCAAGTCTATTGTTAATTCTTTTAGAAATTTGAATATTAAATATGTCAGTAAAAGAATGAACAATGCAAATTAAATTATATTGTTTTAAATAGGTTAGATTAGAATTGAGGATTCTTTTGTTTGTCAAAAGTGTTGGACAAATATATGAAAAGCCACGTGAAATTAGTCACGTTTGAAAACACACTTCTGGCGTGATAGACAAAAGACATTTCTCCATATAGGATTCTATGGGCTCGGATTTTAGCAAGCAAGGAGGAGAGAGTCAGAGAGTTGATCAGACAGAGTTAAAAGTCGACAGTTGGAGTGAGAGTCCCTTAGAGGCGAAGGGTAGAAGATTTGATCATGTAGATCCAAATTTGAATTCCTGACGTCATCCAACAGCCGATCAGATGAATAAAGAAGTCATCATTATGTTGTAACTGTTGTATTGTGTCATTCTTTATCACGAACGAAAGGTAATTGTGTTTATCATCTTATAATGAACATTGTGTGACCCTTTGAAGATTATGTGTCCTCCCCACCATCATCATAAGTGAAGTATCTCCCTCTCCTCTTATATATGTTAAAAGAACTGTAATATATATATATATATATATATATATATATATATATATATATATATATATATATATAGTAATTTATAAAATATATATGGCGATTAAGCTACACTGAATATTCTGCGTTTCATCCACTGTAGGATTCGTCAGGCTTATGCATAAGCCTGACGAATCCTACAGTGGATGAAACGCAGAATATTCAGTGTAGCTTAATCGCCGTATATATCTTATAAATTACTAACTAGCTCTACCTACGTATTGAGCACTTTTGAAGTAAATACTTAAAGTTTACGCATAAATCTATACTTTCGTATATTAAATTTGTGTGAGTAAATGAAGTAGTTATATATATATATATATATATATATATATGTCTTATCTCCCTCATCATCACTATCGTTATATCTGTAGTACATAAGTCCCGTTATATATGTGCCCAAATAAGAACCCTCGTCATCTTTTAAATATATACCCCTTCTATTCAACATATTGCGATTTGGTGCTAAAGTTTAACTTTAATAACTGATGACGAAATAAAATAAATTGTTTTTTTTTTATTTCGAAACGAGATAAAATATATTCTGTTCTTAAAAATTCTGTAACCTAAACAGAAATTAACCTATTAATCTGCTTTATTTAAAAATCCGGAATATATAGCACATTCCATTAAAATACTTGCAAAACAGGGATGGAACACTGCGGCAATGGGAAAGGGATTGGAGCCTAGTTGACAAATTTGACCTATTAGATTGGAGACTCTTTTTTGGTCCCTATCCAAGAGGGAGAGACTAGTGGTAAATCCTCCAGCCCAGATGTTACAACAATATTCCATGCATAGCAGAATGGTGGTTTTGTAGATGTATAGGATATTCCCAGATGTTGATAGTCTTCGGGCACGAAAGAGATAACCCATCTTCCTTGCAGCCTTCGCAATATCCTCAATGTATTTATTCTAGTTTATATTTTTGTTTTACACTGGTTTTTATTCGCCTATGACAAATCTACAAAATTATTATTGATAGAATGAATTACTTACTCCTCCTCCTCCTCCTCCTCCGGGCAACGTCGTATAACCGTTGTAGTTATCAGCAAAATTGACCTCACTTGATTGCATTTGTTTCTCAGTATGAATCTCACATACGACAAGGACGTGAAATATTTATGATTAGCAAAAAACAAACTTATGTTAGATGTGGAAGTATTAACCGTCTTTGATTCGATGTATGTACCCATCTTTTGATATTGCTTATGATTGACAAAACAACATCAACAAAGATATCGCTCCTTTACTTCAAGAAGATATCTCTAATTTTGCAATTCGAATCTTCATATTAAATTCACACGCTCGTGCAAATCACGTTATATTTACATTAATTAGATATCGGATTTAAAAAAAAAAACAACAACTTAATCTTGTTTTTTTTAATAGTAGTTTTTAATCTTTCTTTTGTGGTGAATTTCAGTTTATATTCTTGCATCTCCATGAATATTTGATATTTAATTCATGAATTACTGATTTTTGCACATTGTTCATCAATTTCTCGAAATATTAAACCTCCGACTTACCCGATGTTAATTCATTGTCAAATACGGTAAAGTTAACGTTCATATATATATATATATATATA
>NC_136495.1:58159415-58191915 GCF_053919585.1 Euprymna scolopes | reverse complement strand
ACATAAGACTGTATAGCCGTTTACCAGTTCATCGGTGTTGTTAGAAAAGCAAGTTTATCCGGCTAAGTATGAAAACGGATCTTTTTCGACAGTTCGAACAGCAATTAATTACGTCATCCTCACCAAGAAAAAGTGAGAGAAATCTTCCTCTTTATTTTACGAAATGTGTACTATCGTTTTTTTTTTTTTTTGTTTTTTTTTACGAAACTTTTTGCATTATTGATAAGGTTTGTTCGCGTTATCTGTTATCGCATTGCTTAAGTAAGGGAAGGGTTGCAGACATATCCGATGGCGGTAGGGTGGAAGGATACATTAAATAAGTTCATGTTAAAATATCCCTGATGAAATAAACATTAATTTAAGAAATTTGCATCTAAGCTATTTAGTTGTAACCTGTCTTTCTCCACTAAAAAGAAAGGGGGGAAAAACAACAACAGTTACACACTATCTTACACTGGATTACACTGCTGTCTTTCGTTATTTAAAGTGAGACATATTTATATGGCAAAAGAGCCGTTTTGAAAAAGAACAGAGATCAATCATCTCCCTCTCAGTACAGACCACTTTTGATTAAGTTGCTTTAATCTGTAATAAATCGAGAAGTGATCAACCACCCCAGTTTAAATAACAAACTCAGTGACATGCAATATGGTTTCTGTTCAAGTAAACCCCTTCCATAGTTATAACTAGGGCTATAACAACAGAATATTCTCATCATTGTTTTGACTCTTGAGTATATATCTGACAGAGTAAGACACAGTTAATCAATCGAGAACCACATCACTCTATATAAAAGCATATAGGATATCAATGGATATATACCCGAGAATAAAAACAAGTTGTCCTAGCCCTAGGGATCAACCACCTCAGTTAAAACAACTTACTCAGTGACATGCAATATGGTTTCTGTTCTGTGTCGGCGTTTCTCAAGGTTCCATTCTGGACCCAACCTTCTTCTTGATCTTCATCAATGATCTCCCAAATTACATTCTTCGATTATTCGTAGACATTTATACAGATGATACAATCTATAGCAACACGCCAAAGACAGACGATGACAAAGATCTTTCTGATTCTCTCTCTTCTGATCTTGAGTACGTGGTCCGTAGAGGAAAAGGGTGGCTGGTTAACTTTTATGCATCTAAAACCAAGCTTCTCTCGTTTAACCACAATCGCTCTAACCTCAATTCAAATGAATGCAGTTTTTCTTGGGGAAGTTCCATGCTTTAACAGTCGTCTGGGATTGGTCTTCATTCAAATCTGTTGCCAATATCGCTGCAAAAATAGTTGGATCATTCTACCGCTTCGGTAGGTCTCTTACTGCCGATGCAATCCTCTATCTGTATAAGAGAGAAGTACGTCCTAAACTCTTGTACTGTCGCCACATCTGTGCAACAGCTGCCCGATGCGCCCTATCCTGCTTTGTAACCTAGTAAGTGATGCCATTTTCTCTTCTCTGCAATCTCTTTCCCACAGAAGAATCGTTACTAGCCCGTCTCTACTTTATCGTTCTTTTCATGGCAATTGCTAGACTGAGCTCCGCTCTATAGTTCCCCCTTGCCAAACTTTGACAAAAAACACTCGACTAGCTACAACTACTATCCAAAACTTTGTATCTGTATATAAATCTACACGAATATTCCATGAAGAAATTTTCTTTCCTAGAACAACTCGCCCGTGAAACTCTGTTTCGCTGGCCCACTTCCCCGTTGAGTACAAGATAGTAACATTCAAGATCTATGTAAACAAGTTCTTGTTGAGCCGTCTCCTTAAATAATACACTTCTACCAAATTTACACCATAAACGACTACTACATTACAACCTAACATTCACTAACTCTTATCCTCAAGTGCCCATCCGGCCTTAATAAGTGGCAACTGTCTCGTAAAAATATGACTATGTAGAAAAAAATAGATTCTGGAGAATAAAAAGACATCCGTCCTAATGAGACGACTCACGTTGGGACTAAATACTTGAAATTTTATGTAGGTTACTTAGACACGGATCAAACTTTTTAATTTGATTTAAGCCCAAAACAATAAATTCATAGCTTTTGAATTTTTTGAGTTTAAAAAAAGAGAGTTTTGTTTTTAGAACGAAACTCTCTCTCTCTCTCTCTCTCTCTTTCTCTCTCTCTCTAACACACACACACACACACTCATATATATATAAATATATATACATATTATATATATATATATATATATATATATATATATTAGCATTTAAGCCCGGCTTTACTCTGCCCTATGTACTTGCCCTGTATTCTGTTCATAACTTTATGTATATATATATATATATATATATATATATATATATATATATATATATATATATATATATATATATATATAAGTTTGAATCATGTCAAGGTAACCTTTATCTAAAATTTCAAGTGTTTAGACCCAAAATTGGCGGAGGAGTTTCGTAGAGGCTGCAAAGGTCAAATCTTTCAACTTTGAACTTTGGCAGCTACATTTTCCTCCAAAAACTGATTAACGAGCTTGTTCCATGTCTGAATACTATTTCTATGAAATTTCAAATGTTTAAACCCAAAATTGGCTGAATAGTTTTCTAGAAATTGCAAATGTCAAATCTTTTGAACTTTGATCCCTTGGCAGCAAAATCCTCAGTTAAAAACCGATTAAAAAAGCTTACCCTATCTCCGAATAAACTTTATGAAAAATTCCAAATGTTTAGAGCATATATTGGCTGAGTAATTTGGTAAGCACCCCAGAAGTCAATTTTATAAACTTTGACCCCAATCTTGACCCCTTAACATTTATTATGTTCGGCTCAAATCAAAGTAAAAATGTGATCCCTACCCAAGTAACCTACATCTAAAATTTGAGTCGTTTAGACCCAAAATTGCCAGAGGTATTTGGTAGAGTTCTTAAAGGTCAAATAGTTGAACTTTGATCCCGTGACAGCCAAATTTCTGGCTGATAACATATGAAAAGGATTTTCCCAAATCTCAGTACCCCTTAGGTCAAATCTCGAGTCTGTAAACTGAAAATGAACAGAGTAGTTTAGTAGGGAAATGTACACACACAGACACACACGGACCATTTCGTTTATATATATATATATATATATATATATATATATATATATATATATAGTGTGTGTGTGTGTGTGTGTGTGTGTGTGTGTGGTCAATCTTAAACATGGAAAAGTAAAGGATTCGTTGTTAAAACTGGAAAAGAAAAGTAGAAGATATTCTAGTAAAAAATATAATAAATTCATAACTTAAAATATTGCAGCATTAGGAATTGATTATATAATATTACTAGCATGGGTGCCCGGCGTTGTCCGGGTGTTTTTAGGTGTATACTGAGCAAAACAAAAAAAACGGTCAATTTTTTAAAATTTGATCCCTATTATGGCCCCTTTAAAATTTATTGTTTAGGGCTCAAATAAAGTTATTAAGTTAGATCCATGTCCAATGAACCTATATATAAAATTTCAAGTGTTTAGACTCAAAATTCTCGGAGGAGTTTGGTAGAGTTCTCAAAGGTCAAATCGTTGAACTTTGACCCCTTAATCGCCAAATTTCTGTCCGAAAACCAATCACATCGATTTTTCCAAATCTCTGTACCCTGTATATCAAATTTTGAATTTGTAGGCTTAAAATTGCCAGAGTTATTGTGTAGGGAAATGTACACAGACACACAGACACACAGACACACACAGACGCTTTCACTTTTATATATATATATATATATTGAAGTTCTAAATTTATTAGATTTTTTACTAGAATAGCTTGTCCTTTTTTTCAGTTTAACAACTCGTCCTGTACTTTTCCATGTTTAAGCTAAACCATATTACTTTTCATTCTCGCATTTTTCTATTTCAATCCAGGCTTTCAATAAATTCACATGTTCTTTATTTAATTTCAGATTTATTTTTGCCCCTATAAACATATATGTAATAACAATATGTGGCACTCGTCTGCTTTCAATTCCCCTCCAATTATCTCCCTTTAACGCCTTCATTCTCTCTGTTTCACCTGTTACTTCTCTTTACGTGACAGCATTGAATTAGTAGAAACAGTAGTCACTTGGGCGACGGAGTCATAAAAGGCCTCACCTTCTTACATATTTTTACGATTTTGAAACCAGAAAAATAGAATTTCCTTTTTTTTTTTTTGGTACAGAGAGAGAGAGAGAGAGAGAGAGACAGAGAGAAAGAGAGAGAGAGAGGAAAAAAGAAAGAGAGAGAGAGAGGTTCAGAGAGATTTGCATTACTGAGAAGTTTTCTTGCTATGGTAATGTTTGGTACTCTATCGCATGAAGATAATGATACGCTAGAGATCAGTTAGCAACATCTTTTCTCTACGTAAAGGCTACAGAAAAGAGTAGAAATAATTCCCACTAGATCCCGAAATCGATTTTGTACGCTGTTAATGCATGAAAAAGTGCTCCGACCGGCATCTCTTCATGATTGACGGCATTACTTTATTATAAGCATATGTAAATACATGCATCAAGCATGAAATAGTAATTGTCTGTATTTTTGAGATGAGGTGTTTTCATTTATTGAGATTGTCGGACTGACTTCCACATCTTGGTTGTTATAGTCACAATGTTTTGGCCGTTTTGCCCTCAGGCCTTCATCAGGCCTTTTGTATCGAACTGAGAACCGTTTGTTAGGAACCTCAAACCCAACCCTTTTTTATTATTACGGAACATAGTTGCTGGTTCTCTGTTTTGAATGTTACTTTTCACTGTCTTCGTTCAGGATTGAACTCAGCACCTTTGGGTAACTGTAAACTTTGATACAACGTCTAGGACCACTCGGCCACATGTCCTAGTGACATGTGGCGGCGTGGTCCTAGACGTTGTATCAAAGTTTACCCGTCCGATAATCTCAGTCCGACAATCTCAATAAAAAGCATGAAATAATCCAACAATTGCTACATCAACTATAGTAACAAATTTGATACAAGTATCCAATACCAGGTCTGAAGATAAAATAATATGTTCTGGTGCTTATAATAAGTTTCCTGAAAGAGAGGACCATTTTTTAGCTGAAAATTCGAGCGTTTGGTTCTTGAATAAGGGAAGCTTAGTTTAAGAGCCGTTAAAACTAAATATGTTTCACTATATCGCGTATCTAAGTCAATCAGAGATAGAGAGAGAAAGAGAGTGAGAAAGAGAGGTTGTGAAAGAATAGACAGGGGGGACAGAGTGGATGTCAGAAAAATCTTGGTTATGAATTCTCTTCAATTTGCTGTTGTAAATAATTGTGTCGCCTGCAGAGATATCAACGAATGATCTCAAACTATTATTAGCCTAGTATATCTCTTTGAGACACATTATTCTCGAAGCTTTGTGCATTGGACTTCTGTCCATATATGCTTACACACACACACACGCATATATTATATGTAGCCGAAATTTAAATGATAAGCTCAGTAAATAATTATTTATTATTCCAGAGCATATTTAAATTAAAAATAGAATGCAGATTCCATCGATCATTATTTAACGGTAAAAGAGTTGCTTTACCACCGCTTCATCATTTATCTAGACAAAAACGTAATCAGACATATTCAAAATTTTATAGAACAATGAAGCGCAAAAAAAATAACAGAAAACGAACACCACCGAGCGATAAACTTATATTTGCAAACATTTCTGTCGTGACGAATACTAACACCTAGATACGAAGCGTACGAGAGGCGTGCAATAATTAATGCTCCTGACCCACTTCCAGTTGTTTGATCTAGCTGAAATTTTGCATGTGAAATGATTTATATCTCTACGGGTTATGTGGCAAATTAAAACTCTGAACCATGTAATACTGTCTTATTATTGAACTTTTCATATTAATAAATGCAATTTTTCTGTTTGATGTTATCGGTGGTGTTCCCAGATGTTTGACAATCTATGTAATACTGTCAAACATGGCCGGAAGTCTGTAGAAACAGCTCCCAGACCTGGTTGCCCCCTTCTGCCATTTATGAGGCATCTGTCCGTCAAGTTGAGGCTGCCATTTTGGAAGATGCGCGCATTACTATTTGCCAAATAGGCAAAAATGTCAAGATTAGTACAGAGTCTGTTGAAACTATCATTCATGGCCATTTGCATATGCATAAGGTGTCTGCCAGATGGATTCCCAGGTTGCTCACACCATTCAAGTAGCGAGAACGCGTCGAGTGCTCGAGGATGAATTTAGAGATGTGCCAAGAAGATGAGTCAAAGTTTTTTAAAAGACTGATTACACAGAATGAAACCTTGGTCCATCACTATGATCCAGAGACCAAAGCCCAGTGGAAGTACTTGGACTCACTACCTCAAAAGAAGGCAAGGGTGCAGCTCTCCGCTGGCAAGGTCATGCTCGCAGTCTTCTGGAACCAGGACGGAGTATTGATGACAGATTTCCTGGCAAAGGGTACCACTATTACAGGAGCGTATTATGTTTCACTTTTTAGGAAATTAAGGGAAGCTATCAAAATCAAGAGGCGGGGCAAGCTCCACAACTCGCATGTCGCCGGATCAGAAGCACGGGCGTGTAGTTATGAATTCCTTCCCCATCCTCTCCACTCTCCTGACCTTGCACTCTGACTTTCACCTCTTCCCAGCCATGAAGTTGGTTTTGAAAGGAAAGCGTTTCCCAGATGATGCAGCCTTGATTTCGGAAGTCACATCGTGGTTGGAGGACCAACCTGGGGTGTTCTACAAAAACGGTCTCCAGAGCTGCATCAAACGATGGAAGAAATGCATAACTCTGGATGGTTCCTATGTAGAGAAAGACAAATAACTGTGCCAAGTTTCGTTGCTCTACTGCTATGGAAAGTGGGTCAAGGGCATTACTTATTGCACGCCCCTCGTACACACATACAGACAAACACAAACACATAGACACATACAAGCAAACAGATCACACACCAAATCACATTGAGCTTCTTAAATAAAGGATTTATATATATATATATATATATATATATATATATATATATTAATAAAAAAAGGACAAATGTCTATATTCCAAATTTCATGCTACTGACCATCATACAATTTATTTCTTTAATTCTGTTGACACTTCCAAGTTCTAAGTTAAAAATGGCGTTACGTATGATAAAAATAAGTAAGTTAAACTTTTCTTCCAATTTTCGAATTTTGTATTTGTACCTAAATTCATATTATTTTCATTTGATGGCTAGATAGTTGCTACTTGTTTTGATAAGTTAAAGGCAAAACAGATTCACTGATTGATATAATAATTAAATGAATGATTTTGTGCTACGAAACAGATACTGTCAAGAATTGTAAATGTCAACGGAATTAAAGGAATAAATTGTAAGGTTGTCAACATCATAAAATTTGTCATTTATTTATTATATGTTCTGTAATTACATTAAGCTTCTAAAATTAAGGATTTGTATATGAAAGTGAAATATAATTGAAAAAATCATATTTCCACAGAAATATACATATGTATAAATGCATATATATACATATATATAATATGTATATATGGTAAAACTGGTAATTAGTAAAAACCTGAAGAGAGTGCTCAATACTATTGCAGAGCAAATATGTGTTTTATTTTTTTTATTACGATTTTATCTGTTTGGTTACATATGTTTCAGATGTTAGACCATGTTTACGATCTAAAACCCTCGTCAGACCTTACAGAAGTGGTTGTTAGTATTAGGAAGAAGTGTTTTAGAAGAAATACGAAAAAAAAGGGGGCTGATGTAGAAGACAATAAAGGGAGGAGTGAGACGGGTACTTTTTTTTTTTACATTTTCACCCCAAACAAGGCACATTGCCACTTTGTTGTAGGGGGCTACTATTAGGGACATAGGAAACAGGTGTACTGTGTAGGGAGTTGGGCAGCAAGATGTCGGTTCACGTTGCACTTGAACTTCTGCATGTCAGTCCAGTCGGGGAAGCAGGGGCCCGGAAGGGAATTCAAAAGTCTAGCTGTCCTGGGGAAGAAACTACTGGAGTAGAAGGCTCTCTTGCATCTAGAGATCTCTATTGTGAAAGGGTGGGTCTTAGCTGCTTGTCGGGTTTGTCGGGGGTATTTACGTCGAGGGGGCACAAGTGCTTGCAGTTCGTCAGGGCATTCACCGTCAAAGTACTTGTAGAACAGGCAGAGGGATGTAACATTTCGTCGATGTGACAGAGGCTGAAGTTTAGCTGACAGTTCAGGACCTATCAGACTAGTAACTCTCTTTTGAACTTAGTCTAGGAGCGATAGACTAGTGGCAGATACACCAGCCCAAATAAATATGACAACAATACTCCATACGAATGGTGGCCTTATAGAGGTATAGGATACTTTCAGGCGTTAATAGTTTTCTAGCACGGTAGAGAGAACCCACCTTCTTCGCAGCGGTTTTGGCAATGTTCTCAATGTAATTGTTCCAACTCATGTTTCCTGTGAACGTTAGGCCGAGGAGTTTAAAATATGTACTTTCAGATGAAGAAGCTTTGGTCATTGCTATTGGCGGTAGGGAAGGTTTCTTGTAATTATTGAAGGAAACAAGTTTAGTCTTGGCAGCATTGAAGGTGACCATCCATTTTTGCCCCCATTCCACTGCGGATCATCTAGTGTTTCTGCCATTTCTTTAGATATGTGTTCATTTGTTTTCCTGTCGTGTCTGTTATAGAGCGTGGTGTCGTCAGCATACATACCCATCTAACAGACAATTTTGCCAGGAAGGTAATTTATAAATGTTAGAAATAACAGAGGTTCAAGGATAGATCCCTGAGGCATTCCCGCATGTATATCATATTGTTTAGATGTACGACCGTCAAGGAAAACCTGAATTGTTTTCTTATCTAAGAAGGATCTAATTATGTTATGTACTCTTCCAGTGATACCGTATGATCTGATTTTCTTGAGAAGACCCTCATGTCATACCCTGTCAAAAGCTTTAGGTATATCTAGAGCTACCGCTCTACCCCCACCACCCCGTTTTGTCCAATGACTGGTATATACATTCTGAGATTACAGTTAGGATGTCTGCAGTGGAACGGGTTGCCTAAATCCATATTGTTGGTCAGTCAGAAGTTTAGCATCTGTAAGGTGATGGTTTATTATGGTCTCAAATATTTTGGCGAAAAGTGGGAGGAGGCTAATGGGGCGATAATTTACTGGGTCAGTTCTTTCGCCAGAATTCTTGAAAACTGGCCCTACAGAAGCAGTTTTCCAGCAGGCAGGAAAGCAAGATTCATTAAGGCATTTGTTGTAAAGTTTGGAGAGAACTGGAGCTACTTCGGCGGTTACGTTTTTAATAGCACAGCCGGGATGAGATCAGGTCCACATGCTTTTGCAGTGTCAAGCTTTCTAATGATAGCATGCACCTGAGCAGGGATGATTTTCAGATCGTCTAGTGTGGCGTCTGTCTGCAAGGGAAAGTCAGGGAGGGGGTAGTTAGCAGAGTCCAGTGTGGAGTTGGAGGCAAACCGTATGGCAAGCATGTTATGTGAATTTGTATGCTCAGCAACTGAGAACAGTTGCTGAGCATACAAATTCATGATTGTTGGATAGTGGAGGAATTTTTGATTGCCCATTATTCATTACACTGTTGTAGATTTTCCAGAAGTCTCGGGCTCCTAATTTCTGTGCTTCGATGCGTTTTTGGGTGGTTTCAGTAAACTCTCTCTTAGCTGTCGCTATTTCTTTCTTACAGTTATTTCTGGCTTCTATGTACTTCTGTCTGTTTGAACTGGACTTATGTCTGTTAAATTTGCGGTACGCATGCTGCCTTTGCGCTATGGCAGCTGCACAAGTTGAAGTGAACCATTGGGGAGAGTGGGGGTTTCTATAGAATTTGCGTGTGGGAACATGTGCTTCAATTGCCGCTTTGAACTATTCAGTGGTCTCATTTGTGCAATGTTCAGCAGGAAGGGAAAAGATATTTTGCCATGGAGTGTCCCTGATGAGGTCCCTGATGGCTTCCCAGTCAGCCTTTTTATAATATCTCGTTGTTTTGAGCAGTGTCTCTTCAGTTTGGGCTCTAGAGTGTAGGGCGATTTCAACTGCATGATCAGCGTTCCCAAGAGGGCATTTGTTACACAGTCATCGGGAACTGTGGTCAGAAACAGATCTAGAAGTGATGCATGTTGTTCTTGCTTCTCTGGGAAACGGGTTGGAAACGTAACCATCTGTGATAGGGAATGAGATATAGAGAAGCTATGTGTTGTGGTACCAGCTGCGTCTGTGTAAGTAGAAAATCCAAGCGAGTTGCTGTGGTGGACATTGAAGTCACCAAATACATGCACTTGTGCGCTAGTGTCGAGGGAAAGTGCTGTATCTATGCTGTCAGAGACTTTGTTTATTAGGGTACAATCCTGGGTCGAGGGAAAGTGGTAGAGAAAATAAAAGTAACTAATGTTATGTTGCATGTTAAGTCTAAAGCACATAAAGGCTTGATCGTCCGATTCTAGTTTAGTTTCTCTAGTCAAGAGGAGGGTGTTAAGAATGTAGACTCCAAGCTCATGCATATGTCTGTCAGAGTCCTTAGAACATAGTGGGAGGTATCAAGACATGTTAAAGTAGTTAGAGGGGATGGAGGAGTGTAGGTTGGTCTCACTTAGTGCTAAGATATCCGGGGTGTTTGTTAGGAGAAATGCTTCAACATCATTTAAATTAGTTCTAAGCCCACGGATGTTCGTAAATGCGAGCCTCAAGGGAGAAGGCAGGTTGTTGTAGTTTGAGTTTTGGCCTGGTTTCAGCGTATTTTTTTATGTACTGTCATTTTTATTTTTAAGTGTTTCAGTTTAGGTAAGGGATGCTGAGCAAGTGGTTATGCAGAATACCAGACATGCAACACAGGCAGATCATCAGCTGTCCCTCCATCTACTAGGGGTGTGGCCTCAGCATATCCCACTGAGGATGAGTGCAGGGTCCCTTTCCATGCGCGACATGGCACTACAAACATCCCGATATTATACAACTCTTGATGGAGCAGCCACTAAGCGCTACCAAAGAGTTAAGCCTCCTGCACTACCAGTCGGGAACAGCAGCCAGCAACTGTCTATCCGGTACCATCAACCCATCAGACGATGGTCAACTACATCTGCTTGCACTGGCATTACGGAATTCAAGCACTCCAAGTGCCCAGTTTAAGGGTTGGGATGTGTCGGGAGTGGGGAAAACCGGCGTTCATTGCCCTAGTCAGGAAACAAGATCGACCACCGAGTGTTTCTGTCGACTCCCAGTGTTGACAATATTTCAGTTTTGAGGGTTAAGATACATTAGATTGTATTGTGTGTGTAGGGGTAACAGATTCAGGTAGGCGTAGGTGGAGGTATATGAATATAGGGAGGGGAGGTGGAGAGAGGATGGTAAAGAAAATAAAAAGGGTGGGTGTAAGGAACGGAGGGGGGAAGTTTCAATTTTTAGGTTTTAAATTTTAACTGACTTTTGCTTGTTCCGTAAGGTATATTTAGTAGATGTGAGAGAGAGAGAGAGAGAGAGGGGGGAGAGCGAGAGGGAAAGAGAGGGAGAGAGAGGGAGAGAGACAGGGAAAGGGTTAATGTAGATGTCATGTCTTTTGACAGGTACAGGGTTCATTTAAAATTTTCGTAGTCGTTATACGTCGACTTGTCCATTTCAGTTTACAGTGGGTTGTTTTTTTATAATATATACGTTAACGAACGCCCAAATACGCATACATACATATAAATGTACATTTCTACACATCCATATACAGATACATACGCACGCACACACACATATATAAACAATGTATATGCAGACATACATGGATTCATTATTAACTGCACCCATGTATTTACTTATTTATTTATTATTATTTATTTATCCTAACTTTAATTTATTTACTTGGTATAAATATATATATATATATATATATATATATATATATATATATATATATATATATATATATATATATACCCAAAGCACCATGTTGGAGGCCCACCCCGTATATATGTGAACTTAACTATGCGTCTATCTAACCCCGCATTATTAACTACACCCATGTATTTACTTATTTACTTACTTATTATTACTTATTTACCCTTACTTTATCTTTTCTTAGTATGAAATATATACATATCTGTGTATGCATATATATGTATATGTGTATATATGTGTGTATATGTCTATATATGCATGTATGTTTATATTTTTATTAATATCTTTATTTATGTAATTGTATATACGTGTATAGGGGTAGGTACGTATGTATGTGCACGTATGACTGTATATGTGCATCTACTTCTTACTGAAGATCTATATCTCCACATATATGTATATAGATAGGTGTGTGCATATATATGCATATGTGTCTATGTATATTTGTGAGTGTATATATGTGTATAAGAGTTGTGTGTATGTGTGTCTTCATATGGATCCATGTATGTCTGCATATACATTGTTTATATATGTGTGTGTGCGTATGTGTCTGTATATGGATGTGTAAAAATGTACATATATATGTATATGTATGTATGCGTATTTGCGCGTGCGTTAACGTATATATTATAAAAAAACAACCTACTGTAAAATGAAATGGACAAGTCGAAGTATAGCGACTACGAAAATTTTAAATGAACCCTGTACCTGTAAAAAGACATGACATCTACACTAACCATTTCCCTCTCTCGCTCTCCCTCTCGCTCTCCCTCTCTTTCCCTCTCGCTCACCCTCTCTCTCATCTACTTAATATACTTTACAGAACAAGCAAAAGGCAGTTAAAATTTAAAACCTAAAAATTGAAACTTCCCCTCCTCTCTTTACCCCCTCTCCTTTTCTTTTCTTTACCATCCTCTCTCCACTTCCCCTCCCTATATCCATATATCTCTACCCACGTCTACCTGAATCTGCTACCCCCACCCACAATACAATCTAATGTATCTTAACCCTCAAAACTGAAATATTGTCAATACTCCTCTCCCTCCCCCTTATTATCTCCTACCTCAACCCCCTTTTTTTTCGTATTTCTTCTAAAACACTTCTTCCTAATACTAACAGCCACTTCTGTAAGGTCTGACGAGGCTGTTAGATCGTAAATATGGTCCAACATTTGCAACATATGTAATCAAATAAAAAAAACAAACTAACACACATATATATATATTTGTGTGCGTGCGCACGCGCGTGTGTGTGTGTCTGTGTTCAAAGAGACCGGACATACACTTCATTCTATTTATTATATTGCGTTCTCAGTTAATATTTTTTCGAATTATATAAAATGGTACACAGCTCACGATTATCGTATGCTATCTTTAAATTTAAGTTTTTTAAGATTATGTGCTTTTTTTCTTCTATGAAAGCAAAGATAAAAATTGAAAAGGTTTCAACTGAATGAAAGAAATAGAGAGAATTACTGACTCAGCGAAACTTAGAATAGATATACACTATAAATTACAGAACATCTAGGAAAATATAGTACAGATGCTGAAAGGAAAATGATGATAATAAAAATCATAATCTATAAAATATGATACATTTTAGTTAATTTGGTTGATTTGTAAAACGACGATGTTCTCACGCCATTGTTCACTAACAGCCACAGAAGTCCTGGAAAATACAGAAGGGTTTTTATAATTTTTCTCTGTATTTCTGTTTTATTTTAAATTTTATTTTGCATTTTGATACATTTTTTTTATTTTAACTTTTGTTTCATTCTGCTTTTGCTTCGTTATTTCACATTTATTTTTCATATTAAATTTTTACTTTTTTAATTTTGTTGAGGTTTTCATTTTCATTATTTTTGCGTTCCGTTGTCTTCTCTCATTTTCCACCAATGTTTATTAAGCTTTTATTCTAGTTTTCCTTGCTTCGTATTTTTATTTAGAATTAGTTTTATAACTTTTTTGTTGTCTCTTATCCATTTGTGATTATGTTCTTTATTTCGTATCTATTGTATTTAGTCATTTACCGTTTTTTTTTTCTACTAAGTCTTTTAGTTTGGATATGGATATCGTCTTTTCTTTTTATATTGCCTTATGTTCGTCACTTTTTGGTCATTTCCTCTTTTTATTTTTTTTTTATTTACTGCTTTGGCGAAAAGCGGGAGGAGGCTAATGGTGCGATGATTTAGTAGGTCAGTTGTTTCACCGGACTTCTTGAAGACTGGTACCGCAGAAGCGGTTTTCCACGTGAGTCGGGAAAGAAAGATTCGTTAAGGCATTTATTGTAAAGTTTGGAAAGAACTGGAGCAACCTTAGCAGATCACTTTTTTAATAGCACAGCCTGGATGAGATCTAATCCACATGCTTTTGAGGTGTCTGGGTTTTTTATGATACCATCTACCTAAGAAGGGGTGATTTTCAAATCGTCTAGTGCGGCGTTTGTCCGCAAAGGAAAGTCGAGGAGGGAGTAATATATATATATATAGATATAATAAATTCCACAGCCAAACAACGTCGCAGCCCACAAGAGCCATGACTGTCAAAGAACCGGAAGTCCAAGACTCGAGTTTCGCCCTCATTTGGGCTCATAAGTTAGACAGTTTGTCTAACTGATGGGCCCAAATGAGGGCGAAACTCGAGTCTTGGACTTCCGGTTCTTTGACTGTCATGGCTCTTGTGGCCTGCGACGTTGTTTGGCTGTGGAATTTATTATATACAATCTCTCACATTCTGAAAATCATATATATATATATATATGTCTCGATTTTAGCTGATGGCATTCAAATACATTTATAAAACTTTTGAAATCACGATTCTATAATAATATATACGAAACCAGGACAAATTTAAACAGCATATTTAAGCGTATGTTACGACCGGGCAAAGCCAACCCCCCTCCCCGCTAGTTTGATATATATATATATATATATATATATATATATATATATATATATATATATATATGTCGTAACATACGCTTAAATATGCTGTTTAAATTTGTCCTGGTTTCGTATATATTATTATAGAATCGTGATTTCAAAAGTTTTATAAATATATTTGAATGCCATCAGCTAGAATCGAGACACAAAGCAAAACTGCAGCATTCAAAGCTGATGACGTTACCACTGTACAAACGTGACACGCATATGAACTGAGCAAACAGGTAAATGATTATGCAAAATGTATAACGGTCTTTTCACTTTTGACCTATTTTTACCCTTAAAAATAATTTTAATCAGCTAAGGACCAAAAAAGAACGGTCCATAAATAATCCAATCATTCGAGGACCCTTGCGTTGTTCTGCGACTTTTAGTTTCGGGAGAGATAGAGTTTGAAAATATGGAGACAGACAGACAGACGGACATATATCTTTTTACATAATAGATTTTATGTTTCTCTTTTACGTGATTAAATATTAAAAGTATAAAAAAACTTAGATGAATATGCAAAATGTATAAAGATTTTTTTTTAATTTTGTTCCCATTTGACCCTCTTAAATCTTACTTAAACCGGCTAAAGACCTATAAAAGAACGACCCATAAAAAATCCTATCATTTGAGGGCCCTAGCGCTGCTCTGTAACTTTTAGTTTCGGAGGAGATAGAGTTTGAAAATATGGAGACAGACAGACGTATCTTTTACATATTAGATTTTATGTTCCTCTTTCACGTGACACCAGGCATTTATCTTATTACATTGTTATATATTGTTTTTATCTACATTACTTTCCTCGTTTCTCCCGAATTGATGAAAAAGAAATAAAGAAAAATGAACTTCCATTCAGTACTATTTCTGCTGTAATGATTTCTTTATGTATGTTTCGATTTTCGTTTTTTCATGTCATCATTTTATATTTTATTTAGTTTTGTTTTTCTTTCGTTTTTCTGTCTACGTTTTGTAATTATGTCTTTTTTTACTGTTTCCTTACCATTTTACTGTTCATCAGATTTTATTCTTTGATTTGCGCCTTTTTACTTTATTTAGACATTTTACAAAACCGTTTTATTCTTTCTATTTCTTCTTCCAGACAGTAAAACGAACAAAAAAAAAACAAATATATAAAAAGTTCATTGCCTAAAGAAAAAATCCAGTGTATATATTACGTTCAGTCCAGTGTTTTTCGGATTGTGATTGACACTTTCGGCATCGATATGCAACTTGGTCAAATGTTCCAACGCTACTTTCAATTCATCCATTTTGGTTTGTGAGCATTAGCAATTTCGAAACGTTCGCTGAATTTTACAAAACCGTTTTATTCTCTCTTATTTCTTCTTCCAAACAATAAAATAAACAGAAAAAAAACATAAATATATAAAAAGTTCATTGTCTAAAGAAAAAAAAAAAATCAAGTGTATATTTTTCTCCAGAGAAAAAAAAAATAACGTCCGACTTTAGCAGCGAAAACCACAAGTGACGAATTCTTTTTCGAAAAGTATAATAATTTACCTTTCTAAGTCGCGACGAACCTTTTTCTTTTTGCAAAAGTACAGCGCCATCTTTGAAAGTCGTGACGAACCTTTTTCTTTTCAACTCTTTTTTTTCATAACGATCTGCGTTAAAAAAAAAATAGTTACCGCGAATCTTTCAGTTGCAAGTGTTATGTTAGACACTTCCTTAGGCTTGATAACATTTGAGTCCGACGTCGTTAGTATTTTTAGAATACTCTTTCAACACGAGTACTTTTTTTTTCAATGTCGTTACTGGTTTCGATTTTAGTATGCTCGTTGAATCCAATGTCGTCAGTGTTTAGTTTTTTTAGAACACTGTTTTTAAACGTGAGTACGGTCTCTGAATCCAATGCCGCCAGTGTTATGGCTTGCAATAAGCCACAAAGAAAACAGAACAACGGAATAGAGTTTAAACAATGTATTACTGGAACAACAACGTAAAAAAGTTACAACTGAAAAGTGTAGTAAACGTCACCGAGCAGGCGAGGGTCGCTCTGGTGTTAATATTTATTTGCATAAATATGCACAAAATGTGGCACAAGGCCAAAAATAGGGGGGGTTAATGTGGACCTATCTAACATAAAGTTAACTTAACTAGACTCTTTCACCAGAATACCAGAATCACTCTATGGGAATCCTAATTATAACCCGAAAAATGATATATACATGATGTGGGGGGGGGCTAAAAATTTTATATACAAAAAGAATGAAATATTTACAATGAAAAAATAGTAGTTAGTAAAAGAGCCCCCACTATTAATTGTGGCAGATAGAAAGCCTTGTCAGTCGAAAAGACGCAGGTCTACACGAAAACTGACTTTATTGAATAAACACCACAAAGACGACCTGCATCACTGACAAAGCAGTCCACCCGTCACCTAATTGGGGTCGGGAATGGGGGTTATCGAACCTAAGGTGGGGGGAAAAAGGGGGGGGGACAAGGGCAAACTAAAAGAGGGACTGGGACGATGAACACATACATACTCTAGCTAAGTTAAAAAAAAAAAATCAAACAATAAAGCCTAACTAACCCATACTAAACTAATCGGTCCGATACTGATGTCTTGTTAGTTCAGGATACCCAAAATCCTTTTTGACCTAAATCAAATCAGAAACGAATTCAAGGCCAGCTCCAGTCACTCTACACAGTCGCGAAGCTTTCACCCACCTTTCGTTGAAATTCACAGGAGTGAGTTTCACCTTCTCCAGCTTAATTCGCATTTTCAACCGATGCTTGAACATGAGAACAAACTGGGGAGCAGTGAAGGTCTCATCTCCGTAAACCTCCTTCTGTCGTGTCGACCAAATCACGCCTCTCATAACAGCTAGCAAACACAGAAAAACATAACGTTCCTCTTTCTTCATACTCGGCGCCCAATTGCAGCACGGGGAAACCGCATCCAGCACAAAAAAACGCCCGTTCAGTATGCGAACCGTGAAGCTCTCAACTAACTCACATAACGGTCGAACGATAGCGCAGCGGAAGAAAGCATGGCTTAGGTCTTCCTCCCATTCTCCGCATCGGACACAACTAGGTGTCATTGTAAAACCCGCTATGAAAAGTTTTTTGTGAACCCAGAGGGCATCTCGGATTACCAGCCAGGTGAGCGATGCCTCGTAGTTATCGAAACAGCTCATACCGGGCGCCCAAGGCAACATCGAGCGACGCTCCTCATTCGTGAAACCGAACTCCTCAATCTTTTCGTCTCGGACAGATCCCCTCACTAAAACCCTATATAGCGCTTTGCGAGACAACAGCCGGGTGTCAGAGAGACTTTCATTCACCCGTTGAAGGAACCTCAACGCCCGTCGACACTCGCGATAGAAATGGCATTCGTTTCGGGGCCTCTTGCGTGCCTCCCCCTCAGCCGAATTCACACTCTCCAAAGCCGGAAAGGCTTTCTTAGTGTCTTCCATCCAGAAGACACCGTTCCCTAAGTCAGGTGTACACATTCGGTCCAGGTATATCAGCCTTAGAGTGTGTCTACGTATTTTGATATTAGGCATACCCAGACCGCCTTCAGATGGATGCAGGCAACAGATCTCCCGAGCAACCATGGTTTGCTTTCCGCGCCATAAGAACGCGAAAAGAGCACGCACTAGTTCAAGTAGTGAGGACTCCGGGAGTGGAAGCACTGATAGACGGTATAGGATCAGGGGGTAGATATGAGTATTGCATACCTCCGCCCGACCCTTTAAAGTTAGATTTCTCAAAGACCACAAATGAGCTGTGGTCTTGACCGCTTTCAACACTTCCGACCAATTTTTCTCCAGCTGGAGGTCGGGGCCAAACCAGACGCCGAGTAGCTTGCAGGGCCCATCAGTCCAGCCAAAGGGTCCCTGAAGGGGCGTTCCCCTCCAGGCACCAACACGTAAGCCAATAGACTTAACGTGGTTGATTATGGCCCCTGTTACCTGTGCATACCGTCTTGTTTCCATGTCGACGACTCTAATCTTGGCATTGCTCGTTACAAGCACAGTCACGTCGTCAGCATAGGCGGTATACTTTACTGGGGTAGAACCACCTGGCAAAGTAATCCCGCGAAGGACCGGATTCACCCTAAGCTAGCGTAAAAAGGGCTCAAGCGCGATGACATACAGCATGGGTGATAACGGACAACCTTGACGGATAGATCTTGTTAACCTGAAGGGCTTCGATCTCACCCCATTCACCTCCACCATAGCACCGGGGTTAGCATACAAGAGGTGAATCCATGAGCGAAACTGGGGTCCAAACCCAGCCGAGCAAAGAACAGCCCCTAGGTAACGATGGTCCACCCTATCGAATGCTTTGGACTGATCTAAATTGATCAGCGCGGCTTCTGTGTCGACTTTCTCTATGATCAAGCGTATCGCGTGCAAATTATCTTGAATCGTCCGGCCCTTAACAGAACACGTCTGTTCGGGACTTATGAGACGATGTAAAACAACCTGCAGACGATTTGCTAAGATCTTGGCCAAAATCTTTAACTCTGTGTTTAACATCGTTAAGGGCCGGAAATTGCTAATCCCATCCCCTCCATTTTTATCTTTGCGAAGCAATTTAATGATCCCCCTGGTAAAGTACTGAGGTATAGACCCGTTTCTAAACCAGGAGTTGAAGAGTGTGGCCAGCAAAGGAATAAAAATGGGCGACAGCCTCAAGTACACCTCGTAAGGCAGACCATCAATCCCAGGGGTCCTGTCTAGCCCGACTTGTTTCAGAGCCTCAAGGACTTCTTCCTCTTTTATGCTACCTTCACACGTAGCTGCTTCGGTCGCTTCAAGGCGAGAAAAGTCAGCTAAATACGTGTCAAACTGTTCAATCTCCAGACCGGGCTCCATGGTAAAAAGCTCCTGCAAATGAGCTCGAAAACCTTCCAGGATTCCATCATTTGATGTTACGGTTCGTCCGTCCGGCAATGTGACACTGGCGATGTGTCGGTCAGTCGCACGTCGACGCTCCTCCGCACGCATTGACGCTGCCATGTTTGTTGCCTCGTTCGGCACTCTTTTTAACCTAGCCCTAACTACTAGACCCTGGTCCTTCCTGTTATCCAGGGAGTCCAGTTCAGCCTTAATTAAAGTATAACTATCACTATCCCCCTCCTCCACCGCCCTTTTTAATCTATCATCTAGTGCCGCTTTCGCTGCTCTAGAACTAAGATTGAGTCGATGACTAAAATCAGCAGCGAAGGACCTAATTACTTGTTTAAGTTTTCCCCACCACTTATTCCCGATAATGGCTCCCGTCAATTCCCTCTGTATTGTTAGTAAAAGCTATTCCCGGAAGCCCTTCACGTCGAACAACGACGTGTTGAACTTCCAGTAACTAGCCATCCTAGGTTTAACGCTATCTAAGTTTACCCGAACCCGGACTAACCTATGGTCCGAATAAACTATGTTATGAAAACTTGGACAGTCTAAAAGCCCTAAGTCGACTCTCCTAACTAAGAACCGATCGATGTAACTCGAAAGTTGCACCGGATCGGAGCCGCGTCTACCTGTCCAAGTCCAAACTACATCCCCGAGCTTTTCGTTTCGAAATTTATCGACAAGATCAAACTTGTCATTAAAGTCTCGAAACACCTTAGCATCCCGGTTCTGGTTAGTAGCCCTTGAAGTATTACCCCCGCGATCTAAATCGGGATCCAGGACCGCGTTCCAGTCTCCCGCTAAAACTATCCGCCGAGACGAATTCATGAAGGGCTCGATCCCCCGGAAAAAGGAAACCCTCTCGCCATGGCTATTAGGAGCATAAACCCCAATAAATCGAAATGCCACATCCTTTACGGTAACATCCAGCACGTGCACTCTTCCCTCTGGATCAGCATAGACTGGGTCACACGAAGCATCAAGCGTGCGTCTAACTAGCCAGGAAACACCCCTCGAGTGGGAATCAAAATGTGCTGAATAGAGCTGAAAGTCTCTAAGCAGCACACCCTGATAATCACTGGGAATGAAGTGCGTTTCCTGTACACAGCATATATCCACCCCGAGGCGTTGAAGGTCGCGTGCAACTCGAAGTTTACGAGAGGCGTCCCTCAACCCTCGGACATTCAAAGTAGCTAACCTTAAAGCCATTGTGATCTATCTAGGGTTGGGTATCCTTAACAAACATGGACGGTGCCAAGACACCGACAGCTGTCCCCAATGATCCTGAGGTCATCTCATTAGTGATGGCCCCATCAGGGGACAGACCACCGATGTCTAGAGGAAATGTTAATTTAATCGCTCTATAAAGTGAAGGGTGGATTTTTATGGGGACCCGTCCAACACATAGTTTCTCCATTTTAAGTATGTCGGAGTCGCTAAAAAAGGCTGCTGAAGGAATGATATTAAAAGCAGAGGTTGCTTCCTCCAGCATAGTCCAAACTCCTTTGGCCTCTTCACGACTTCTGACCAAAGTTAAAAGTCTTTTGGCATTAGGAAAATTTTCTGGGTTTGTAATGTCCAGTTTGCTTATCTGCTTCATCGCGTAGAGGTTTCGGTAGTCTTTTCTAACGTGATTTTTGGATATGGTCTCTATATTAGCCGTGATCTTACACACGTCTTTGCCCTGAAAAAAGGGGGTCTTTTCTTTTTTTGGTTTTTTTCCACGGAGGGACTTCTTTGTCTTTTCTTTTCAGAAGTAGAAGGGCGAGGTGATGGAGGCGGGGGCATGTCAATTTTCATAGGGGAAGCGGGGGGAGTTTTGGGGTGTATTGTTTGGGGAGCAGAATGGAGACGGTTTAGGGGACGGTTTAGGGGTCTTTTTGGATGGGGAGCCTAGGGTTGTCAACTTTGGGTCTCTTTTTGGTACGTTTGCGGGAGAGAGGGGTGGCGCTTTACGGGGTGATCTTTTCTCTTTTGGAGGAGGGGCAGGCTTTTCGGGGAAGAGAGATTCGGGGAAATCTAATATTTTTTCTTTCTTTTTTCTTCTCGCTTTGCTTGCGCTTTTCATCAAGCGAGTCCTTTATTTTTAGCAGGGCCTTAAACTTGTTGCCCCCCGGGTCTTTACTGGTCCTAATGTCTAGTATCTGCTCTTTGGTCAGTTTATCTGCGTACGTTTTACGAGGCGATTTAGAAAACGGTACCAGCGTCCATTCTCTCTTTTTAGGTGATTCCATCTCGGAGTTGAATTTTTTTTCGAATTCTTCTGTTGTGATTTCTTTAATCACTTCAATTTTTTTGCTTGTGTTTGGCGTTCTAGCCTCAGGTTCGAGGTGCCCAACAATCACCTCTTTAGGGTTTGTTGTGTTTGTCACATTTGTTTTAGTCTTTTTCGGACATGTGTAGGTTAAGTGACCTACTTCACTACAAATCCAGCAGGTCGGCCTCCTCCCTGTGACAACAATGGGGAGTTTTTCAGCTCCCGCTTCCAGGAAGTAGGGTATTTCGAGGAAAGCTTCTTTGTTTAAAAGGATGTCGAAGGACCAGACACCGTTGTACTGGTCCACCTCTATACCAGTAATATCACCGAATTTCAGGAGGTAGGCAGCTAGATATTCACCTGGGACCGCCCCTGGCACTTCGAAAATCGAAACAGTCGTTCTCCTCCGTCCTAAGTACTCCATTCTTAAAATGTATTCTTGTGTAATGATTTCTTTTTTAGTTAGTGCGACGCATTCTTCTTCTGTTTTAAACAGGGCGGCCCAGGTATTGTAGCCTCTGCATTTCGTTACACGATCCGCACGCATTCCTGCCGTTGCCAGTAATTTAGTTACAGTTTCCTTTGTTGACCTGATCAATTTTTTGGTCTTGCGATCTACCACAAAAAGTGAGATCGTTTTCTTGGCAAATTCCTGTAGCCGTGGTGCTTCTAACGTAACTCCTGTTTCTGTAACATATTGCAAACATTTCCTTGCTTCCGTTAAAAAGTTGTTAACGTCTATTTTAACTTTCGGTGGTTTTGCCCACCCATTCTTTTGTTCGCCACTTTTGTCCTCTTCCGACGGCACATTGCTGGCGGACGCCATGGCCGACGGGTTAGAGAGGGGGAAAAAATAAAAAAAATAATAAAAAAAATAAGGTAAAAGTCCCGTTCAAAAATAACAGCAGGAAAATAACAACTTTAACAAATAAAACAAATTTAACACGGCAATAACAATAATAATAATAATATGTAAAACAATCGCAGGAAAAATAACAAACCAACGTGACGATCGGGAGCTCTGGTGTTAATATTTATTTGCATAAACATACACAAAATGTGGCACAAGGCCGAAAATAGGGGGGGGTTAATGTTGAACTATCTAACATAAAGTTAACTTAACTAGACTCTTTCACCATAATACCAGAATCACTCTATGGGAATCCTAATTATAACCCGAAAAATAATATATACATGATGTGGGGGGGGGGCTAAAAATTTTATATACAAAAAGAATGAAATATTTACAATGAAAAAACAGTAGTTAGTAAAAGAGCCCCCCACTACTAATTGTGGCAGATAGAAAGTTTTGTCAGTCGAAAAGACGCAGGTCCACACGAAAACTGACTTTATTGAAAAAACACCACAAAGACGACCTGCATCACTGACAAAGCAGTCCATCCGTCACCTAATTGGGGTCGGGAATGGGGGTTATCGAACCTAAGGTGGGGGGGAGAAAAAAAAAAAGGGGGGGGACAAGGGCAAACTAAAAGAGGGACTGGGACGATGAACACATACATACTCTAGCTAAGTTAAAAAAACAAACAATAAAGCCTAACTAACCCATACTAAACTAATCGGTCCGATACTGATGTCTTGTTAGTTCAGGATACCCAAAATCCTTTATGACCTAAATCAAATCAGAAACGACTTCAAGGCCAGCTCCAGTCACTCTACACAGTCGCGCAGCTTTCACCCACCTTTCGTTGAAATTCACAGGAGTGAGTTTCACCTTCTCCAGCTTAATTCGCATTTTCAACCGATGCTTGAACATGAGAACAAGCTGGGGAGCAGTGAAGGTCTCATCTCCGTAAACCTCCTTCTGTCGTGTCGACCAAATCACGCCTCCCATAACAGCTAGCAAACACAGAAAAACATAACGTACCTGAAGGTCGCGTGCAACTCGAAGTTTACGAGAGGCGTCCCTCAACCCACGAACATTCAAAGTAGCTAACCTTAAAGCCATTGTGATCTATCTAGTGTTGGGTATCCTTAACAAACATGGACGGTGCCAAGACACCGATAGCTGTCCCCAATGATCCAGAGGTCATCTCATTAGTGACGGCCCCATCAGGGGACAGACCACCGATGTCTAGAGGAAATGTTAACTTAATCGCTCTATAAAGTGAAGGGTGGATTTTTATGGGAACCCGTCCAACACAAAATTTCTCCATTTTAAGTATGTCGGAGTCGCTAAAAAAGGCTGGAGGAGTGATATTAAAAGCGGAGTTTGCTTCCTCCAGCATAGTCCAAACTCCTTTGGCCTCTTCACGACTTCTGACCACAGTTAAAAGTCTTTTGGCATTAGGAAAATTTTCTGGGTTTGTAATGTCCAGTTTGCTTATCTGCTTCACCGCGTAGAGGTTTCGGTAGTCTTTTCTAACGTGATTTTTGGATATGGTCTCTATATTAGCCGTGATCTTACACACGTCTTTGCCCTGAAAAAAAGGGGGTCTTTTCTTTTTCTGGTCTTTTTCCACGGAGGGACTTCTGTGTCTTTTCTTTTCAGAAGTAGAAGGGCGAGGTGATGGAGGAGGGGGCATGTCAATTTTCATAGGGGAAGCGGGAGGGGAGTTTTGGGGTGTATGGTTTGGGGAGCAGAATGGAGACGGTTTAGGGGACGGTTTAGGGGTCTTTTTGGATGGGGAGCCTAGGGTTGTCAACTTTGGGTCTCTTTTTGGTACGTTTGCGAGAGAGACGGGTGGCGCTTTACGGGGTGATCTTTTCTCTTTTGGAGGAGGGGCAGGCTTTTCGGGGAAGAGAGATTCGGGAAAATCTAATATTTTTTCTTTTTCCTTCTCGCTTTGCTTGCGCTCTTCATCAAGCGAGTCCTTTATTTTTAGCAGGGCCTTAAACTTGTTGCCCCCCGGGTCTTTACTGGTCCTAATGTCTAGTATCTGCTCTTTGGTCAGTTTATCCGCGTACGTTTTACGAGGCGATTTAGAAAACGGTACCAGCGTCCATTCTCTCTTTTTAGGTGATTCCATCTCGGAGTTGAATTTTTTTTCGAATTCTTCTGTTGTGATTTCTTTAATCACTTCAATTTTTTTGCTTGTGTTTGGCGTTCTAGCCTCAGGTTCGAGGTGCCCAACAATCACCTCTTTAGGGTTTGTTGTGTTTGTCATATTGGTTTTGGTCTTTTTCGAACATGTGTAGGTTAAGTGACCTACTTCACTACAAATCCAGCAGGTCGGCCTCCTCCCTGTGACAACAATGGGGAGTTTTTCAGCTCCCGCTTCCAGGAAGTAGGGTATTTCGAGGAAAGCTTCTTGGTTTAAAAGGATGTCGAAGGACCAGACTCCGTTGTACTGGTCCACCTCTATACCAGTAATATCACCGAATTTCAGGAGGTAGGCAGCTAGATATTCACCTGGGACCGCCCCTGGCACTTCGAAAATCGAAACAGTCGTTCTCCTCCGTCCTAGGTACTCCATTCTTAATACGTAATCTTGTGTGATAATTTCCTTTTTGGTTAGTGCGACGCATTCTTCTTCTGTTTTAAACAGGGCGGCCCAGGTATTGTAGCCTCTGCTTTTCGTTACACGTTCCGCACGCATTCCTGCTGTTGCCAGTAATTTAGTTACAGTTTCCTTTGTTGACCTGATCAATTTTTTGGTCTTGCGATCTACCACAAAAAGTGAGATCGTTTTCTTGGCAAATTCCTGTAGCCGTGGTGCTTCTAACGTAACTCCTGTTTCTGTAACATATTGCAAACATTTCCTTGCTTCCGTTAAAAAGTTATTAACGTCTATTTTAACTTTCGGTGGTTTTGCCCACCCATTCTTTTGTTCGCCACTTTTGTCCTCTTCCGACGGCACATTGCTGGCGGACGCCATAGCCGACGGGTTAGCGAGGGGGAAAAAAAAAAATTAAAAAAAAATAAGGTAAAAGTCTCGTTCAAAAATAACAGAAGGAAAATAACAACTTGGACAAATAAAACAAATTTAACACGCGCAGGAAAAAAAACCACCGTGACGATAAAGACTCCGGGAGCTCTGGCGGTTGATGCACTCCTGGGATCAAAAGTTCTATGGTTTATATAATGGATAGAACAGTCTATTTGGAGGGCGACTCCTCCACAACAGTTTTGTAATTATGTCTGTTTCATTGTTTCCTCACTATTTTACTGTTCATCAGATTTTATTCTTTGATTTGTGCCTTTTTACTTTATTTAGAAATTTTCTAATGTTGGTTTCGTTTTTATTTGCCTTTATTCTCGGTTCTTTATTTTTTGTTCCTCTTCTGATGCCATGTTTTTTTAATATCTAAGTTTTAATATTCATCTTCTCCTTCTTTCATTTATTTTCGTTTTTCTCCTGCTACATTTTCTTTTATCGTTTTGTTTCCGTTTTCCGTTTGCATTTTATTCTCCATTTCATTTTTCTTTTCTTCCGATAACTATTCTGTTTTCGTTTTCTCTCACCCATTTTTAAGTCTATTTCATCTACCTCGTTGTCTTTCCTTTTTTCAATTACTTTTTTTCCTAATACTTTTCGAATGACATCTCACTCCATTCATTACTTAAAGTTTCCATTATTATTATTATTATTATTATTATTATTATTATTATTATTATTATTTTCTTCCGTCATACTATTTCTCGTCCTATCAGTTGCTTTTATTCAATTTTCGTTCCTGTTTTCCAATCCCGTTATTCCCGATCCTTGATTTTTCCTATCTCGTATCAATTCCGAGACGAAATCCTATTTTCGTAATTAACATCATTTCGTCCACTTCTGACCATTTTTATCAGCTTCCAATTCCATTTCCACCAATTCCTTTATTTCTCAGTCCAATTTCACACAATCTTTATTTCATATTTACCGTGTTTATTAGTTCCCCCTAAACCCTCTTTCTCTGCTTGCCCCACCTTCACTTTTGTCTGCTAATCATTTCAACTTCTTCGTGGCCCACTTTTCACTTCTTCCTACTTTTATTACCAGACAATTGCATCGCTTATTATTTTACGTTCTCTCTTATTTAATTGTCTCTTGTTTTCACAGTTGATTGTGCTTTTTATAGTTCTTCCAAGGATTAACAAAAGAAAACTGAAATATATAGAACGATGACGCTTTGACCCTTTCATTCAAGGCCTACTGACACATTTCTTGTCCGTTGATACAGTTTAACTGTAGCATTCAAAGATGATGACGTTACAACTGTACAAACGTTACACGCATATGAACTGAGTAAGGAAAAAAGTAAGATGAATGTGCAAAACGTGTAACGACCTTTTCAATTTTGACCTGTTTTTGACTAATTTAAACCAGCTAAAGATCCATAAAAAAACGGTCCATAAAAATTCCAATCATTTGAGGCTCCTAGTGCCACTCTGAGACTTTTAGTTTTGGTAAAGATAGAGTTTGAAAATATGGAGACAGACAGATAGACAAACAGATAGACAGGCACACAGACACACAGACATATATCGCTTTATATATTAGATTTTATGTTCCTCTTTTTTACGTGATTAAATATTAAAATTAAAAAAAAAACTTATACAAAATGTATAACAATCTTTTTTTCAATTTTAACCCCCATTTGACCCCTTTTATATTATTTAAATCGGCTAAAGGCCCATAAAAGAACTTCCCATAAAAATCTAATCATTTGAGGCCCATAACGCCGGTCTGCAACTTTTAATTTCAGAAATGATGGAGGTTGAAAATATGGAGACAGACAGACAGACAGACAGACAGACATATATCGTTTTTTATATTAGATTTGAGGTTGTCAGCAGGACATATCAATTCATACCCATAATACAAAAACGAATGCTCGTAAGATGCATCCATCTGTGTGATACTAAATGTTAGAAAGGAAAATAGGCAGAAAACTATAACAACGAAAAGAGAAAATAAATTTATCAGCCAAACAAAAGTTATAGGAACTGAATTTAGTTCAAAGACAATGAAAGAAAGTTGTTCACAAAGAGACACAAAGGCAGCTAGAATAGGATTGTTAATCAATGAGTGGCAGGTGACAGGAACAAGAGATCTGGCATGATATATAGTTGACGGGAAGTTTTAAGAGAGTTATTGCATTTTGCGGCACTTGACGATAGTAAAGAACAATTTACGGACGGTCTTAAGTTTACGACAGCTGACACCAATTTTCAATTTGAGACAGTGGAAGGCAGGTTATGGCTCAGAGCAGACTAAAATGAAATCTTTCTGAGATGTTTTTGTGGGTAGAACACGAACTTTTTGTGGCAACACGAAACTCAGTTGTGTATCAACCATAAAATTATCGATTAGCAGCTTTACCATCAGATTAAATGAAAGTCTCCTTACAGATTGTCGCTTAAAAATAGATTTAACACAATTTCATAACATATATGCTAATTTCTCTGTTCTTTGTCCGATAAGTCTCGAAATAAAACAATATTTCTCAGTTTCCTATGAGTATTATACGTTGTTTAGAAACAACTTACTTAGACTTAGAATTGTCTCTGAAATGGGTATATTTTCGAATGACACCATGTTCTATGACCGGCATGAAGAGAAAAATAGATGGTAACATTCAATGCTGCTAAGACTAAACTTCTTTCCCTTCTCTATCGTCAATAGCTGTGACTGATGAGACATTCTTTCAAACTCCTCTGCTTAACGTTCACAAGGAACATGAGTTGGAATAGATATATCGAGGGCATTGCCGCGGCTGGTGCGAGGAAAGTAGAGTCTCTTTACCGTACTAGAAAGTTACGCCAGAATATATCCTGCACCCCTACAAGGCCACCATCGCCCATGTATGGCGTATTGTTGTCACATTTGGGCTGGTGCATGCTACTAGTTCCTCACTTCTGGACAGGGTTCAAAGCCAACCTAATGGGTCTCGAACTGTCAGGTAGGCTTCAGCCTCTCTCCCACCATCGAAATGTTGCATTCCTCTGCCTGTTTTATAAGTATTGTAATGGTATATTCTCCGACGAACTACAGGCCCTTGTACTCCCTCGACGTAAATACTTCCGACAAACCCGGCAAGTAGCAAAATCTCACCCCTTAACAGTAGAGATTCCCAGATGTCAAAAAGCCTTTTACTCTAATAGTGTCTTCCCCAGAATTGGTAGACTTTGGAATTCTCTCCCGGGTTCCTGCTTCCTCGATTGTACTGACATACAGAAGTTCAAATGTAATGTTCAAACACCTTGATGATCAACTCCCTACATAGTATCTCTGCAGTTATGTTCCAGATAGTAGCCCCTATATCAAAGTTGCACCGAGCCTTGTTTGGGGTTAAAAGGCAGAGTGATGAGTTCGATTTGGAAAAACGTAATATCAAACAAGATGATGAGATTCTGCGATCGAGACAGAATGGCGTACTATGATAAAGAGCCAAGTTAATAGGAACAGCCTAAGTAGGGAATTGGGCATCAAGACATTTGTTTACATCACATTTTAATTTCTACATGTAAATACAGTCGTATTAGAGGAAGAGCAAAGGAGATTTCAAATGCAATCGGTTCTAGGAAAGAAGTTCATGGGGTAGAAAGTTTTCCAGCATCTTGGGATGGTGGATTTTTCCTGTTATTAAAGTTAACCCAGCATATTAAGGTTGATGGTGTACATGTGACGTACATTTGTCGGGAAAGAACTTGTAACACAATAACGGATGCAACATTGCGACGATGGGGCAGAGGCAAGTGCTTAGTAGACAGTGCATGAACTATTAGTTTAGAGACTTTTTGTAACATGTCCCTGAGGAAAACACTAGAGGATCGTGTACGAGCCTAGATTTGGCTTCTATAATCAACGATACACAATAAACCAACGGTGAAAATTAGCAATGACCACAAACAGTGTAAAAAAATACAGATTTTAGAAATCGTTCGCGGCAGGTTTGTTAGTTGCAGCATGTTCATTCAATATTACGTTTATCTCACGATAAAAAAAAAATTCCCCATATTTATAAGCATCAGATGTTACTAAAATAATCTTTCTCTTTACTCAAAGTTATATCAATTCACTTGTGAAAGACTTTTTATATCTCTCAGCTTTTATTTACAATTTTATAAAAATGTGTCGGTCTTAGGAAAAATCCTTTTCTCTTTATCTCTGTCTCTGTCTCCCTCCCTCTCTCTCTCTCTCTCTCTCTCTCTCTCTTTCTCTACATATACATATTATAAAATCAAACATGTATCTCTGTGTCTATATATCCAGACAAGGTTTCCATCTATTGACTTTTGATATATATATATATATATATATATATATATATATATATATATATATATATATATCGAAAGTCAGGTCAAAATCATAAGACCACTTAAGAAAGTAAGCGTTTACGCATATTATCGAATTTTTAATCAAACAAATGGTTGAAACCATTGACAAAAGGGAAAATATGATGGGAAAAAATGAAATCTGCTTCATTCGAAACCTTAACCCTAATCTAATAATTAGTTTTTAAAAAACAAACATTTTCACCTGGTCAAAATGATAAGACCACTTTAATAAAATCGGTAGTTTTGAAAAAATGAATACGAAAAGCTTTCTATGTTACTAAAAGCAACTTGTTAGTGGATAAAAAACATCTTACTAAATTATAAATGGCAAAAGGGAAACCATTATCAGAGTTTGAGAAAGGAAGGATCTTTGAGCTTAATAGCGGTGGACTCTCTCATAGATCCATTGCAAACGAAGTGAATCGTAGCAAAACGGTCATCACAATTTTTTAAAGAAATCCAGATCAATATGAGCACAAAAAGAGTCCAGGTCGACCAATAAAAATAACCCCATCACTGGATCGCCGTATCAGAAGAAGTTTAAAAAAAAACTCCAGTATGAGCTCAAGTCGATTGAAAAGCCAAACAGCAGCTGAGTGTACTCCTAAAACCATAAGAAGCCACCGCGCCCTTCCTATCAGCCAATGCTCATTGGCTGATAGGAAGGGCGCGGTGGATACTAGAAAGCTGATTGGCTAACTAAACTCTCAATAGAAGATGTGTATATAAAAACGACAAACAACCACAAAATTCACGCATAAGCCTGAAGAATCCTAGAGTATTTGAAACGCGGAATATTCAGTGTAGCTTAATCGCATATATATTTTATAACTTACTAACTAGCTCTACCTACGTATTGAGCACTTTTGAAGCAAATACTTAAAGTTTACGCATAAATTTATACTTATATATATATATATACACACATATATTTATATAAACTCTGCGTGTGATATATATATAGTGTGTGTGTGATTATATATATATATATATATATATATATATATATATATATATATATAATCTGTGTGTGAGATAAATGAAAAAGTTGACAGACAAACCCCATACGAATATGCAATAAAACGCAGATAAATATCAATTTTTCCCGTTTTAATGGCAAAAAGATGTAATTTCTTAGAATAATCGATTGACCATTTAGAACAAGTAAGTTAATAAACGTATGTAGTTACGACATTATATTATTCTGATTTTCTGTAATAAGTATTTTCATATTTTAAGAATTAATGTTTTAGACTTTAGTTATAAATTATCGAAACTCTCAGCCGTAAGGCAAACACTGGCGTACACGTAGTCGCTACAATGAATGAATTAGGGTGTTCTGATTGTTCTAGTGATAGGTTCACTCACAAAGTGTCGCAGAACCACATGAGTTATACAAACTAGTTTTCATCATATATATATACATCGAGGGCATTGCCGCGGCTGCTGCGAGGAAGGTAAGCTCTCTCTATCCTACTAGAAAGTTACTTACGCCTGAATGAATCCTGCACCTCTACTAGGCCACCGTTCGCCCATGTATAGAGTATTGTCACAATAGCTATATATAAAAAGATATATTCATTATATATATATATATATATATATATATATATGTGTGCGTGTGTGTGTGCGTGTGTGTGTGTGGCTGGATGTATGTGTGTGTACGTAAATATATATATATATATATATATATATATATATATATAGTCATCGACATACAGTCCTGCTTCGTTGTATCACAACTCATCAGTGCCGCTAGATTAGAACCTCTCCCAAGCCGAGGATTGAACTCAGAACCATCGCATAAGCCTGACGAATCCTATAGTTGGATGAAACGCAGAATATTCAGTGTAGCTTAATCGCCATATATATTTTATAAATTACTATATATATATATATATATATATATATATATATATATATATTAAAGCAAGTTGTTCTGGACATTCCAGGTGCATGCACGCTGAAATTCGATACCTGATCAGTCGGTCACATCCAAATTCGATCCGTTACGCTTACAAACACACTACTAAATGACTGAGATTGTATAGCGTTATGTAGTACTTTCTTTGAGTGCATATACTTTTCCAAATTATTAGGTTGGTGCAAAAATAATGCTGTTTTCTATCAGAAATATGTTCGCCAAAAAACAACATTATTTGAGCACAAACCTAATACAAGTAACCGGACACCATCTATTCTTTACGGGAGATTATTGATTTACTCTGAATTAAAATCACAGTTTCCTCTACCAGAGAACTTAACCTATAAATCGAAAACAATATAATACATAAAGACACCGACCGGCTGCTGTTTGGTCGTTTATGATTCATCCGTGTTGTTTCATGTAACAAATATATACTATTTG
>NC_136495.1:58141915-58154415 GCF_053919585.1 Euprymna scolopes | reverse complement strand
GGGAAGTAGAAGGCTCTCTTGTATCTAGGGATCTCTACTGTGAAGGGGTGGGGTTTAGCTGCTTGTCGGGTTTGTCGGGGGTATTTAGGTCGAGGGGGCACAAGTGCTTGTAGTTCGTCAGAGCATTCACCGTTAAAATACTTGTAGAACAGGCCGAGGGATGCAACTTTTCGTCGATGTGACAGGGGCTGAAGTTTAGCTGAAAGTTCAGGACCTATCAAATTGGAGACTCTCTTTTGAACCTTGTCTAGGAGCGAGAGACTAGTGGCAGATGCGCCAGCCCAAATATGACCCCCAAAAGTCCCCAAGGTCTTAACATATTTAAATTAGAGTTCAGCACCATGCAAAACTGCTAAAAAGACATTCACAGAAAATTTTGGACAAATATGGTAAAATAGTCCTAAAACTGGACTGTTTTTATTAGCCCTAAAAGAGCCCATGGGGCACACTCAAGAGTTATCGCGAAGTATAGACAAACAAAATTATATAGAAATCAGTTAGTTACAACTTTTCAGAAAGTTTTATAAAAATTCAAACCATCAATTTTTTTAATAAGCACAAAAGTGTTAATTTTTGCCATTTTAACCCGAAAGGCACCTCTATTGGAGCAATCAGAGTTTTCCAGGAAAATCCGTTTTGTTAATTTTTACTCATGTCATGTTTAATGTTTGTGAAAAATTTCAAAAAATTCTAAGGTGTAGTTATTGAGAAAAGTGCGAACAGACGAACGGACAAGGTGGATTGAGAGGTCCACCCTCCTTTTGTCGGGTGACCAAAAATGTTATGTATATTTTAAATCCAGAAATAATTTTATTTACAATTATGCAGTTCCGACCCCCCCATATATATATATATATATATATATAGCTCATTACACTTCTTTTTTTCTCGTGTCAACCATCCATTTTAGTCTTAAATAAAAATTGATGAAGTAGTTTTCCTTCTTCTAGATGTAGAGGATGAGATTAGAAACACAGATACACAGACATGCTAACAAAAGGTCGTCTTTTGTTTTATATATAATTTTATTGTTGTTTTACCCCAAACAGAGCACAGTATTACTTGGATGAATAAGGTTACTGGTATTCTTATCTTAATGAATAGAATTTGATAGAAACTTTATGGGGAGTTGTGACGCGAGATGTCTGTTCACATTACACGTAAACTTCTACATGTCAGTATAGTCAGAGTAATGGGAACCTGAGAGGTGATTCTAAAGTCTAGCAGTTTGTGGAAAGAAACTATTTGAGTAGAAAGCTTTCTAGCGTCTAGAGATCTCTAACAGTGAAGAGGTGGGATTTTGCTGCTTGTCGGGTTAGTCGGGGAAATACACGTAGAAAGGTGTACAAGATGTTATAGTTCGTTGGAGCACTTTCAATTAAAATACTTGTAAATAGGCACAGGGATGCAACATTTCGTCGATGAGACAAAAGTTGGAGTTTGGTTGACAGTGCGGGACGTATTAGATTGGCAACTCTTTTTTTGTAATCCTATCTAGGAGTAAGAAACTAATAGCAGATGCAACAGACCAAACATGGCAACAATACTCCATGCATGTGCGAAGGGTGGCCTTGCACATGTACAGGATATTCATATTCGTAAGTAACTTTTTTTAACACAATAGAATGAGTCGACCTATTTCACAGCAGCCTGGGCAATGTCCTCTATGTATTTGTATCAATTCATGTTCCCTGTAGACGTTAAGTTAATGAATGAAGAGCTGTCTGGTAGTGAATCATTGGTCATTGCTATCAGTGGTTGAGAAGCTTTCTTATGATTATTAAAAAAAGAAGCTTAGTCTTGGCAGCATCGAATATTACGAACTATTTTTGTCTCTATTCAACTACAGACTATAGGGCTTCCTCTAAGGTTACAATAATTTCCTAAGATGTGCGTTCATTAGTTTTCTCCTCGTGTATCTTATACAGCATGATGTCATCAGTAAATATACACATCTCGGAGAAAATTTTATCAGGGAAGACATTTATGAATATAAGAAATAATAAAGTTCAAAGATCGACCCCTGAGGCACAACTGAAGTTATATCATGTTGTTTTGACTATGTTTAGTATTCTTCAAGTAATACCGTATGATTTAATACATAACAGACTTGACCCCATATTATTAATATTTATAAATTAAAACTAAAACTTATTTTCTTTTTATAAATATCAAGCACGAGCGCTGACATCACTATATTATTGGCATTTCTAAATAAAAATTAAAAATATACATTTAAAATAATAATCGTTTCATTTGCGTTCACTTAAACTGTCCAGCTACAAAATTAAAAAACAAAACAAAAACACTATGTTTTATGGCTTCAGGCATTCCGGCTAAGATCAGAAAGTGGTATCAACTCTCTACAGCATCAGCGCCGTTTGACACCTGGAGTTTTCATGTAATTACCCCCCTTGAAAATATTCAAAATGCGGACAGAACTACAAACAAAGCGAGGAAGTCATAACTAGATATGAACCACTTAAGTCTTACTTTTGAAACATTGTTAATCTTTACAAATCGTTTAAACATTTCTGTAAATAGCTCTATAAATCTATTTAATACGGAAACTGTCCGATATTGAAGTACGCCATATTTATGTTAATTACCTGAACGATCCGTTGCTTCTGCGACATTGTTCCAACAGACAACGCTTTACCCCGGACGCCGGCTCACTGGTTACGCATCTGCACGTGTGCACTGTTCTTTTGTCTTTGTGTGCGTGTGAATTCGTTGAGATTTCATTATTAATCTGGAAGGTGTGGACCATGTCAATTAAATCTTAATTATTCTGTTATTTAATTAACGAACCAAAGTAACGAGGACACACCTGATTCGGAGCCATGCAGTTCCGACGAGTTACTCATATTCCACACGGCTTCAAATAAACCTCAACGTTAACCTGATCGAATAATTAGTTTAGCGGTGAATCTTGTGCTTATGGAAATCTGAATATGAAAGCCGAACGTTATAAAAAATATTAGATAAACATCCGTCCAGTTATTCTCTACGTTTATGCCTATTTACAAGACCATGAAAATCCCGATGGAAAACATCAAATTCAACGCAAACCTGCCATATTTCTATTCTAAAAGAAAAGGTTGGCCTCATACGTCTAGCAGTACCATTACAAAATTCTATACCGATCGTTTATTTTCTTAAAGGTGACGCCTGTACATACAATAATACCTATCTTCATATATATATACCAACGAGATGCCAAAAACTTAAACATTAAAGACTCGAATTTTAAAGTAACTCCCTGCTCCTCCCCCACATATCCCCCTCCCCCTCCAAGTATCCCTATGCCCTCAGCCACACCAGAAATCAACTTCCAGACCCTCCCCCACAACCACCTAAGGTCCTTAAACTCCCAAACTAAAACATTAGCGACATAGCAAGCACCCCCTCCCACTTTTCCTCCTTGTTCCCTTCCTCTTTTTTCCGCTCTTCTTGCACCCTCCCCTGACATCATTCACTCTTTCATCCCATCATAACGAACATTTCTGTAAAAGTCTGAGGAAGCTACAGACGGCCAAAAAAACGGCCAGGTAGCTGAAACAATAATGTAACTTAACAGAAAGATACCGTAATACAGAACAAAACGCATATTTGCTCTACAATAGTATTGAGCACTTTCTTCAGTTTTTATTAATTACCATTTCTACTATATATATATATATATATATATATATATATATATATATATATATATATATATATATTGTTTACACAAAGTTTTTAGATGAGACAAGGCATTGGTACAGTCGGTTTCAAACCCGATAATTAGGACCGTTTTTAGTTACCCATATCAAGCTCTCTTCAGCCAGTATTCAGAGAGATGGGTATTGGCTGAAGAGAGCTTGATATGGGTATCTAATTATCGGGTTTGAAAACAACGGTACCAATGACTTGCCTGATCTAAAATCTTTCTGTAAACAAAATATAAAAATATAAATAAACTCTTGTTTTCGGATTTTCCTTATAATTGAGCACTCTGATGGATTTATTCTCCCTCCCAAACATATATATATATATATATATATATATTTATATATATGTATATATATATATATATATATATATATATATATATATAAGTTTTAAAAGGGATAAGTGGAGTCATTATATAATGAAGAGGATCAATGAGAGGGAAAATAGATAGAAGGAGGAAATATACTTTATTTCCTCATAATCAAAAATGGCGTAATGTAAACATATTATAAGGTATTTACAACTTCTCTTCTAAGAATTGTAAATGTCAACTGAATTAAAATAATAAACTATAAGATGGTCAACATCATGAACTTTGGAATATAGATTTTTGACATTCATTCAATATATATATATATATATATTTATATATATATATGTGTGTGTGTGTGTGTGTGATGAAAATAATGGAAATAGTATTCCGACAAATAGAGAAATAAAAAGGAACAAACCGTATTATGTGTTC
Source organism: Euprymna scolopes (assembly GCF_053919585.1). NCBI lineage: Eukaryota > Metazoa > Mollusca > Cephalopoda > Sepiida > Sepiolidae > Euprymna > Euprymna scolopes. Next base: position 58,149,956 of record NC_136495.1, on the reverse strand, counting down.
ATCAACGTTTCGTCTTTATTTCGAGAGGAAGTCTCGAAATAAAAACGAAACGTTGATGAACACATAATACGGTTTGTTCCTTTTTATTTCTCTCTCTCTCTCTCTCTCTCTCTCTCCTTTTGGTCAAGATCAAAGTGTATTATCTGTTCTTCAGATGCTGCACTTCATTTTCTTGTTCTCTTTCAGTGGAGGAGAAATCCTTCACGACTGAGACAATTTTTATTTTTGTACCTTTTCACCCCGTTAAAAAACGACCCTGGTGTCTAACTCTGTCCCGTGGGGAGGCATAGTAAATAGGTACTAACATAGTGATCCAGCGTTGCCCGGGATTAAATGATGATCAACGAATGTTTTACACGCTCATATTTTTATTGTCATCGAAGTCGTTGAAATCGCTCATTTTTCAATCAAATCAATTGATTGCCTACTCTAGTTAGGGATCCATCACGAGCTAACAGAAGAAAGCTCACACGCATCTCGCTATAACTTATTTCAGAATACATTATAGTCTACATTACACTGTAGAGAACGTACTGTTGATTTGATAGAATTATTTATATGATATATAATGGGTTGAAGTTTGAAATGCAAAACGTCAAGCATCATACTTCTACTGTGCTCTAATGAGAAACATTAATTTCGAACACGCCCCCTGTCAGATCAAAGAAAATACTGTTGATTTGATATGATGAGTCTTTCGGGTTGTGTGGTAATAAAACTTCCCAAATTCACTTGTTATGCTAAGTTGTGTAAGGTGTTAGCTCCGGTCCAAATCGTCTGTTCCTTCTTTCGTCGGATTATTTCGATTATCGATTATCGATACTTATCGAAAAAATTCCGATATAAAATCTATTTTAGGACAATATATATATATATATATATATATATATATATATATATATATGCACACTGCTGATGAAAAATTAAGACCACTTAACAATCTTTAAAAAGAAACCTTTTTTTTAAGGATAGATTTTAAACTCTTCCGACTTAAGGTTACCAATACAACAATCAAAAAGTTATGAAAACAAAAAAGCTACATTCCAAAGATTTATTTTTTAAATTTACATTTTTATTAAATTAGGCTTTTTACACATGATCAAAATTATAAGACCAGAGACAAAAATTCTATTAAATTGTTAGATTTATGGTAATTCTAATGTTTTTCTTAGTTTAATGTGTTAATGTGTTACCTAAAACACTGTGTAAGGTGTTGCCTAAAGCAAGAAAACTAACCGAAGTTGAGCGCTCTCGAATTCTTGGATACCATAAGCAAGGCTTGTCAAAGCAAGCGATAGCAGCTAAAGTAAATTGCAGTAAAACTGTTATTTGCAACTTTCTAAAAACCAGTGAAAATTATAGAAAAGCAAAATCCTTTGGCAAGAATCCTCCCCCCCCCACAAATTTCTCCTGCATTGAGTAGGAGAATCAGACGGGTTGTTATGAATGACAGAGGACTTTCTTCTAGTCAAATTTAGGTGGTTACAGACGTTGATTGCAGTCCAATAACCATCAGGCGACACTTAAAACAAAAATGTATGGTAAATAAAAAACGTAAACAAATTCCTCGATTGCTCCACGTCACAAAGTGGGCGGCTTAAGATTTGGTCGTGAATACCAAAGCTAAGCCGTTGAGAAGTGGAAGAAAGTCCTGTTTTCTTATGAGATAAAATTCATTTTAGATGGTTCTGATGGTTTCCAGCGTTATTGGCATGACAAAAACATGCCCCTTGAAATTTTTTTCCACACGTCAAAGTGGTGGAGGTTACAGAGGGACGATGGACTTCCAGGTGGTGCAGGGTCGTCAGACAGCAGCTGGTTATGTTAGCATGCTACAAATGGATGTTGTGTAAGGATGATGCTGCAATCAACACTGCAAGAAAAACATTGAGCTTTCTACAGGAAAATGGAGCCCATCTCTTGGAGCATCCTGCATGATCACCGGACTTGAACCCAATTGAAAATGTTTGAGGATGGATGACAAGAGAGGTTTATCAAAACGGCAAACAATATTCAATAAAAAATGAACTTCGTGAAGCAGTCTTCAGAAACTGGAGCAGAATCCGCAGCACCTTAATGGAACCCCTTATCTTTAGCAAATTGTTGAAATCATCAAAGGCAGTGGAGGTAGAACTCATTATGAAGTTTAACTGTTGAATGTTTTCATATACTTTTCATAGACTTTTTGTACAATTTAATAGACTTGTTGTCTTTGGTCTTATAATTTTGATCATGTATAAAAAGCTTAATTTAATAAGAATGTAAATTTTAAAAATAAATATTTGGAATGTAGCTTTTTTGTTTCCATAATTTTAGATTGTAGTATTGGTAACCTTAAGTCGGAAGAGTTTTAAAAAAATCTATCCTTAAAAAAAAGATTTCTTTTAACGATTTTTAAGTGGTCTTCAATTTTTTATCAGCAGTGTATATATATATATATATATATATATATATATATATATATATATATATATATATATATATATATATATATATATATATATATATATTCTTACTTATCGTGATGGCGCTGGCATTATCCTTAGTTGTCGAAGATACAGTTTGTATGGGTCCATTAAATTTGTAATCTCTCGATCGGTCGCGGATGTGTTAAAAATTAGAAATACACTGTTTATAAAGAAATGAGAAAATAAGGTTCAAAACATGGCAGTCACGTGCAGCATGTTTATTTCAACTAAATTTTTATTTATTTAAAAATCCTAATTTTCGGCTCGTACAAAAGCCTTCGTTAAATGACACGCAAGAAGGAAAAGAAACAAAAGTATTTGATAACTATTCCTGATAAAGGTTTTTATAGGCTGAAAATTAGAATTTTTTAATAAATAAATATTTATATTAAAATAAAAAATACTGCACGTGTCAAGTACTTTAACCATTATGTTTTCAATTTTATTTCAACAGTGTTTATAAAGAATGATTGTTATAATTTTTAATATATACATATATATACATATATTAACAATATAAACAATATATATATTTATATATATAAATATATATACATATATAAATATATATATTATGTATATATATATAAATATATACATAATATATATATAAATATATATATATGAATATATATATAAATATATACATATATCCAAATATATATATATACATATAAAGATATATATATCTATATATCTATAAAAGTGAACGTGTCTGTCTGTCTGTGTGTCTGTGTGTCTGTCTGTCTGTGTACATTTCCCTACGCAATAACTCTGTCAATTTTTAGTCTATAGACTCGAAATTTGAAATACCGGGTACTTAGATTTGGGAAAATCGATGTGACGGGTGTCAGCCAGAAATTTGGCTGTTAAGGGGTCAAATTTCAACGATTTGACCTTTAAGAACTCTACCAAACTCCTCCGACAATTTTGGGTCTAGACACTTAAAATTTTAGATATAGGTTCCTTGAACCTGGATCTAACTTAATAAAGTGATTTGAGCCCGAAACTATAAATTTTAAGGGGTCATAATAGGGGTCAAACTTTTAAAAAATTAACCATTTTTTTTTGTTTTTTTTTGCTTTTTTTGCACAGCATACACCTCCAAACACCCGAGCAACGCCGGGCACCCCTGCTAGTATATATATATATATATATATATATATATATATATATATATATATATATATATATATATATATATATATATAATATTAGATATCCAAAGTTCGTCATGGGATACTTTATTAAATTATTTCATTTTTTCTTGAGCCTATATGTGTAATATACCCTTTTCACAAAACATGTTATTTTGTAGTTGTTTCCTAATCATTTATGGGATGGTATTAACTCTGAGGAGTCAGCCGTTTGTGCAGAAAGTAAACTTTGTACCCGTGGTGTTTTTGACAGGTATTTGAAGTCTGAAGCTGATGTGTACGTGCGTGTTTTTTTTTGCGAACTTTGTTTGGCCACATCTTTGAAAACATCTCGTAAGTTTAATTATATCATATTAGAAAACCAAACAATATTGTAAGATATAGTTAAAAAAAACCCAAAAATTAAAATTATTTTTCAAAAAAATTTCCAAGACTTTCAGTTAAATACCACATTTTGAAGGAAGACTGTAATTTTTCAGTTTATTATTCTGAATTCACACAGTTAGTACTATGATAGACTTGGCGACTATAATTCAGAATTAAAAAAGGACCACCAACTAAAATATTCGGCTAAAAATTACACGCCGAAACCGTCTGACAACAGAGCCACATTCTAAACGAACAAAATGCTTTTCTGAATTTTTAGGATGAATATTGGTTATTCGTATAATTTGGATTCATCGGACTACTGTTCTCATCTTGAGTGTCATTTTCATAACGTTTCGGTCAATGTAACCTACGACCTTCTACAGCTGTATCTTATCGAACTCAGGAATGTTTCTGTCGAACTCAGGAATTTAGACGGAATTTCGAGCGGAAACCTTTATTTAATCCACGGGTGTAGCATGCTCTTGTTCCGTCAGCCATGACTGGATAGAGGTCCTAAGTAATTCGCAATTGTATTTTTCGGTCGCCCACACAGAGGATTGAATCTTCAACCTTCAGGGGAATATCACTTTTTACAATTGATTTTTTCAAGTACTCTAACCATTACGCCATGGGTACTTCCGCAAGATGAGAACAATTGCCTGGTGAATCCAAATAATACGAACAAGATGGTTGTTTAACTGTAACCACGAAAATACCTCAAAGGATTTTGATCTAACGGCGAAAAAAACAAAAAAAAAAGGAAACAAATCGTTTTGTCGGACACCGAAAATAATTCTCCAAACGGTATTTAAAGATATTTCCATTTATAAGTAAAGAAAATAAAACGAAAGCATGTTTTGCTCCAATTATTTTTCTCTATTTCATCGTACAGTGGTAAACTGTACTGAATAATGTACAGGTCTTTTACTCAAATACATTTCGCTCTTAAGAAAAAGTATACAGGATGGACGGCTATATAGCGGTTGTACTAAGGATGTTCCAACAACAGCAGAAAATAGAAGACAGGACATTTCAACAGTAACAAGAATTGAAAAATCAACAGATTTATAAACAAAAAATCGAAGAAATGCAAAAGAAAGCTGAAAAAGGGCGACAAAAAATGAAGAAAAATTGATTCGGTAACAAGAGTAACACATCGTTTTCACAAACCACGAAGACGTTTATCTGATCAAGACCAAATGTTTGCCGCATATCTAGGAAGTATGTCAACCTTTTTAACATGGATTGCGAAGATCGGCCTAATGCGAAAGAAATTCCACTGCTTTCACGAAAGCTAAAACTGATGAACACAGTATAGCAGTTTTAGCTTCGTAGGTACGTAGAGTACCTTCTACCTAAAAAGACTACGACCGGAAATTGGCAGAAAACATTAAGTTACTATTAGAACTTTTCAGTCTCAGTACATTATTTTATCATAAAAGATAGAGATGTTTTAATTTAGCAATGCCGAGCGACGAAGATTATTTAACGTTCGCGGTAGTTCTGTAACAACTTTAGACTAGCAAAATTATCGGCAGATGATTTTAAATCTCTCATTTCGAAGGCAAAGCCAATCTACTACAAAAAATTACGAAGGTTTCCAAAGGGTTATGAGTGTGAAAAGCGATTCTAAAAATATAGTGGGTGGGCGTAATTTATGTCAAAGAAGTACATATAGAAAAATGACGCATCTAAAAAACAGTCTCAGTATAAAGCAATGAATTACTTCCGTAAAAAACAAAAGAAAATAGCCACCCATATTTTCCAAACGAGTTGAGTTTCAGAAACAAAGTATATTACTCCCAAATACACATAATCAGTGCAGAGGATTACATTAGGAACACTTTGGCTGTTTCAGAATAAACTATGATCACAATTATTACAGGTTTAGTCATAAAATATCACATTGTAAAATCAGTAAAAGCCAAATACGTCCAAGGATGGGATACTGTTGCCATATCTAGGCAGGAGCTGCTAAAACCAACCTATCCTGCCTTGACAGAGTACAAAATAGACTTCGTGGCTTAGTGGGGGGTGCCCTTTTCTCTACCCTGCAACCTCTCTCCCACAGAAGAGACGTTGCGAGCCTATCCTTGTTTTATCGTTATTTCCATGGCAGGTGCTCGTCTGAACTCCAATCTCTGGTCCCCCCTCGCCAATCTTTCACGAAAAACACCCGTCTAGCTGAATCCACTGTGAAAAATTTCCCCCACTCTATATCTGTGCCTAAATCAAAACGCGGATTCCATGAACAAAGCTTCTTTCTTAGAACTGCACGCCTGTGGAACTCTGTTCCGTCTGCCTGCTTCCCACCTGACTACAACTTGGATGTCTTCAAGTCCAATGTTAACAAATTCCTAATGAACCGCCCCCTTAAGTAAACACTTCATCAAATCCCCACACTAACGTAATGTACTTGCAATAACCCTTATCTCTGAGTGGCTTCCGGGCCTTGATAAGTGGTGATCACTGTGTAAAAAACAAAAAAGAAGTAAAACCCGGGCAGATAATAATAAACTAAAAGTTGGATAAAATTTACGCAAATACGTCATGATTAAATATTTTATAAAACTCTGAAATAACAGTTGAACACTGACACGGACTATTTAATTATACATTTACATACATAGAAGAAACGTATCAAATTAATTTCGCAGAACATACTAAAACCAGTTTGCACGGTAGCTTACAATATGATTAATTTTATTAGACACTATAATTTATTGGTAAATAAGACCATAAAAAAAATTGAACGCCAACGTTCTGAAATAACCTGAAAATCTATTCGAGTCAAATTGGCTCAATAATTTTAAACTTTGGAATTTATCAATCAACAATTTTAATCATACAATATGTAAGCTAAAGAAAGTCAAACAAACGAAAACGTATCATAGGAAATCCCTTCAAAATAAGATATTTATGAAAAACAATCAAAGAGTTTTCAAATGAATCGCATACGGTTAATCAAGGGAGACGATAAAAAGAATAGCTTATATAATTCGGAAATACGTCGACAAATGACAAAGCAACAATTAAAAAGTGAACACAAAATAAAATCGTCAAAAATATAATATTGCTTGAAAAGACGTTTTGTTTAAACACAACTGAAAAGTCGGGAGAAGCGTTCAGAGAAACACAAAAACCAGTATCCATCCGAGCAGCAAATAGAAAGATTGTTCCACTGTACCAGTTATAACATTTCAGTTTCTTTGTATAAACGTTGAAATAGCAAATTAGCTGAAAGTACGCAATTGAATTTGAATTTCACTAAAAAAAAAATATAAATGATATTACTAAGTATAGAGGATGTATCATACTAAATACAAACATACCCATACACGCTATCAAAACCAACAAAAAGCGAGCTCTTAAATAATACTAGGCACACATTACATGCACAGAGGGAGTCGATCGACGCCGTTATTGAGACGTTCGATCTCGATAAATCCCAATCAGAATACAGACGGCGAGAGGAAAAAAAATCATCGATCACTAACTCTCTAGCCAAAGCGGACAAGAAAATTAGCAAGCGTTTTATGGTTCAAAAAGGCTTGGAAGCGAGGTTTTTTTTAGAAATCAGCAACCCACAACATATAAACGCTTTCGATCTCTATGAGTAGATCAAGAGGTACCGACTCTCACTGTGACCTTTGTACTGTCGTAGTACGTCATATTGGCCGTATGTGCTATGACTGTTGCTCGCTGTATATTTTGACTTATTACAATACAAATTACACGTTCTAACCCATATCCGTGTCAATGTTTACCCTGATGACTCCCCGGGCCACAGCAATATACATATTAGGTTGCTGCATAAGTTCCTGTCGTTTTTTTTTGTTTTTTGTTTTTTAAATCAAAGAATCTTAACAACAAAAGTAAGTTCAGGTGGGACCTAAGCTCTAATTTTTTTGTGAATCACGTCGACTGAAGGTAACGTTAAATTGTTGCCAAATCACACTTCATCTTTTCACACATGTTTTTTTTTACATATCTGATGGCCATCTTCCCTCAAAAGAACCCTGAGTTGGTTGTCGTCTATCTTGATTG
>NC_136495.1:58076915-58136915 GCF_053919585.1 Euprymna scolopes | reverse complement strand
ATCTAACTTTATAATTTGATTTGAGCCCAAGCTTTTAAATCGTTTTTTTTTCTGAAAATTTGGCTTCCAAGGGGTCAAAATTCAAAAGATTTTTCCTTTGCGGTCTTTAGCAAACTATTAAGCCAATTTTAGGTCTAAACATTTAAAATTTGAAATTTTACATAAAGCGTATTCCGACATGCAGCAAGCTTTTTAATCAGTTGTTGGGCGAATATTTGGCTGGCAAAAGGTCAAAGTTTACAAAACTGACCTTTGTAGAGTCTACTAAACTCCTCCGCCAATTTTGGGCCTAAAAACTTGAAATTTTAGATGTAGGTTACTTGAACATGGGTAAAACATTTTAACTTCATTTGAGCCCAAAACAATAGATCTTAAGGGGTCAAAATTGGGATCAAATTAAAAACAATCTACATCTGCCGTCTCTACGACCTTTTCTCTATGGTATTTAAGGAAGCTTATTATATAGAAAGGCATTACCGTAAATATTCACACTTTTTAATATATACATATTCACATAAAGTTATGAACAGTACATATGCCCTGAGCAAAGCCGGAACAGCTAGTATATATATATATATATATATATATATATATATAAGTGAAAATGTCTCTCTGTGTGTCTGTGTGTGTACATTTCCCTACTAAAGTACTTTGTCAATTTTCAGTCTACAGACTCGAGATTTGAAATAAGGGATATTGAGATTTGGGAAAATCTTTTTAATCGGTTTTCGGCCGAAAATTTAGCTGTCAAATTCAAACGATTTGACCTTTGAAAGCTCTACCGAACTCCTCCGCCAATTTGAAATTTTAGATGTAGGTTACTTGGGTATGGGTTAAACTTTTTAATTTGATTTGAGCCCAAAACAATGAATGTTAAAGATTCATAATTGGGGTCAAAGTTTTAAAAAGTTTACCTTTGCCAATTTTTTGTCTAAACGTTTTAAATTTTACAAAAAGGGTATTCATACATATGGGACGCTTTTCAATAGGTTTGGGTCGAAAATTTGCACCGTCAAAGGGGTCACAGTTCAAAATATTTTAACTTTGTGGTCTCTAGCTAATTTTTCGTCTAAATATTTGAAACTTTTTAATAACGGGTCCTTAGACATTCGGCAAGCATTTTAATCGGTTTTGGGGCGAAAATTTGGCTGCAAAAAGGTCAAAGTCGGAAGAGTTGACTGTTGCAGATTCCCCCAAACTCCTCCGCCAATTTTGAGTCTAAACACTTGAAGGTTTAGATGTACTAAACTTGGACATGGGTAAAACATTTTAATTCAATTCGAGACCAAAACAATAAATGTTAAGGGGTAAAAATTTGGGTTAAAAGTAAAAAAAAAAAATCCTCTACGGTCTCTACAAAATTACTCAGACAATTTCTAGTCTAAAAATTTGAAATTTTACATAAAGGGTATTCACACATAGGGTAAGTAGGGCTGAACTGCTATTATAATATAATAATAAATCCGAATCCTGCATTAATCAGAATATCATATTTAATTATATTTTACGACCGGGCAATGCTGGGTGCCCTACTAGTATATATATATATATATATATATATATATATATATATATATATATGAATTAAATGGAGGTGGAAGGACCTGAATACTCAAGTTTCGCCCGATTTATGCGGGCTTTTTCATAAATTGGGCGAAACGTTGAGTATTCAGGACTTTCCACCTCCATTTTAATTCATATCGTCGGATTTAATCCAGCTGAACAATCATATATATATATATATATATATATATATATATATATATATATATAAAATTACAATAAGTTTACCAAGGTAATCAAAATGGTAAACTTAAAATATATTATAAATATTAAAGAGTTAATATTTACAAGTAAAGTAATCTCAACCAGATGTAAAAGCCCAATAAAACCGAAAAGGAAATATAGCTTATAATATGAACAAATGATTAATAAAACATGTTAAAAAACATCTTGAAAAAGAGTTAAAAACATATTTAATTTTAAAAAAGAAAGCACACGATAAGTGGATAGTCCTTAATCCACGGAGTTTCGAGGAAATACTCTCCTTCTCATCAGAGGGCAGGAATTAGCAAAATGCGGGATCGGATTTTGCATGTATTTAATTAAGCCACAAGTAAGTCACAGATCTTACTTGGTTAAAAAAAGGTGAGGTAAGGGGAATAGGAGGTAAAAGAAAAAATATCCACTTATCTTGTGCTTCCTTTTATAAATTAAATATGTTTTTAACTCTTTTTCAAGATGTTTTTTTAACATGTTTTATTAATCATTTGTTCATATATATATATATATATATATATATATATATATATATATATATATATATATATCAAAATAATGATAATTAATTTGTTTAAACAACCGAAACCATTACAAATCTTTAGCTAAATCTGTCGAAAGTCAACCGCGAGTTGTCATCTAAAGGTCACATCGTGCTAGTTTACTGCGAATTCCTCTTCGGCAAAATCTAATCTAAAGTAAAAATTAATAGAGAAGTTAATCGAACGAACTAAATTTCTGATTGGTTTCGACATGGCACATTGTCGTTGTATTGTTTTTACATCTGTGCTTCATTCGACTTTAGAGAATTTTCTAGATGTCATTCGCTGATGATTTTAATAAATCTTTACAAATCTGATTATTTTATTAATTAATACATTAGCGATTTGCGTTGCAAACGATACTAACAATAATTATTCGCTTTTTATGTAATATCAGCCATATTGGAGAATATAGTTTTCCGTCAGTAATTACGTTAGTTAACATAACAACAAAAAAAAAATAAAATAATAATAATAATAATAATAGTAATGAATCCCGAGACAAACGTTTCAAACAACGAAACAATTGTAAACAGAAATCACAAACGCCGTAATATGGACGTGCAGATAAATCCAAGCCAGAAGACTAGATCTCATAATAATCAACAAGAAGAACAGATGCTTGCAAATCATGGATTTTGTCGTCCGGCAGTCCACAGGGTTAAGATTAAAGTGACAGAAAAACTACGCAAATACACAGAACTGAACTGAAATGAATATGGAGCATGAATAAAGTAAACATAATACTAATAGTTGTAGAAAAAAAACGAGATCTTAGGCAGATATCAATCATACCAGTTATTATAGGTGCCACAGAAGTCCTACCTGACTAATATTCCTGGTGAACCAAGTGCAAAAGAGTTCCGGACAATTGCACTTAAGGGAACAACGAGGATAATAAAAAGTTGGTTTCAACAAAAATCAGAGAAATGTTGCCCGTGGCGCAGCTGATAGAGAAGTTGAATCTCTACGGTTCCAGATGACCATTGTCTGAAGATAGCGTTTTCAATCCTATCCAAAGCCGCCCAGAGGCTTACTTGGCCAAAACGTGGTGAGACGACAACAACTACGGATGGCAGTGATTGCTGGGAATGCAGTAAGGAGATTCGAAGTTCCTATCCGTCGCGGTTACCACCTGACGAAGGCCAGATGAATAGTTGGCCGAAACGTTGTGAAACAACAACCAATAAAGATGAGAATAATAGTCCGCAATAAATTAATTAATATAAATCCATTACTGTTTATAATTATATATATATATATATATATATATATATATATATAAGTTTAAGTTATATTTTAATATAATGAAAAGTATGTGATTCTCTTTAATTGAAAGTACGTCATAATTAGTCTAAGTCGTTCGCTTTTTATTTTTAAATTTAAATTAATAATAAATAATCACTTCCTCAATATGTAACAGTTTCGAATTGCAGAAAATAATTAGCGCACTATCTTTTCACAAAAACACGTAGAGGGTACATATATGTTATTGCCAGTAAGCAAACATAAAAGTAAATCAAAAAATAAAACTCTTTTTTACATACGTGCGTGGTCGCCTGTGCTCATTCTACTACCGTCGCTTTTCAATGCGTGGCCGTTGACCCCCTTTTGATTGTGATATTCTATTTGACTCAAGAAAAATTTACTCATATATGGAACATAAAGTAAACTTGCTGATGTTTCAAAGGTTTTATTTAGAGAGTTTACTCTTTGGGGGAGAGTACACGTACATAATTTCTTACTTAATTTTATTAAATGGTCGATATGCGCGCTGAGTATCAAGGTAATATCCACTTAGATCCTCCATAAAGTTGTAGATAAATTTGGCTTCTTTCACTTTCCGTTATCGTGAGGTAATCTCTATGTCATATCATTCGATATCTGCATTTCTACTATGTTTAGTCTATGAAGAGAAACTTTGAATACCTGCCTCAATTACGATAGCTTCATGTAGTCCACTGCTGTTTGCCGCCAGAATATCGTGACATGTACTGGTGTAACTTGCGCCAAAGTTCATACAAGTTAATACAATCTCTACTTACTGACGTAGGGTACAAATATATAACACATATAGTAACTGTATTTAAATATCTAAATTTATGTGTGTACAACACATAACCGTACTATATAGTTCATATATTAAGTCTTTTTATTATAATGGTATATTTAATACTACATTTAATAAGTACGTCTTGCGTAACAACGATTTATAATCGTCATTTCAGTACATATCAATAGTTTCGTGAAAGATCAATGCAGAATCTGTAATTCAGTACTTTTTTCTGTATTTTAATACGTTTTACATTTAAGCAGGAGTGAATGGATAACTAGTTCTATTAGTCCAATCTATCATCAGTAATTATGAATGTTTTTATATTTAATTCATATGATTTTTTAGAATACATAAAACTAAAAACGGATATTAATAAGATCATATAAAAATATAATAAACTTATATTAACTTCAATATTTACATTTATACTGACTGTTTGCAATAAGATTTTATGTGCACTAAAATCCTTTAAATCTAAACAATAGCCGAGTTAATAGCTCAATACATCATTGTATAAGTTAGTAGAGTTCAAAATATAATATAACCGTTCAATAAATGAAGCTAATTTGTTTTAAAGGGCTTTTTTTCTTCATACAAACTTTCTAGCTAATAGGAAAATCACTGAATTGATTTTAAAGTAGAATTGTGTGTTTCGAAAATGGGGAGAAACAATTGTATGAATAAAATGTTTTATGTTATTACATTTAATCTAATTCTGTATGGGAATAGAAAAAGGCATTTACAAGGTGAATCAAATAATAACACTCTTTTTTACATACGTGCGTGGTCGTCTGTGCTCATTCTACTATCGTCGCTTTTCAATGCATCGCTGTTGATTCCCTTTTTTTAAGATAAAATTAAGACGTTATTACTAGCTACAAGTGTTGGGACGATGAATCATAATCGGAATCGAGAATCGGAAAAAAATCAAACTCATAAAGCTGTCGAAATCGGTATCGGAATCAAAAAAACAAATTCTGCGTTTTTTCCGATACCAAAAACGATTCCTTTAGTTACCTTCTTTATTTATCTTTGTTTAAGACCAAACATTCCACTGTCGGTAGTAATGAAAAAAAACAAAACAAAAAACAAATAAATATTGATTTTAAATTACTAGTAAAACTTAAAGCTATAAATCACCCTCGCAAGTGTGTTTTTATGTACTTCTTTTCTTAATAAATATTTTCTATGATCTTTTTTTATTTTAAGTAATTATAGACTTAGTCTGATAGTTAAGTGTTTGGGTCATTAATTACTTAATAGAAAAACAAAAACTCGTCGAGGCTTAAACACAAAATAAGTACAGATTCATTACCGATAGAAAAGAATTATTAAGTCCCAAAAAAAAAATAAAATCGTCAATTCTCGGAAATCTTCGTCATTTTTCATGATTTCTCGTCATTTGTCGACCGGACAGACATTCGTAAATGCACTCAGAAATAACTACTATCTTTGTATATGCATCAATAAACTATTAACTATGTACGAGATGTTATGTGTTTGCTAGTTAAGTATAACCGCATATTAACATCTAGCTATGTTTTTAATATTGCCATATTAACTCCTGACTAATCATTGCAATCGAAACAGCTTTTTATGTCCATGCGTGTTCACTCGTAATTTGGTCGTATTTTATAAGTTACCGATTCGATGGAAATCAATTTACTTCTTTTATAATTAAAGTTGGAGACAAATTAGTGAAATTGTTTATCGCAGGTTTGATGACATTCTTTCCTGCCAAGATGGCTTCTTTCTTTTCTTGTTTTTTTTTATTATCACTTACATGTTCCCAACACCCTCTTTAGCATCTCGATTTTCAAAAATAATCATTTTCATTTGAGCTAGCTTGTTGTTCTTCTTGCGAAATTACCACTTTCCGACCTGTTTTGCTATAGGAATAAGAATACAGATGTAAGCTGCGATTAGAGTATCATATATTGTCTTTTTTTTTGGTAATGTTAATTTACGTCAGAGAGTATCATAGATCGCCAAGCACATAGGTATTTCACAAAAAAACAATGTTTTGGATAAACATTTTTTTTTTACTCATGTTCACCCCTTACAAAGCATATCGCCACTTAGACGTAAGGGGCTACTATTTAGGGCCACGCCCCAGAAAGGTTCACAAGATATTTGTGTGAGACTGATTAGACTTACAACTCTTTTTTGCTCCCTATCTAAGTGGGAGAGACTAATGGTAGATGCACCAGCCCAGATGTGGCAACAATACTCCAGGCATGGGCGAATGGTGGCCTTGTAGGATAATCTCAGGCGTGAGTCGTCTTCTAACTCGATAGAGGAGACCCACCTTCTTTGCAGCAGCTTTTGCAATGTTCTCTATGTATTTGTTCTAGTCCATATTGCCCGCAAATGTTAGGCCGAGGAGTATAAAGGTAGAATTCTCAGGTAGGGTGTTATTTGTCATGGATATATGCGGTTGGAGAGCCGTTTTGTAATCGTTAAAGTAGAGTAGCTTAGTTTTACTAACATTAAATGTTACCGTAGACTTGCGGAATTAATATTATTGCGAGATAAGAGAGGTTGGCCTTATCTCACAAATTATGAGAACACATAGAGTCTCATTGAAGTTAATGACTGCAACAGGATCTCTCTCCACCGTGCTAGAAAGCTACTTACCCCTGGGAGTATCCCGTACCAGTACAAGGCCAGCATTCGCCCATGTAGGGAGTATGGTTGCCGCATTTCGGCTATTGCATCTGCTACTAGTCTCTCTGCTAAGCTTCCACCTCTGTCCCATCGACGAAATGTTGCATCCCTCTGCCTGTTTTACAAGTATTTTAATGGTAAATGATCCGACGAACTACAAGCCATTGCACCCTCTCGACGTAAATCCATCCGACAAACTCGAAAAGCAGTAAAATTCCACCCTACACTGTAGAAATCCCTAGATGTAAGAAAGACTTCTACCCTAGTAGATTCTTCCCTAGGACTGGTAGACTTTGGAATTCTCTTCTGGGCTCTTGTTTCCCCGACTGTATGTACATGCGGAATTTCAAGTGTGATGTAAACAGACATCTTGCTACTGAACTCCCTAAATAGTATCCCTACAAATTATGTCTCAGATATCCCCACATCAAAGTTGCAGTGTGCCTTGTTTAGGGCGAAAATGCAATAATAAAAAAAAAATCATTATTTTTCTCACACGATGGGCTTTATTTCTATTCCTGAACTTCTTTCTTTCAACCATAAACTAACATATTCCGGTAGAAGCAGAAGAAATCTTTTGTGAAGTCACATTCATATGTATTTTTCTTCTATTCTCGCGTTAAATAATCGTATAGTGATGCCTATAATGTTGATAATTATTCTGCCGTCTTTGTCGTTGTGTTAGAAGAAGGAAGAAGAAAAGGAAGAGCCGATCCTTTATTGATTACTCTAATATATAAACGGCTATATGCATATTTTCAAACTCTATCTCCTCCGAAACTAAAAGTCACAGAGCAGCGCTAGGGGCTTCAAGCGATTGGATTTTTTAGGGACCGTTCTTTTATGGGGATTTTGCCAGTAAAAATTGTTTTAAGGGGGTCAAAAATGGGTCAATATTGAAAAAAAAAATCGTTAAACATTTTGTACATTCATTTTGTTTATTTTTAATTTTTAATTTATACTAAGTTCATATGCGTGTCACGTTGGTAGTGCTAACGCCTATAGCTTCGAATGCGACAGTGCCGGTTTCTATTCTAGCCGATGGCACTTAAATACTTTGTTTTACTTTTGAAATCACGACTCTGTTATAATATATGAATTCATCAACATTTCTATGAAAATAGTATCCTTTGCATTTTAAATATGGAACTGTCTTAAATGAGATAAATTAACACAAAGAAAGTAGTATTGTGCCCCAGAGTTCAATACAAATAACGAATTCACATTGTAAGCGACAGTCTTTAATGTATTACTTTAGGTCACCACCGTTTTACTAAGTTTTTTTTTTTATCCCAGTTTATTTCGAATGTTTCCTTTTTACGTGATGTTTTGCTAGCTTCTTTCGTCGATAAAGAAGCGCTGTACGTCGAAATTACTACGAGTCACTTTTTCACACCATTTCAACAATGATCCCATGTTATTATAATGGTATTCGTTTAATGGGCTATATCAAAACGAGGTAGCTTTCATAATCTTCCCAAAGGTTGCCATATTGGACTTTTTAAAAGTAAGTTTAGCCTTTTTTTTTTTTTAGCAGTTTAACCTTTAAAAATTGTAGTTGACCTGTTTTTAACGTAACGTACGACCAGGGATTGAAGAAACCAGCGAAAAAGATATAATATCGATGACTTATAGATAAGTTTTAATGAAAAAAAACTGGAAATATTTTAATTAAACGAAGGGTTCCATTCTCGTTTGACACTCATTTAGGTTGCAGTTAAATTAAAGTACTTCTACATTACGAACCATTATGTGTAGCAGCTGTGTTTCAAAAGTTATTATTACAAGGCCATTAGTTTAGTAGTAAACCCTCTACATTTAATACATCAGAATATACACAGGATGGAAGAAATCTTCGTGAATTGGAGAATTAAAATGTTATCTCCCATTTCAAGTCGATGCACCTAAACTACATATTGAAATTTGACACTTGGAAATCAAAATAAATGAAGGCGTTAAACATTCTATGTGTTACTTTTTCAATATGTCTGTATGCAATAGCAAGGTTAAAAAGTGTCCGCTCCGCTCTGTCTCCTATATGCTATAATATAAATCTCAATCGTTGGTTTGTTTGTTTGTTTGTTTGTATGTATGTATGTATGTATATATGTATGCATGCGTGTCTGCCAAAAAGCTTTCGACAAACGCGACGGTTCTTGACGAGATCAGTATCGTTTTGAAGTTCGCATCTCGGACGACAAATATCGGAAAATTGGCCCAAAACATTAATTAATTCACCCTCTAGCTAATTTTCTATAACGAAGGGTCGGTTTTGCATCGCCATTTTCGCAAGTCATCGGATTGGTTGGATTGATTACGCTTAATTTCAACGTTCAGGACTTCCAGTCGGCCGATGGAGACATCGACTAAGACGTCACGTTTTTTTTAACCTTTTTTTTTTTCTCCTTCGCGTTACGGGTTCGAGCCTGCCTGCCTACTACCATTTTTTACCACATTTTTAACAGCTCTGCCTAATGTTGTTTTGTTTCCCTCACCGCTACTACAACTTTTTGTTACACCCCCGGTTCCTTTCTACATCACCTAAGCATCAAGCAAGGCCGGGCACCTACACGCACGAACATATTCACATATACGAAATAATAAGATAAAACTCCTATAACTAAGCCTGAAGAATCCTAGAGTGGATGAAACGCGGAATATTCAGTGTAGCTTAATCGCCATATATATTTTATTACTTACTATATATATATATATATATATATATATATATATATATATATATATATATATATATATATATATATATTAGTTGATGTTACATTATGGTCAGTTAGTGTCAAGTAATATATTGAAAGTAAGTTTTTTATATATAGTTTGGATTGTTGAAGGAGCATTTCTGGCCGGTATGTCTTTTTTGAATGTATGATCCGCAATATAATCTTTATTTAGAATGTGATCTATATGTGTGTACGTATGATGTAGACTTGGAGTCTTTATTTTCAGAAATCCGCAAAGAGGAGATTGGCTGCCAAGAGATGCTGGACTAATAGGGGTAAATTAAAAATTGTCTCTTACAATGTGATTTTATTATTTGTATTGAACTATGTATCAGAATATTATTTCTGAGTATTTGTTAATACTTATTGATTTATATTATTTGGGTAGGTTCTGTATTTAAAATAGAATAGACATTATTTTGATGGAAATATTAATAAACTAAAATTTTTTACGTAATATAGTTTTTTCACTAAAATGTATATATATATATATATATATATATATATATATATATATATATATTAGAATACCGAAATACGGCATTAAAAATGTGTAGCAAAATACAGTATAGTATATAATACACATGTATATAATAAAATAACATTATAAATAACACCGTAATGAGTGGGAGAATACCGTAACCAGTGGCCGGAAAAACATCGTATTCTACATCGTAACCTGAAAAAACCGTATCTTAAGCCCACTGTATATCGAAGTTCTACAGTATGTGTATATAATGTTTAATATTAATATACATTTATATTTATTTTTAATAAATGAACGTGTTCACCGGATAGATGATGCAATTCTACATCATATGCTCATATTTAAACCGCTACTTGTCAGATGGTATAATAACTATCACAAACAGGCTTGTTTGAGTTATTTTCTCCATTCGAATGCTGAGAAAATACTTGAATTTGCTGAGAAACTTTTATCAAAGAAATACCATTGCTATGGCGACAAAGTAGTTAAAAAAAAAACGGCACTTTCTTTCGAGGTGCTTCTCAGAAGAAAAAAAAATGAATAAGAAAGTTGGTTCTCTCCCACACAACAACAGCAACAACAACAACAACAACAACAACGACGACAACAACGACAACGACAATATAAAAAAAGAAGATAAAACAAAACCCGTAGAGACTTGCAGGATAATTTATTTAATTAATTAAAAATTTCAGCGTGCAGGAGGGTCCCTCTCTCTGGGACTAGACATTATTTGATTAAGAATATTTGTACGGCGCCTTCGCTTTTTTAACACCCGCCATCTACTCTCGCCTTTTTTCCAAGTATTTGTGCTACTTTGGTTTTCCCAACTTTCCTATGACATTTATCCCAAAATATTAAAGAAAATGGCACTCGCTAAAATTTCAGTTCTGCCCGTTTTACTTGTCCGATACTCGTAACCTATGTTATAAATTTTATATATGAGATTTTATTTAAACTATATTTGCTTTCCGCTGTTTTTTTTCACGTCCTTGGAAGTTGTATTCTCATTGGGATCTGAATGACAGCAATGCTCTACACATTTCGAGTAATATCCTCTCGACAACCATTCTAATAAGGCATTCTCGCACCAGTTGTTTGTCATCGATTCATATGTGACAAGGATATCTTAATAGGATCACCAACATTTCCACACCAATCTTAGTTATGTGGATTTTTCTAAATATGTTTTACATACACTTATAGTTGTGTTTACGAAATATTATTTTGCTTGTGCTTAAATAGTGGTTTCTGCACTCAACGATTTTAATATCAAGGCTGCTTTTTTGTCAGTGATGTGGTTTATATAGCGTCAATCATTGCTTTTATTCACATTTCTCCTGGCATTTTTTTAGAATTATTCTCATGCGCCTAATATTATGTGTACTACTGAAGTTTTTCCGTATAATGATTTCTGCTTATATAAAATTAGCTATTTGTATATGTTTATATACTTGTATATCTTTAAATATTTGTACATGTTTATATATTTTTAAATGTTATTTATCTGTATATCTTTATATATTTGCATATTTTTATACATTTTTATATGTTTATATATTTGTATATGTTTATATATTTGTATATGTTTTTATGTGTTTATATATTTGTGTAATTTTATATATTTGTATATGTTTTTATATTTGTATATGTTTATTTGTATATGTTGATATATTTTTCTATGTTTATATATTTTTGTATGTTTATTTTTATATGTTTATTTATATATGTTTATATAATATGTATATGCTTATTTGTATATTTATGTGCATATATTTGTATATGATTATTCTTATATGTTTATATATTTGTATATGTTTATTTGTATATGTTTATATATTTGTATATGTTTATTTGTACATTTTTTTATGTTTGTATATGCTTATTTGTGCATGCTTATATATTTGCATATGTTTATTTATATATGTTTATATATTTGTATATATTTATATATTATATATTTTTATATTATATATGCAAAGAAACGATTTTAATCATTATTTATTTAGACACTGAAGGGTAGACTTCATCGCTTGCTACAAAAATCCATACAGAGCAGCTTAACACATTAGGAATGAATAAATGTCTTTTGGTCGTGGAATATTGTGAATATCTGTTGATTTCGGTCATGCTTCGGCATAGCAGACATTTATATTTCGCGCAGTTATATATGCATTTAGGTAAGTTATATATTTACAATAACTCAGTTAACAGACAGTCCATTCAACCTATTGTTTGTGATCGCCTTTTTTTCATACATAAATATAGATATCAATGGATAACGCGAAACCAGCACTTTTTACCCCACAAGCATTTAACAGCTACGGTATAACTGGAAATGTTTTCTCAATCATTAAATCATTTCTCTCTGATAGGTTCATAAAAGTATTGGTTGATGGGCAGAAATCAGAGGCCCACGTTATTAATGCTGGAGCCCCCCAGGGGTCCATCCTGGGCCCAACTCTCTTCTTGATCTACATTAATGATCTCCCAAAACACATACTTAAATCAATCGTTGACATCTATGCTGATGACACGACCATCTATGACAACACATCAAAGGCCGTAAATGACAAAGTTCTCTCTAATTCTCTCTCCTCTGATCTTGAGCGCGTGGTACAATGGGGGAAGAGGTGGCTGGTCACTTTTAATGCATCCAAAACCAAGCTTCTATCTTTACATCATCAACGCTCTGATCCCCATCTGGCATCAATTGAAATAGATGGCTTCCGTCTTGGGGAGGCTCCATGTTTTGACAAGCTTCTGGATTTGACCTTTACTCCTGATCTGAAATGGAACACGTACATCAAATCTGTTGCCAGGACGCTGGGAAAATGGTGGGATCCTTCTACCGCTCCAGAAAATATTTCACTAATGATGCAATTCTCTATCTGTATAAAAGCCAAGTACGTCCAAGGATGGAGTACTTCTACCACATCTGGACAGGAACTGCTAAAAACAGCCTATCCTGTCTTGACAGAGTACAAAATAGACTTTGTGGTTTAGTGGGGGATGCCCTTTTCTCTTCTCTGCAACCTCTCTCCCACAGAGGAGACGTTGCGAGCCTGTCTTTGTTTTATCGTTATTTCCAAGGCAGGTGCTCGTCTGAGCTCCAATCCCTCGTCCCCCCTCGCGATTCTTTCACGAGAAACACCCGTCTGGCTGAAACTACTGTCAATAATTTTCCCCACTCTTTATCTGTGCCTAAATCCAAACGTAGATTCCATGAGCAAAGCTTCTTTCTTAGAATTGCACGCCAGTGGAACTCTCTACCGCTTGCCTGTTTCCCACCTTACTACAACTTGGACGTCTTCAAGTCCAACATAAACAAACTCCTGACAAACTGCCCCCTTAAATAAGACACTCTATCAAAACCCCCAATACTAATGATTACTACAATACTATCTCATTGATTACTGTACACGCAATAACCCTTATCCCTGAGTGGCCTTCGGGCCTTGATAAATGGTGACCCCCATGTAAAAAAAACATAGTTAAGAAACAGTTCATGTAGCCGTTCGACACATACCTTGATGTATCTGTTATCTTTTTTTCTTTATTCTGTATTTTCTATTCTTTCTGTATTTTCTATTCTTTCTGTATCGCTTTATTTCGTTGTATTTTTTCTTGTCTTTTTATCCTATAGACCTGACGTTATCTCCGTGGCACCCCGGCTCACAATATCGCTGAAGGTTCCAAAGTTATTTTGCACCAAATCGTTATATATAGCGTTTCATATACAAAAATGTTCACTATATGTTTTTTTATGTGCTGCCTTTTGTTAATTCTTTTTCTACAGGTCCCAGTTGTTTATGCGTGTAACGTACCATAGTTCACTGTCGCTCTCAATTCCCTCGAGCTGATCCCGGCTGAACTGCAGTTCTTTTTACCCATCGTCCATGGCAAGATTTTTTTCATGCACACATTAATGGGAATGCTAAATTTTCTGTATTTTGATAAGATTGACTTAATACAGTGGTCCTGAAACGCATCGCCAAGTTCTGATCGCTAGCCCTTATATCTAAGGGACAAGACGTACAATACGATTGGCTACATAGTTAAAACGCGTTTCGTTCTCTCGCTCCTAAGAACAAACTTAGTATTTTTCAAATCTTACTTCCATAGGTTATCCTCTCAACTTCCGTTCGTACGCACCTACGAAGTTGTGTTTTCTTTTCTGTTTACGTTTATATATATATATATATATATATATATATATATATATATATATATATATATATATATATATATATACTAGTACTCGCC
Source organism: Euprymna scolopes (assembly GCF_053919585.1). Taxonomy (NCBI): domain Eukaryota; kingdom Metazoa; phylum Mollusca; class Cephalopoda; order Sepiida; family Sepiolidae; genus Euprymna; species Euprymna scolopes. Next base: position 58,122,380 of record NC_136495.1, on the reverse strand, counting down.
CCCTCGGCAACCGTGACGATAATACGGTCAAGATGATAACTTGAAGGTATGGAGAAAAATAAAACGCCACAACAAACAGATTTATGTCGGGGACTGTTGCGGGGCACGAACATAGTTTTAAAAATTCAACTTATACTTTGGTGGGCGACCACGTCGTAGAAAAATGGCCTCGATAATAATGGAAAGTTTCTAATGATTTGCGCAACTTGCAACATTGATTTAGAAGAATTTAAAAATAGGTCTTTAAGATTATTCGACTTGAATCCCAAACAATCTGTTCACTTGACCTTTTAGCTGGGAGCAAAATGTAGTATCTGTTTTGATACTACACTTTACGTTTTCTGGCCTTGATCAGTGGAGAAGAAATCCGTCTAGATTGAGGCGGTTTTTATTTTCGTACATATACAGATGCCCCGTTTTGATAAGCTGGTTTTTCCCCCCACATAAAAAACGACTTTGTGTCTTACTATGCCCTCGTGGAAAGGCAAGTAAATAGGGACAATCTGTTCACTAGGTTCGGGTTCTACCGCTTTATAGAAGCTTCAACTTTACTAGTTGGCATTGAATATCATCGCCACATTTTTTATACTCTTATTCATTCCAGACAAGGCATATTTCAACGTGTACGCAAATAGTAGCTATTTTAGATTATATCTTCAAGGGCACCTGCAAGATATTCGTTCGGGTTACATTCAACTTTCTGTATGCTAGTAGAGTCAGGAAAACAACAACAAAAAAAATCAGGAAGGGATATCCAAAGTATATCAGTTCGAAGAAAACAAATCTATTATAGTAGAATGTATCTAGAGAGCTCAACACTGAAGGATGGGATTTTACAGCCTGCCAGATTAGTCGAGGGGGCATTCATGTCGAAGAGGCACAAGTGAAGTAAGATTGTCAGAGCATATTTCATTAAACTACTTGCAAAATAGACACAGAGATCTAATATTGATGGGACAGAGGGTGGAGCTTGGTTGACAACGCGAAACTTCTTAGCTTAGAGACTCGTTTTGGACTTGTCTAAGAGGGAGAGACTAGGATGCTATCAAGTGTTAGTAGTTTTCTATTACGGTAAAGGAACCCCACCTTTGCAGTAGCCTTGGCAATGTCTTCAATGTATTTGCTCAAATCCATGTCGCTTGTAGACATTAACCCATTAGATCCCAGTTATGAATTCACTACTATGTTGACACTTCGCGCAATGACCGGAAATAGTTTACAATACACAAATTTAAGGTAAAAAAAAATGATTTATTTAATTCAGAAAACGATATATTTACTCGCCTATGTATAATCCTTTGATATATTTTAGAAATGAAGAAATACAATTTACATATTGTAAGGAAAAAAAGTTGTTCACAAAAAGAGCTATATTGTAGTAGCGGGTGGGGGGGGGCTTAGCCTGGTCGGAAAATACGCTTAAATATGATATTTTGATTTGTCCAGATTTCGTATATATTATTACAGAGCCGCGATTTCTAAAGTAAAAAAAAAGTATTTGAGTGCCATCAGCCAGAATTGAAACCGAAAGCAAAACCGTAGCACTAAAAGCTGGTGGCGTTACCACTGTACCAACGTGACACGCATATGAACTGATTAAAAGTAAACTAAGATGAATGTACAAAATGTATAACGATTTTTTCTAATCTTAACCTTTTTTTTACTTTTAAAAACTATTTTAACCGGCTAAAGATTCATAAAAGAATGGTCCATAAAGAAATCCAGTCATTTGAGACTAGCGCCGATTTGCGATGTTTTAATTTCGGAAGAGATAGAGATTGACAATGTGGAGAAAGACAGACAGACATAGTGAGTTTTATAAATGAACCTTGAAATAGTAAGTTAATGACTTAATATTTCAAGATTCATTTATAATTCATACGCTATGGAACTAATACAATTTCAATAAATTTTACAAGAATTTTTAAAAGGGTTACAAAAATTATAGGAGAGAAAATAATGAACATAGACGTATGTATTCTTTTCTAGAGAGTAATTATGCAGTAAGCAGTACTATTATATATTGTAGTATAGATTTTAAACAGAATGTCTTTTGTCTTCTAGTTATTAGGATAGTATGACCTAATGGTGTAAGCCAAGGAGTTTAAACGAAGGACTCTTAGGTAAACTGACCTTGCATCGCTTCTGTTTTATGAGTATGCTCTATATACTTCCATGCAGATCAGGGGAAATATCTCGATGTTGTTCATATGGGGCGGGTAAAGGTTCTAAGATCCACTCGAAATAATAGCCAAACTAAATATTTATTTATTTGCGGACTATTATCCTCATCTTCTAGTTTTTTTTTTTTCACAACGTTTCTGCCAACTATTCTTCTGGCCTTCGTAAGGTGTCAAACTTCGACGGGATCGACATGCTGAGCCTCAGTCCGCAAATTAATAAATATTAAAATAAAATGTATAAATTGCTCATCTAAAAAATAGTCCGATAATAAAAATAGCCAAACTAAGCAAATCATCGACGTGAAGCAACGTGGAGCCTGGCAAGTACCAGATTTTTTTTTACAAAAGATTCACCACTTATCAAGACCCAGAGGCCACTCGAGGATAAGGGTTAATAAGTAAAGAGTGGTTAATGGGATAGTGATGTAGTAATTGTTAGCAGTGGATAGATAGGTGACCATTTGAGAAAGCTAGGGGCTTTATATTATTTCCCATGACCGGGATATATATGCGGCGGGAGATCGCTTCTGAATTTCATACTCCTTGTAAACTTCCTCCTTTGGAGTAAGCCAGTGTAGTTTTAATACTACTCTAGGTATTACCGATGCGCGGTTCTTTTTTCGCAGATCGACCAAAATAGCATCTTGGTGCAGAGCATGGTTTTCAGATACGATTAATAAAGTTTCGGACAGAAATATTTAACTCATATATTCATCATTTCACTCCTTCGTCTTATTTTAATTCATATCGGCAGAAAAAAAAAGTTTTGGTTTACTATGCATGGAAACGAACATTGTCAAAAATCTTTATTTGACACAGGAACGCGCACTTAGTGAGATTTAAACAATTATGCCGGCACCCGTTGGGCAGAAAAAACAAAAAAACAAAATAAAAATATATATCACAGACAGATTCTTCGTTATCTCATATCTAATCCACGATGCTATCCCACCGAGATTTATACCATGCTTCGTCACGTGGTTTCAAAATCAAGCATTGTCCTCGAGCCTTTTGAGATTAGATATATGGTTAAAACAATTAAAGAGAATATATATATATATATATATATATATATATATATATATATATATATATATTCCGATCTTTTTCTATTCCCGCTTGACGTTTGTCTTACTTTTTTTTCTTCATGTGCGATATTGCACTATTTCCTTTAATTCGTCCTTTCCGTCAATGAACACAAAAGCCGTTTTTGATGTTGAGAGTGGCTTAGCTGTGTGTTTTTTTTTCAACCAACCCACCTTTCTCTTCGATCGTCTTTTAAATAAGCATAAACATACGTAACTAACTCGTTTTAAAAAAGACCAGATGCTATCAACATTGTTTTCCCGTTGGAACTATTTAAGATTCTATGAAAACAGGAGACACTCATACAAACTCAAACATATTTATACATATACAAGCCTATAGATACATGCACGTTTATGTATACAGTCAATTATATATATACACAACATATATATATATATACGTATACGTTTGTATATATATATATGTGTGTGTGTGTTAACGCAACAGAAAGATACACACACATATATATATATATATATATATATATGCATACATATACACGCATATAGAAATGTGTACATACGATTATACATACAATCATAGGACAATGAATAAATGCATGTGCCTATCGACGTATATCGATATATATATATATATACATATATATGTATATATATATATATTCAAATAGATACATATTTAATAACATATAGTGGTATATATATATATATATATATATATATATATATATATATATATATATATATATATATATATATATATGACACACAAGTTCCCGCTGGATCACCGAAGTTAAGCAACGCTGAACCTGGTCAGTACAAAATGGGTGACCATTTGGAACTTCCAGGTGCTGTATGTGCTTATCTCGGCATTGTTTCCAGTCGTCCTGGTCTTCTCCTTGCCACTGGATTCAAACAGTGCCGATTCAGGATAGGTGTGGTTGGAGATTGCGCAACCCTTTCCTCACAATTGCACGCTCTATTGCCCCTAAGGGGCAACTTCTTTCATTCAAGACTGAATGGAATGGGTATATATATATATATATATATATATATATATACATATATATATATATATATATATATATATATATATAGTAGTAAGTTATAAAAGTATATATGGTAATTAAGCTACATAGAACATTCCGTGTTTCTTTCTCGTGAGAATTTGTCAAGCATTTTATACTTTACTAAGCTCTGCTAATACTGAAAATTTACGCATAAAATTATATTTTCGCATATTAATTTATATGATTAAATGAAGTAGCCATAATTATATATATATATATATATATATAACCTATATTTAATACATATGTATATATATTCAAATATTTGACAAATAAATAATTTTTTAAATTTAATTTTAAAGTAAATGAATTAATTTGTTAATCTAAAATCAGATGAAGATATGTATTTCTATTTGTATTTAGCAATATCAATAAACTTGTTAAATGCATTGATTTCAAGCCTATGATAACAATAATAATAATAATAATAATAATAATAATAATGATATATATATATATATATATATATATATATATATATATATATATATATATATATATATATATATGATGGACTCTGGCGTCTGAGGTTCCGCTACAAACATTAAGTTGCTCGGAAATTTTCACAGGTGATTTTTTTTTTATAGTGATGAAGGCTTTGTTTAGAACCAACCATACTTTTTTTTTAAATTTCTGCTAACCTTTGTCGGTGCAGTTAATGCCACAGGACAGAGTATATAGTAGACCGCAGGCTTTTACATCAGAGTTTCCTTCTACTAGATGCATGGAGGTGCATCTCTCCAAGTGAATTAATGTGTCACCAGATACCAACCTGGAAATTTCTACGATTGAGCGCGATACATACAGCGCCTAAACTTCCCAAATGATCACCCATCTGGTACTGGCCAAGTTCAACGTTGCTTAACCTCGGTGATCTGGCGAGAACCAGTGTGTCAACGTGATTGCACTGTATATTGAATATATATGTATGTATATATATATATAAATATAGAAACACAAGTACTTATTAAATATATATATATATATGTAGAATGAAAGATAGATATAAATATATAGAGAGACTTGCAAGTTTATAGTGTTATATATATATATATATATATATATATATACATTTATATATACATGTGTGTGTGCGTGTGTGTGTGTGTGTACTTATATATATATATATATATATATATATGAAACCATGTATTCATCGTCCAACCGCCTTTTCTCCATGGCGGCTCACGCTGCAAAATAAAGTAAATATATTGGTAAAAATTAACTTATAAAAGAACTTAATCATATAAGTTAAATTTTCGTAAATGGTAAATGAAATAACCAAAGAAGCGAAGTTTTCTTCTCAATTTTCGTCCTGGCTTCTTTAATTTTCTGTCATTTTCAAGTCTTAAAACGAATTTGCTAGAGTAATTACACTCTGCCGCCTGTTCTCCTTTCTTTCTTCCTTTTTCTTTCTTCCTTTTTTTCTTTTTCTCTATTATTATCGTGAGTTCTTTTTCTACATAATCCTTTTTTTCTATCGTTCTCCGTATCCGTCTGCACTATTTGCCCTTCTTTCTCATTTCTGTCTCCAGTTCTTACTCTTCTACTTGTATTCATCTACTTTTCTTCTTCTTCTCTTTCTTTCTTAGTCTTTTCATACCATTCCATTCAGGTGTTAACTGCCTCTGTCTTTACGTTACACTTTCGTCTTACAATGTTTCCCTTTTCTCATTTTTTTTTCTCAATCCGTTCTGTGTTTTCATTTTCCCTAGTTTGTTTACTGGATCCGTTTTTTTTTTTTTAAATTCCTAATTAACATGCCTGTATCTACTACATCATTTTCGTCTCCATCATCTTCATCATTTACTTCCTAATCTTCATCCTTATTTTTAGCTTCTGTGTTGTCTTTTTTCTCTGTCTTAGTCTTTTCCGCTTTATTCTTTTTTTTTTCCTTTTCCGTTTCTTTGATGCTATTTCTCTATTTCTGTTGTTTTTCTTTTTGTTCCCTCGTTCGTATACATTGCGTTATTCTGAATTCCTCCGTTTCAAATTCAATCTTACCTTTCTGTAATCATATAATTCCTTATTCCTTTTTATTTAATTTACGTTCGTTAAACCTTTCCTTTCTTACTGTATCTTATATGTTTTTTTTTCTTCTCTTTTTCTCACGCGTTTCCGTTCATTTTATTTTACATATTATAGTTTTATTTGACTAATTATTTCAGTTGATATACTCTTTCATTTTTTTTTACTTTCATCCCTCTGGTTTTCCTTTGCGATCCTCCTCCCCTAAAACCTTTATAGCAATTCGTCTCATTTCAACTCTGTCTCTCTTCCCTAGTATTACTCTTTATTTCCGGTTTCTCCTTTCTTTCTTTCTTTCTTTCTTTCTTTTTCATCCCTCGTTTCCCTAGATCTTATTTCTACTCTCATCTGATTATACCATACACAGAGGCGTAACAAAATCCCCCTCACCCCATTCGACGACTTCGAATTTGTTTCACAAAATTAAGTCCTACACCTTTGCCCTGCGTACGTTATTCAATTCAGACCTTCCTCCCATCTTTATTCAACTTCATCTGTGTGTATGCCTCTTGAGATTTTGACTGCTTTATCTAATTGAAAGAGAAACTTACCTTCAACGTACACAGTCACTCCCCACCCCCACTTACAGGCGTTTAAAAGTGTTTTGAAAAGAGATTTGGTAATTGGAGAAGAGCGAACGTTCTAACTAACTCGGTACAGATTCCGTGAATCTTGTTAAACCATGTACTTGATTTGGAGACAAAAGGCAGCTGGTACTCAATTTAATGCACGAAATATTAGACAACATGGTTACTAGACTTTGGAAAGCGATCAAATCAAAGAAAAGTGAGATTTAATTCACAGATGCCACCAATAGTCTCCTCAAACTATTTTTGTATACTAATAAATCACGCCACGTTTGTTACTATGCGTACATCTCTTATTAAGGCCCAAAAGCTACTCCAGGATAAAGGTTAAATGAGTGGCAGCTGGATGATCGGACAACATCAGGATGTTTTATAATAGCGGAAATTGAGCAGAAATTTATTATTCAAAAGTTCGGCTCAAAAAGTACTTGTTTACATTGGACTTGAAAACGGATATGTGGTAGTGATTCGAGAAGCAACCCCGATGTATTGTGTTTACCAGAGAGGCTGTTTTAGGCACAGATAGAGCGTAAGTAAAATGGTTAACTGTTTACAGCTAGACGACTGTTTATCGAGGTGCAGATGCTAGTAGAGGTTAAGGATTAAGGAGATTTTTACTTGGATGATGGACAATCTTATGAGAGAATTAGAAATGATGGCGAAGATTTAAAAAGAACGGCTCGCAAGTATTTTTGGTATTTGATTTAAGACAACTATGCTGTAGTCAGTAAGAATCACTACTTTGTAAAAACACGTTAAGTAAATGTTTACATTCTCAAGGCAAGATAAGTGCTCCTAATTGCGTGACTTTACCGAAGCAGTACTCTTTCTTTGTTTCACATGATATGAATGTTAAGACCGCGCTAGCATGGAGTGCACTTCATTCTTTAGAGAAATTATGGAAATCTCCAATCAAGAAAGAAACCGAGGCCAGGGTCTTCTGTATGGCTCAGAATCATGGACGCTAAGCGTATCGCGCCGAAAACATTTCGATAGCAAATATACAAGACTGCTTACAGATATCCCGCAAAAGTCACCCAACGAACAAGTAATTGTATAGTTACCTACCTCGTGTTTCCAATATTGTGAAACAGAGACGTTTAGCACTTGCCGGTCATATTAGTTGCTATGATTAACCGGCAGGAAAGAACTTTCCTGGAATCCAGGCATAAAAAGGAGAGTTGGACGTCCATGTGTAACACTGGAATCCATTAATGAAGAGGAAACTGGTCTGGCAGGAATTGAGCTGGTTGCTGCACTGGCCGATTGAGAACTCTGGTAATTGGAATTTGTTCACGTTTCACCTGCTGGCATTGGATAAAACAACAACAACAGCAACAACAACAACGTTCCTTCTTTCTGAGTCCGTAAGACTAGCCTACCTTTTTTGTCCACCGACAGATGTGATGTAAGTAAAAATCAGTCATCTAAAAAAAAGGTAGCTTCCTTAAAAGTCGTGACGCTCGTTCAACATGATGCAAAACAAAAATCCGAGCGTTGACGATGAATGTATAGATGCTTTGTTTGAAATAATATGTAATTTTATGTAAAATATGAAAAAATAGTAAGTTAATTCTTTCCTATGAAACAACCTTTTCATGGTGGGAAAAACGATAATTAGCAAGGTGCTAATATTATTGCGTCACTAAATACTACTATGGGTAGAGGTGGCCCACTTAAAAATAGCCCGGTTCTCCCCTTTTCATAAAGCTACATATAACTTAAATTTTTAATCTTTCATTTTAATTATATATATATATATATATATATATATATATATATATATACATATATATATATATGTGTGTGTGTGTGTGTGAGTGAGTCTGAATTCATTAATTGTCATATATATATATATATATATAAAATATATTTTAGCCATCGACATACAGACCTGTTTCGTTGTTTCACAACTCATCAGTGCCGCTAGACTAACACCTCTCCCAAGCCGAGGATCGAACCTAGAACCGTCGTGATGACAGTCGGCAGTCCTACCCCCTGACTACGGAATCGGTGGCCGAAATTAAACTGTCGGAATGCGTATTTAAATAGACATCCGTCCGCTACTCGTAGAGGGCTCAAACGTTTTGTTTGTAAACAAATTGCGAGCTTCGCATTATTTCAGCTAAATTAAGTAGCGAGTAAGATAATTTACGAGAGTGCTCTACCAAAGAGGGGAGCTTTATAAAATATATTTTAGCCATCGACATACAGACCTGTTTCGTTGTTTCACAACTCATCAGTGCCGCTAGACTAACACCTCTCCCAAGCCGAGGATCGAACCTAGAACCGTCGTGATGACAGTCGGCAGTCCTACCCCCTGACTACGGAATCGGTGGCCGAAATTAAACTGTCGGAATGCGTATTTAAAATAGACATCCGTCCGCTACTCGTAGAGGGCTCAAACGTTTTGTTTGTAAACAAATTGCGAGCTTCGCATTATTTCAGCTAAATTAAGTAGCGAGTAAGATAATTTACGAGAGTGCTCTACCAAAGAGGGGAGCTTTATAAAATATATTTTAGCCATCGACATACAGACCTGTTTCGTTGTTTCACAACTCATCAGTGCCGCTAGACTAACACCTCTCCCAAGCCGAGGATCGAACCTAGAACCGTCGTGATGACAGTCGGCAGTCTTACCCCCTGACTACGGAATCGGTGGCCGAAATTAAACTGTCGGAATGCGTATTTAAATAGACATCCGTCCGCTACTCGTAGAGGGCTCAAACGTTTTGTTTGTAAACAAATTGCGAGCTTCGCATTATTTCAGCTAAATTAAGTAGCGAGTAAGATAATTTACGAGAGTGCTCTACCAAAGAGGGGAGCTTTGTGTGTGTGTGAGAGTCTGAATTCATTAATTGTCATATATATATATATATGTGTGTGTGTGTGTGTGTGTGTGTGTGTGTGTGTGTGTGTGAGTCTGAATTCATTAATTGTATATATATATATGTATATATATGTATATATATGTATGTGTATGTATGCGTATATATATACACACACACACACACACACACACACATATATATATATATATATATATATATATATATATTGCACAGAGAGATAAAAATTACTAGAAGCGATACTAATAATAAAAATACAGCCTAACATGAATGAAATAGCATTTAACACAGGTACTAACATATGATGATAATTTTACGACAGGGCAACGCCGGCGAGCTTGCTATAATTTTTATATATATATATATATATATATATATATATATATATATATATATATATATATATATATGATGAGAATGATTGAAATAGTATTCCGACGAAAGAAAAAGATAAAAAAGGAAAAAACTAAATATGTGTTCATTGTCTTTATTGCGGAGGAATCTCGTAATGAAGACGAAAGTTTGATAAATACATTACTTTGTTTGTTCCTTTCTTATCTTTTATACTCTCTCTTTATTTCTCTCTTTCTCTCTGTTTATCTCTCTCTCTCTGTCTGTCTGTCTGTCTGTCTGTCTCTCTCTCTCTCTGTATATATACATATATATATATATATATATTAAATCATATAAATAAGCCCATATATCTGTTCAACTAAGTAAACTAAAGAAAGAAATAAAGAAATTTAAAAACTAGAAATAAATGAATGGATAAAAAGCGACAAATTGAAAAAGTACAAATAAAATAAATAAATGAATAAATAAAATTTCTAAAGAAGAAAATGAAGTTGCCACCCGAAAAGAAAAGCAACAATAAAACCTAAAATAGGTAAGTAGCTACAATAAGAGAATAATATTACTTAAGTTCAAAGCGAAAACTTAGACTAATAAACAACGCCAAGTTAAAAGAATATAAACACCACCTCCCTACCGTGACAGCTTAACCACACGAAATCGTACTTCCCCCTTCACCCTCAGCTTACTCCCTTCCTTCACCACACCTCTTCCCAAAACCCCCACTGTTCACATTCACAAAGTATACACACGACTTTCTTCCAGAACGTAAACCACACCCGAATATATTATAAAAACAAATGTAATTTTGATTCCCGTTTCAATATCGATTAGTTTTTGGTCTGATGAAATGTTATCCTTGACTTAGGATTCCACTGAAACATGTATACACATCTGTAACAATAATGTTTGTATAATAAACGAACTATATGTATATATATATATATATGTATGTATATAAATATATATATATACATATAGATATATATTTATATACAGTTTAATATAATAAAATAAACAAACTATATATATATATAAATTTTAATATAATATAATAAACAAACTATATATATATATGTATATAATATATATATATATATATATATATATATATATATATATATATATGAGAGTAATGTGTTTTTCTGTTTCAATATCCTGACAATCTCATTCACACGTTGCATGCATCCATGGGGAAATGGCGTCCTCCTTTAAAGCTATCGCGTTTAACATCGCTTTACAGCTGATCCCAATACGACAAAAAAAACTTCTTTATATGATGAGACAATGAATTCTTCGAAAGAAAGGAGAAAAATGCATATATTTTCACGCAAGAAAAGCTAAGAAAGAATTGTGTGTGTGAGCGTCATTAGAAGCTGAACAAACGTCACATAACACGATATAGTATGAAATTAAATAGGACTACAATGGGTTTTTTTTATTACTCCATCATTTTTGTTCTGTTAACTCCTGAACTCCATTGATAAGCTGCGGATAACCGTGTGATAAATAAAAAAAAAACGAAAGAAAATGTGATGCAATTGGAATGATATGCAAGACAATAACACGAAGGCGGAAAGCAATAATAAATATTACGTCTTTATTGATTGTCACCAGAGAGATATACAAAAAAATTCACTTGTTGACATTATTAAGGTTATAATATCCAATTGTTGAAACAGCTAGCAGGTCTTTCCGATTATGTTGACAATTGTATTAAAGACTGCATTAGATGTTATTGTGACATATCAGTACATACGGTTTATGTTTCCATGAATTTCCAGCGTAAAGTTGTTGCATTTTATATCTACAAAACCATTATGGTTTTTCACTTTTATTAATCCCAAATAAGGAACGTTGCTAGTAAGAAGTGAGGAACTACCGTAGAAAGTTCTTGAGTGCTTTAAGAAATAGGTACCCAGAGATTTGCAGGCGTGACGTAGTCGTGACATAAGTACTTCCGACTTTGGACGGAAAAAGCCGAATCGGGTTCTGCTGTTCCGAATTTTACCGAAATATAAACATATAAAAAGCATTTACTATTTCTATCTTGTTTTTATTTTATTCTTAACACAAACTGTTGGATTACGATCAGGAAAAGTTAGATTTAGAATTAGCTAGGGCTATTGGAGCTATTAGTCTTCATGAGGATTGAGAAAACGTATAAATTCAACCTCTTTTGTACAATTATGAAAAGAAACAATGGACTAAATTAGTCATGGTAGAAAAATAATTAACATGATAGTTTGCGTAAAAAATGATATAAAATAAACAAAAAGAAGACGTTTGTAAATTAGTTTGCGTTTGGTAAAATTTAACAACTTAAATTTGGTTTAATTAAAATAACAAAAAAATCAACAACAAAAAAAATGTATATATTACAGATTTTCAAGAAATCATGAATTTCTAATTTCTGTGACGCAATGCGTTTTCTGGAGATTTTTGTATACTGTCTCATAGCTGTGACTATTACAGTCTTACAATAATTTCTTGATGCTATGATTTTCTGTCTGTTCTTAGGTAGCATTGAGATTGGATCGAATAAATGCTGGCTGTTTCGGAGCAATACCATCTACACAGGAGAAGTGGGGTTTGCTATAGAATTTTTGTTCTTTAATGTTTATTTTGATCAGTTCAGTTTACACATTTCCCTACTGATCAGCAGAGAGAGAAAAGGTTTCAATCCATGGGGCGTCTCTGATGTGATCCTTGATGGATTTCCCATGAAAGTTTGAATAAAGACTTGCCAGATTTCGAGCGAGATTTTACGGTGTTACAAAAAATTATCATAAAGTGATTAGTTTACGAGTTGGTTATAGATATTTGCTACATATGCCTTGCGCAGTAAGGTCAGTCAGAAATTATAATGTGTGGTATGCCGATCTCCACAATCTGGGAGAGCTGTCGCGAAAATTACAGCGTGTGAAAGGGATTACAGCAATTTCAGAGAGAGAGACTACCGTATCCTATCGAAGCACCAGTCACCATAGATGGGTTTAACCGTCTTCCTCCAAAGGAAATTTTTTTCATGAGAGTATGAAATTCACAAAAGGTCCCCAGTCGCATGCATATCTCCATAAGGAGAAGTGACGATGTTAGGTTTTGCAGCTCTTGCAGGGATGCATCCACGTGTTCTTACATAAAGCGCCTGATATTCTAAAATAATCACCTATCTGGTACTGACCAGGCTCAGCGTTGCTTAACTTCGATGATCACCGGAAACCGGTGTGTCAACGTGATTATGCTGTATACAAAAAAGATTGTATCTAATGTTATTGTTTTATGAACAAGTCTCTTTTTAATTTGATTCAATACAATTATCAAATTACGCGTTTTCTTAGGCCTTTTCTCATTATTTTTACACGTTTAGAAAGATATTCCATCTACCTTATTCAAATTTAAGAAAACGAATAACAGTAGCGCTTTTGTTAGATCGTATTATAAAATTTACAATTACACAGCTTTTGTTTAATGATTTCTAGTCATTAATGACAATCTAAATCTATTTTCCCACAGTCCATTACAAACACTTTTCTGCAGCTAAACGTAATTTCGAATTATTAGCTACTTAACTGAAAAGATATCTATTCTGTAGGTTCATAAAACTATGAAACTTTGTACAGTCGGCTGATATTTGTTTGCTAGTAAATGTGAGCATGCACTTTTATCTTGGAAAAAAGTAAGCATACTAACAATAGGGGTTTCTTTGAAATCTCTCAAAAAAAAGTATGTTTATATTATTAATATTATAAAGGATATATGATTACCGATCTGATCCTTTATTCCATTTATGAGATGGAAAACGTATAATAAAAATATTTATTACCGTTTTCTGAATTCTCGTAATTGATCACATTATTACTATTTTCAACGTATATATATATATATATATATATATATATATATATATATATATATATACGTATATATATATGTATATATACGTATATATATGTATATATATGTATATATATATGTATATATACGTATATATGTATATAAATATATATATATATATGTATATATACGTATATATATATGTATATATACGTATATATATACATATATATATGTATATATATATATATATAACATTTAAAAAAATCATCAACAGTTATTTTCATGCCTACGAACATTAGTGAAACATAGTTTTACAATCATCGGTGTATGAATGGTAATTACTACTGGTCGTAAGATTCGAACCCTGTCACAAAATCACCTTTGACATCATAGGTGATTTATCTCTAGGCCATATAGGAAATTAACGTAGGAATTGAAGGAATTGGAGTGTCTATAAATGTCAAATTGCTAGACATACATAATAAACAGTCATGAGAGTATTCGATGACCGGAAGTTGGAATTTGGCCACCCCCCCACCCCCCACCCCACACACACACACATATATATATATATATATATATACATAGTAGCGCAAAAAAGAAAATACGAACTAGTCATTTTTTAAACAGCAAAGTTAAGCTAAATTGAATGTAACTGTTTAAATAACCTATAACTCATTTGATTCGCTTTTTATTGCTCTATAGTTTTTTACTTACTCATATTTGACTTTTAATAGTATCCGAGTGTTCACGCCAATTAAAAAAATTAACTTCAAACCGAGAAGACAAAAAGAAACTCCGCAGCAACAAATCAGATTAAAATCAGTTTAAAATATTCACTTTTTAGGCAACAAAGTATCTCTAATCGTAATTGTTGTTGTCCCAGATTATACAACGTTGCATTTAGTCAATATGTTTCGCATTTCTCTTGGTGATCGTCAGGAACTCATTAATTTCCACCTTTCTAGTTTATCCAATCAAGAAATCGGCCGCAGATTGAAATGTGATGTGAAAACGGTGCAAATGACTGTGCAAAAGCACCAAAACTCCGGCAGAGTTCGTAATGCCTCTAATCCTGGTCGTCTCAGAGTTGTTTCTTACAGGGAAGACAATGCTATCAAGATTCGCAGCCCTAGATGAAGGTTTTAAACAGCTCTGAAAATCTAACAACAGTGTAATCTTGTTAAAAAAGTGCTCTTTTCTACCGTTAAGAACGTAGCAAATGTCTCGGTTAGAATATGATCCCCCTAGATACGCAGCCACTGAAAGATTACCATCGGATCGGACAACCTTAGACTGCGAAGTTTTGCATTGACCTCCTTTACGCTCACTATTTACACTGTTGAATCACCGTTTATCAAGGCTCGCGAGCTATTACATGAACAATTATATGAGCTATTACATGAGCTATCAAATGAGCTATTATATGAGCTATTATATGAGCTATTATATGAACTATTACATGAGCTATTATATGAGCTATTATATGAGCTATTATATGAGCTATTACATGAGCTATTACATGAACAATTATATGAGCTATTACATGAGCTATCACATGAGCTATTATATGAGCTATTATATGAGCTATTATATGAACTATTACATGAGCTATTATATGAGCTATTACATGAGCTATTATATGAGCTATTATATGAGCTATTACATGAGCTATTATATGAGCTATTATATGAGCTATTACATGAGCTATCACATGAGCTATTACATGAGCTATTATATGAGCTATTATATGAGCTATTACATGAGCTATTATATGAGCTACTACATGAGCTATTACATGAGCTATTATATGAGCTATTACATGAGCTATTACATGAGCTATTATATGAGCTATTATATGAGCTATTACATGAGCTATTATATGAGCTATTACATGAGCTATTATATGAGCTATTACATGAGCTATTATATGAGCTATTATATGAGCTATTATATGAGCTATTACATGAGCTATTATATGAGCTATTATATGAGCTATTACAAGATAAAGGCCAAAAAAATTGTTGATTGGGCGATAATCGCCGCCACAAGAGCAATGGAAAGTTTGGGTGGAATGGGCAAAAACTGTATTTTCTAAGAAGTATTTTCATTGTTTTACCAATCAAAAAATATGGACATTCACTAAAAAATTTTAAAAAACAAGAACTAGACGGCACTTACAACCGCATACTACGAACAGTGCTAATATATATTTTGGCAAGATCATCCCACGAAGCAGTAATCTATCTGTCACATCTACAACCATCAGGGAGCGACATCTACAATTTGCCGGTCACTGCCAGAGGAGTAAGCAAGAGTTGGCGAGAAATATATTGCTGTGGACTCCACGACACTGGCGTACGAACATGACGACTTAGATCCACGTACATCCAGCAAATTGTACATGACGCCAATTGTGATATTGAAGACCTGAGGCAGATGATGAAAGACAAGGAAGAGGGTTACAAGAACTCGACAAGGTAGACAGATTTAAATGTGATGTTTATAACAGACTTGAAGGAGCTAATGCTGTAGTCGGTTAGAAAATAGGTTCGTGGTATTTTGTTCCACAGATGAGATGTTCTACGGTAATCTTCAAGAGCGGTTTCTCTATACACGCTATCAAATACACGAACCAAATGAATAGACCACCGTTAATGCCTTTCTAGGAAAGCCGTCACAAGTGAATAATTATCTTTTGTGCCCCGAAGTAAGAAACGAAAATTCGATCGTTAATCACTTGTTAAGCGAGCTAATTAGCGACTGATGAACATTATGTCTTGTTTTACTAATTATTCGATCACCAATTAACGAAATTAACATAAAGATTTCAAGTTCTGTATTAGTTGAGAATCTCGCAGGCCGAACATCTCTTATTTTCAAATTTACAGTTGCAGCGTGGTGAGGCAGGTTTGCGTGAAAATTCAATTGAGAAATGAAAACAACACAAAAGAAAAAGAAAAAAAAACACAGAAAGGATTGTGTACAAATCTTTTTGTTAGTGAATACAGTTGGTACAGGTGTTTCATTTGGCCTCATCAGTTGAGGTGAGAACACGTGTATGCCGAACGGTAATTGGTCTGTTATGACCAATATTGAAGATAACTGAAGATAATTATTGCATTAACTCTTATCGTTTACGTTGACATGAAGGAATTACATTTATCTTCCTGGTGTCAATCCGACATTTTTATCTTCCCAGAAACAGAGATATAGGTTTACGAAAGCGCGTTTGAACACACACAATACATGCTTAGCGTAGAATATATCTGCTTTTCGAGTATCGTGCAAAATATATTATCCAATATATATATATATATATATATATATATATATATATATATATATATATAGATATATGTGTGTGTGTGTGTCTGAGGGGCGCGCGGGTTAACATATATATATATATATATATATATATATATATAAATGATCTTAATCTCTCTATCTTTCTGTCTGTCCGTCCTAAGTTTTCTTGGAAACTACTGGGCCGTTATGGCTAAAATTTGGGATAGACTTTTGTTATGATACGGTGCAGTAAGCTACGTATTATAGTATTCATTCGATGCAGAGCAAGGGATTAATAGATATTAACATAGATTAGTATTTAATGCAAAAATGTGCACAAATTTGACCATAGTAAACCACAAATTTGGCATATATATATATATATATATATATATATATATATACAGTAAGTTATAAAAAATATATATAGCACTTAAGCTACAAAGAATATTCCGCGTTTCATTCTCGTGAGTATGCATAAGCCTGACGAATTCTCATGAGAATGAAACGCGGAATATTCCGTGTAGCTTAATTCCAATACATATTTTCATAACTTACTATATATATACTTACTACCAAGCTCTACCTATGCATTGAGCACTGTTGAAGTAAATACTGAAAATTTACGCATAAAAATATATCTTCATATATTAATTTATGTGATTCCATAAAGTAGACATATATATATATATATATATATATATATATATATATATATATATATATATATATATATATATAGGTTTAATGATAAAATTTAATTTATGTAAATCAAAATATATACATATATATTTAAGTTAAGAATTTATTGTTTGAAACAAGGAATATATAGAGAAAAAATATGCTTATTTCCTTAATCTATCGATTTTCAATACTGGCTCATATCATCAGAGGAAATAAAATGCAATTAGCAAAATTTTTCAGCTATGGATAAACATGTATTTTGCTTTTCAGCACATGTATTGAAAATGTTATTTGAATGGTGAATAAGAGTCATAGAAAAAAGGATTTCATACAAACTGGGCAGCCTATAATCAGAATGAGTTCAATATTTTCCGGGATATAACTGCCAGGTCGGAGGAGTAGTGATCCAAGGGAAAATCAATAATCCGATATATCAAGAATGTTTGGTTGTCTCATACTATTATTTCGAAGGGCATGCGAAATGGTCGTTCTCGTCGGTGATATAAAGATTCCCTGGTAAAAGAAATCCAGAATCCTTGAAGGGTGCGGAGATAGTGCATCAAATATTGAATCAATGTTCAATTCCACTGCATATATTTCTCCATCTTTTAACTATTGAGCTTTACCTTTTTGGCTAGGATCATCCTGACAATATTACCTCAGTGTAATAGCTGACAGAAGAATTCAGTAGATCTCTAATCTGTGACTTATCTGATATATATATATATATATATATATATATATATATATATATATATATATATATATATATTGTTAAAGCAAAGTCAAGACTTCAAAAAAGATGTTGATGGCAACAAAAAGTGTATTTCATTTTACGTTTCAATTGTTTCCATGTCCAGTTCGACAATTTCAAACATTATATCGTTTGAAAATTTTCAAAAACCAGCATTTCTTCAGACTCTATGAATAAAAACACTTGACAATAGAGCACTTTTGAAGAGAAAGAAAAAAGAAAGAAAAAGGAAAAATTCCCTTAACAGGAAAAGCATGTGAGAAACGTTTACCTTTGCGGATGATATATATATATATATATATATATATATATATATATATATATATATATATATATATATATATATATATATATATGCTAATCTCAGTCGCCCCAATAGAATGCCACGGACAGAGCTGATATTATACTAGGCCTCACGTTTAAAATTTAAGTATGCCTTCTCTTAGATGCACGGTTAATAAAGACAGGCGAAACATCTACACAGTAGTTTTTAACGCGTCCTCATATCCAAACTAGATGGATTTCAAGTTGCGGATTTGATGAAGTGACAGGGAGCTGGAAATGTCGGCCAATATATTCAACCTCAAGTTATTTTGTATTTTTATATGTGTACATCACAATCTAATATAGCTAATAATAGTCGAAACAATGCTTCTTATTTCGTCATATTCACATCAAACCAGTTAAATTACCGCTGAAACGTAATAGGTTACTATGCATTAGAAACCATATTCACAGGGACAACTGTACTTTAAGTTGATCAGCTAGAGGTCGGTTAATATTCCATTTAAACTTTTTCGGAGTATAAAAATTATTACCGAAACAGTAGTAGAAACTCGCTATGAAGCAAGCGAACAACAGAAGATGTTGTATTTGAGAGAAACAGCTTACCTCATAGACTTGTATATAATCATGTTTATTAGCTGTTTTCTTTTCAGATTAAGTTAATGTCAAGAGAGAGATAAAGCGCCTTTCTAGGGCTTTCCTAGTCTAAGTTTTATAGGATGGTGCTTTTGGAGGGGTATTTCATAGCATATCTTTTAAAACTTTATGTAGTCATGTTTGGAGGGCATTTCGTCTTATTGATAATATTGGGTCATCAGGAGAGAATCCACACCGTTCTGGGACCTTCCTCTCTACGGCTTGTTCGCATATCGGCCCAATTATCTGCTCAATACAGTTAACAGAAAAGACGTTTGATAATTAAACGGCTCTTGTTACGAACAACGGCTTTGTGCATGTCGTTCAATGTTCAAAGGCTACGTCTGACATATTTGTTGGGACGTGCACATATCGAAGAAAATACTGATAATATTAGTAACAATAATAAACAATAATAATAACAACAATAATAATAAAAGTACTATATATATATGTATATATATGTATATAACTAAAGGTATATATATATATATATACATAACACTAATAAAATATAAATATGTATACAGGAACACATAAAAAAAAATCTACTCACAGTAATAACTACACTGTAGACCCTTGCGAACATATCATGCGGTGTTCCTTTTCGCCTAGATTTTAACGTCAGCTCTCTTTCTTTTTTTTTTTTTTTTTTTGTTTGTTTTTTCTTTCACGTATTAATGTTCTTTCTACTCGGCTGTAATAAGTTATTGCAAATCCAACCTAGGTGAGTATTTTCCTTGATACGGCTTTTTCGCATCGGCCACATTCGTTGATGCGAGACTTAGATATCTGAATCGCATTTGAATTAACTGTTCAATGCAGTAAAAATGTTTAAAAATTTGGCGTTTCATATAACGACGACTTTGTTCGCATGACGTTTAAATTTAAAGGCTGCGTCTATATCAAGTCCGTTAAGTTAAGACGCGCTCATATGAAAAGAATAGAAAAAAAAAGGAAATAAAGAAAATAAAAAAGAAGAAAAAAAAGAAAATAAATAAATAACTAAAAAATTGTTAAACAAAAGCAAAGAAAATGAAAATCATTAAATAAATCTGCACTGTGGACACATATTACCACTCGGTATTTCTTTTAACCCAGAGCCAAATGGCACATTGTTTAGTAATTTCTGTTATATGTTTACTAGCTGCGCTTCTTTTTCGGCCTTTAATTTCAAGCTGTCCTAAAAGTTGATATAAAGAGCCTGAAATGAAACCTCTTGCTCCAATCTCAACCGCTCGAAGAATTGTAACGTAACCTTCACGGGTCAACTCTCTTTATAAGTCTTCATATTTCTCCATCTTGTATTAGTGTTGTTTCTCTACCCGGCTCTCATAAGGTACTGTCAATTCAATCAAAACGAATTTTTTCCTTGTTATTTACGAGAGAACAATGTCTGGCGGTTGACCCTTTCCTTTTATAATTTTTGGATAATTACTTTGTCAGCCAGGGAAATCTGCGGCGACTATCCAATCATCATTGATTCCGAGAATATTTTAGTTCTGTACTAGCAATGGGCTAGTTATACGTTTTGATCCGATCCACATTTTTCCTCCCTCAGCAAAAAAAAACTTGTGGCTTATGTTAGCTGTTTTGGGCTTCATATGGTCATTTATTGTTGTGGTCAGTTCTTCCAATACCCTGTTGTGCCGCCACGTATATCGCCCATTAGCAAGGGCCACTCTGCAACAACATGTTCCATAGTCTGAGTTTTTTTGGGGGTTTTTTTTTTGCATAAATGACAGGTTGGATCATTCCCTTTCTTCCATTTGACAAGGTTAGTCATTGATGGAAGATGGAAGCATGTCGTGAGTTGACGTATTATGAAACTCAACCATAGCGGTGACATTTGCCAGATGTCATTCCACGTAATGGATCTTTGCATAACTTCTTCCCAGTTTGTCCATTGCCCCTGCTGTGACTGTTGAATGGCTTTTACGAGCCTTTTGCTTTCCTCCTTGCTCCTTATTTCCTGAATGACCAGATCTCGGCTCTCTTTGGTTGGAGCTGTAGACCATCTTTGAATGCTGGTCATTCCCAGTCCAGGTTTCCCTGTCTGAGTGAGCCCAATAACTTCTTTGAAGGCTAGTTTTTCTTTCGCTTCATTTATAGCATCTCGGACTTTCCATTTCCTTCCTGTTTTAACAGAGTGTTGTACTGTCTTTACAACAGTGTCGTTGGAATTGCTCAACATCATCTGGAATCTGACTTTTCCTGCTTTGAACTCCTCTGCAACAGACGAGTGGTAATTTTTGGTTTGGATTGTTTGCTATATAGAGCAACATTTAATAATCCTGGAGGCAAACCTAGCCATTTCCTCGTATATCTGTTGATTTTCGTTTCGATTGCCTCAACCGTACTCATAGTTACTTTATATATGAGAAGAGGCCATAAAAGAATTGGGATGAGCACGTGTTGAAAACCCCTTACCTTGTATTCACAAGTGGACAGCGCCCGATCGTCTTTAGACTTTCATCGACGGTTTTTATTGCCACTTTAACCTGGCTGGAGTCTTTCAAGGTGTTATCGTACCATCTTCCCAGGCTTTTTATTGGTTCTTCTGAGACTGTGGGAATTTTCTGACCACCCACTGAAAAACAGATATCTTCATACACTTTTCCTTTTCTAAGAGACAGGCTTCTGGACTTCTTAGGCTTGAAAGTCATTCTGGACCAAACCATCATTTCATCCATAATGCTGAGTAACTTGCGGGTGTCAGCTTCTTTTGATGTGACGATCGTGGTATCGTCCATGTAAGCCTTTAATGGTGACATTTCGCATTGTTCGCCTAATTTAGTAGGGCTTACATTGTTTCCTGCTGCTTTGAGAATTACTTGCATCGCTAAAACAAAAAGTATAGGCGATACTGAACATCCCATTACAATTCCCACCTCAAGTCTCATCCAGTTAGTCGTGTAGTCATTTGTGGTAAACCGCATGTGCAACCCATCAAAATACGTTGCAATCATCTTGCGTATTCACTCTGGGATGTGGTGCATTTGAAGGGATAGTTGAATTATTTGATGAGACACTAATCCATATGCATTAGCCAAATCGAGCCAAATGACGTCCAAGTCAGTATTTTTTATTTTCGATCTTTGGATAGCCTCCCATATCATACTCCCATGTTCCAGACAACCAGTTATTCCACGGATACCACCTTTTTGCACAGAAATATCGATATATTTGTTTGATAGTAGGAATTTAGTTATTCTTGAAGCCATTACTGCGAAAATTATTTTTCCCTCTATGTTAAGAAGTGAGATTGGCCGAAATTGATTTATAGCTTCTGCGTTTTGCTCCTTAGGTATGTACACACCGTCTGCTTTCATCCACTGGTTACTGACATGACAGTTTTTCCATGCCAATTTCAAGTTAATATAAAGCCATTTAAGTACTTTTGGACATCTTTTGTAAAGTAAGAAGGGGATGCCATTCGGGCCTGGTGCAGATTTATTTCTAGCTTTGAAGACAACGCGTTTTACCTCTTCATACGTCATTATGTTCATATTGAACTTTTTTTGAGGGATTTCTGGCCATAGCAATTTGCTATTTTTTTCCAGTGGGATGTGCCGGTTGTGGTTTGAGTATGTGTGTCTTAGATGGGGTTCTAAGACATGTTTCGTGTTAATACAATCGGAGGAGCAAGACATGGGGATGGAATACAAAAATCTAGCAGTTCAAGTGAAGAAACATAGTAGCTGATACACTTTTCTCCGTCCTGCAATCCCTTTCTCACATAAGGGACGTTACGAACCTCCCTAGGTCCTATCGTTATATCATGGCAAGTACTTATCTGAGCTTCAGCCTATGGTGACCGCGTCAACCTTTCATAAAAACACTCGTTTAACTACAACCATTATCAACAATTGCCAAGCCCGCTGATAAGAAGGGGGACTCTTTCTACCAAGCTAGAAAGCTACTTATGTCTGAAAGTACCCTGTACCTCTATAAGGCCACCATTGGCCCATGTATGGAGTATTGTTGTGACATTTTGGCTGGTGCATCTGCTACTAGTCTCTCACTCCTGGACAGGGTTGAAAAGAGAGTTGCCAACCTGATAGGTCTTGGACTGTTATCTAACCCTCAGCCTCTATCCCATCGACGAAATGTAGCATCCCTCTGCCTGTTCTGCAAATATTTTAATAGTGAATGGATCCATGAACTACAAGTATTTGTACTCTGTGGACATAAATACCACCGACAAACCGGATAAGCAGCAAAATCCCACCCCTACACAGTAGAGATCCCTAGATGTAAGAAAGCCTTCTACTCTAATAGTTTCTTCCCCAGAACTGCTAGACTTTGGAACTCCCTTTCGGGACTCTGCTGTCTCAACTGTACTGACATGCAGAAGTTCAAGTGTAATGTGGACTCGCTGCTCATCTCCCTACATAATATCCCTGCAACTTATGTCCCCGATAGTAATCCCCTATATCAAACAAGTACTGTGCTTTGTTTGGGTTGAAAATAAAAAATAATCTCCCCGACTCTCTCTCTCTATATAAATTTAAATGCACTTTCCATTTACAACTAATGTTTAATAGAACTGACAGCCTTTGAAACGCTGTCACGCTGATCTGCTTTCCAAGTGCACTGCAATATGGTTGTCTTCAAGTCCAATGTAATCAAGTTATTATTGATTCGTTCCATTAAATAATCAAATCCTAAACAATTTAACCACTAACGATCATTATGTTGAAATCTCGGTTACTATCGTTCACTCATTAACCCTTATCTCCGAATTTCATTCGGGCCCTGATAAGTGGTGACCCTCTTCTAAAAATAAAAGGAAAAAAATTCAGAGTAGAAAGCAATCCGGAATCTCTAAACTGAAGGCGTAAGATTTTATTGCTGGTGTAGGTTTTTCGGTGATGGGACAGTGGTTAGAGCTTGGTTGATCTTTCTTTTTTTTTTTTTTAAATCTTGTTCAAATAAGAAAGGCTAGTGGTTGATGCACCAGCAAATACATAGCAACAATATTCGATCCATAGGCGAGAAATGGCTTTGTAGAAATATACGTTACTCTTAGCTGTGAGTATTTTTCTAGCGCGATAGTGGGAAGCAACCTTTTTTAGCAGTTTCTATATATATATATAAACAAACCTGAAAAAAGAAGATATTTATTTTAAATTTGAGCTCTCTCTTTTACTCAATGATTTGTAACATCTATCTATCTATCTATCTATCTACAATTATATAAATGCAACTTTGTCTATGTGTGTGGGTTCGTTCCTTATAGACCCCGAAATAGCTGAACAGATTTTCTTTAAAATTTACAGAACTTTATTGTATAAGTCTGTAAGTGATCTTAGTTAAGTTTTGTCCCAGAATACCCTCGATAATCGATAATCGAAATCGTTATTTTAATTTATCTGTCATCGGTAAAGCCATTTTTCCATGTCGTCGCTTAGCAACAATGATAGAACAACGGGCCGTTGATATTCTACTGTGGATAAATTGATAGCGTTTTTTTTTCTACATGACGTGGTCTGCAGATTCAAACTCCGCACGTACATTTCTTAATTTTTTTTTTATTAACTGTGAAAAATTTTATAAGACTTGAAAATTTGCGTTTTCTTTTTTACTTTTTTTTGGTTTGTTTGCATGACGTTGGCTGTAGGTTCAAACCTAGCACGTAAATTTCTTAATGTTTTTTTTGTTGTTGTTAGGGAAGAAGTTTATATAAAATAATTTTATAAAAGAAACAGTAGGTTCTCTAGAGTGCAATGTAGAATAACATATATTTTGGACTAAGTTACTGCATGGAGGCATGTGAAGCTTCCTCCCGGGCGATTTCACGGATTTCGATGACATAAAAATATAGGACGATGTAATATTTGTTGATCATCATTCAATCCCGGGCAATGTCGGGTTTCCCTGCTAGAATATATATATATAAATAAATAAATGAAAATATTATTTGTTTACGGCCAAAATAAGAAATGGGCAATTTCTAAAAAAACATCCGATCTTCAGTGTGAAGACGCTAACCTCAATATCGTTTAAAAAAATCGACAACAAAAAAAATACATATATATATATCTATATATATATATATATATATATATATATATATATATATATATATATGTATACATATATATATATCCCGTGAGATTTCACGGATTTTGATGACAATAAAAATATAAGGGATGTTAAATATTCGTTGATCATAATTTAATCCCGGCCAACGTCGGGTCTCCCTGCTAGTAATAAATAAATGCATACTATGATCTTAGTATTAAATGATTGAGCACTTTGTCAGTTTCATTTAACCAAACAAAACGAAAGGTGATATATATCACAAGATATATATTAGATTATGTAATATAAATATACAGATTGCTTGGTAAATAAACTTGAAAAAGTTTTACCTTTTTCCGAACGACATATTTATATCATTATCTAAGCTATCCCCGGCTTTCATATATTGCATTTGTTATCAGGATAGGCACCCACATAAGAGCACATACATATATCTCTGCATCTTATCTTCAACTGATAAACTCACGAGCTTTTATCATTTAATATCATCTAACTTTCCAAAAATGAAAATATGCCCGTATTTAGTTTTTTTTCTTCTGTTTTTTATCCAATGAATTTATGGCTATCTTTAAATAAAAACCCGTTGAAAAAAAAAAACATCGACTATCTTTATTTCTTTTGGGATTTGCTAACAAAAGTATCTTCCTGTCATTTACTCGTTTTTTTTTTGTTTTTTTTTCTTTTTTATAACAGGTGAAATTATTTCAACTAAGTGTTTTCACTAATCATCGCCATTATTGTTTTATTTCAAATTCTGTTTGATTATCATAGTTTCGTATCACTTAAATCGCACGAATGGTTTTTAGACAGAGTAATGTAACCCCCACTCGGTCTTCTCTATTCTTTTCTTTCTCGCTCTTTCTATTTCTTTGAGATTATATACATGTTTTTTTTTATCATGTTGTTGCAATATGCACCTCCTTTTTCAACCCGGAAAGCACTTTGGTATGCGAAGATAATACCATAAAAAAGTAAAATGGCCGACAATAATCGAAGACGACTCAAAGCCTCCTTTTCGCTTGAAAATAAATGCATACTATGATCTTAGTATTAAATGATTGAGCACTTTGTCAGTTTCATTTAACCAAACAAAAAGTTTCATTTAACACAACACCGAAATATACGAGAGAGCATCACGCATTTTATATGATTACTCTTCTTACCCTTGCTTCGTCACATTATAATGATGCGTGTTTAGAAAGGGCAGTGTAAATATATATTTTTAATGTTTTGGGTATGATTAGATCAAGGATTGAACTCCAGACACCTGCCTATTAGAGACTACCTTTACCGTTTTGCTAAAAATGCCTTTTCATACAAATCGCTCCAGACAAGACTAGAAGATTCAAGAAGATAAAAAAAAAACAATAACTAGTAGACAATATGTATAAGATGGATAGATTCTTACCCAGAAAACAACAATTTTTCCCTTGTGTCAGAAACATCGCTCATGGAATGTAAGAACTAAATGACAAAATTAGAGAAACGATGGTCACGAAGCCGCCAAAACTAAGCCCTTAGTACATTTCTTACCCACCCTTTTTAACTAAGAAAATCAAATTTTCTGAAGAATTGAGAATGGCGTGTCTCTGTCTGCGATCCTTTTTTCTTACACAGGAATCACCACTTATCACAGCCCGGAGGCCACTCGAGGATAAGGGATTATAAGTATATTATGGGGTTAAATGATAATAAACGAAAGTGCCACAGGATTTTTAGGAACGAAACATGTATTCGCATATATTACAGGCAAAGTGAGTTGA
Source organism: Euprymna scolopes (assembly GCF_053919585.1). Lineage (NCBI taxonomy): Eukaryota > Metazoa > Mollusca > Cephalopoda > Sepiida > Sepiolidae > Euprymna > Euprymna scolopes. The sequence goes on along the minus strand of NC_136495.1, from coordinate 58,094,965 downwards.
GTAATACCATACCTCAACGGTAGGACGTTTGCCCACGACCTGCTTGGCCGCGTGCTAATCTCCGGGCATCGGTCTCGATACCGGAAGTGACGTCACCAGAAGAAGTGACGTCATGAGATAGTCCATTAATCCCATGTAGGGGCGTCCCAAGCTTTTTGTTCGTAAAAGCTGTTAGTACCTCTTCCTTTTAGGGTTTACCATCAATGGCTCGGTAAAATTCTCTTACGGAACGATCGCCGTAGTTCAGGTGTTGAGTGAGGAGGTTCAGGACAGTGTCTATCGGTTCATCTTCCAATGGTGGACTGTCGCTGGTTTCAGTTGATCGGAATCTTCTTAGTTGGTTCTGGTGACGTTTGTGGGTATATGTTGGTCCTTGGATGATATATACCATGTCACCGACTCTCTTAGTAATTGTACCCACCTCCCAGAATGATGTGTTGTTGTTATAACTTTTGACAAACACTGTTTCACCTGATATGAAACGTTTAGTGGGCACATAAGTGGTCACTAGTGGCCTTGACTGTTTGGGTAAGAGCTTGTCAGAAATGGATCTCACTTTCCGCGCAAACATCATTTCTGCAGGTGAGACTGATGTGTTCGAGTTGGATGTAATCCTATACACTTGTAGATATTGTTGCTTTGGCTTGGGAATTCTTTTGGCGCGGGTTTTTTTAGCTTCCGGCTTTGCAGTTTCAGTTTTTATGGCTCCTTTGGCAGATTCCATTGAAGCTTTCTTTTTCGATTTCTCTGTTGCTGCAAATAGGACGCTTTGTTTCTTCTTGAAAATGGTCAGAGTGTTTTATTTTAGTTCGAATCTTGCTATAGCCTTTGTACATTTTCCTTATCCTGGTGAAAATATTTCTGGAAATTCATCTTTTCACTCGTCCTTCAGTTGCTGCGCTTCCGTAGACGATTCTTCTACCCTACGACAGAATTTATTCATAGGTTGGTCCCACAATTCGAATCGCTCCATTCAGTCAGTACCAAACAGGTTTTCGGATGTCCTATGTACATACACTTTCACTTTTTTAGTAACACAATTTAAGGTCACCGGGAGTGTGAGCTCTCCCTAAAATTCCACTTTATCGCCTGTCACAGCTCGAGCTGATTTGTACGTCTTCCGCATGGTTGGTTTTCTTAGCCTTTTCCACGTCTTAAGGTTTATGATGGACAGGTCTGATCTGGAATCCAATTGTAGATGCACAGTTTTATTTGCGATGTTAATTTTGACATATTTGCGCCAGTTCTTATCCGAATCCAATCGAATATAGTCTGTCGGACGCTGTTCTTGACCTTGTTCTTCCTGTACTGGGTCGCTTTGTGGCCCTTCCCGCCACATTCGTTGCAGTACTTATATTTTTTTAAAACGTTGGCTCGACCAATGTTCCCCACCGCAGCGATAGTGCGGGCTTGTGGGGGATCCGGGTCTTTTGACTGGGTGGTACTTATTAGGTGTAGCCTGAGTTTTCTTACATCCAGCTTTGCTTTTTCGGAATGAGTATTTTTCTGGTCTGAAGATCGTCCTTCTAATGCATGTTGCTCCTGACTCTTCGACGTGTCTCGATCTCGAGTTGTTCCTTACGCAGACTATCCTTGGTCAATTCTCGGCTAACTTCTGGAGGCTAAGGCGCTGTTTGCTCTCAAGTCTAGAAAGAACACGTTGCCTAATCTCAGCGTTTTTGGATGAGACTAGACCCTGCGCAAAAATTAAACACTTGAAGTCATCTTCCGATAAGTCAGATAGACGGTAATAATCGCAGTGTTTATTTACCACGGATGCGAAGGTGAGGTAATCGTCGTCGTCGCTTTTTCACAGGTTCAAGCACTTCCATTTTCTATGAAAAAGCGTAGAATTCGGGCTTAACAGTTCGGATAAAAGTTTGACCGCTTCAGAAAATTCCAATTCACTTGTCTTCCTGGGGAAAGCATAATCCACAAACCTGCTATGTTCTATGGTCACTAATTTCCTCAAAAGTAGGCAAACCTTTTTAGCATTGCTCCACTCTTGACAATCCACGGTGAATAAGTCCTTATATCTCCGATAGAAAGCGTCAAACGCCCCCTCCAACTCCGGTTGGTAGTTGAACGTTTCTACTGCGTTCCATATTGTACTTTGCGAAAAAGCAAAACGTCCTTGTGTTCCGTTCTATCGAATATTTTTATCAATAGCTCTTCTTGTCTCTATTGTTTAAGTAGCATTCTCTCCTCCAACGTTTCTTGCCTTTCTTGAAATTGTAACTGGAGCTGTTTATCACGTTCTTTTAAATTTTACCAGCCTTTTGCTGCTGGTTCATCTGAGGATTAAATAGCTGTATTAATACTGTTTTAACGTCTTCCATCTTTGAATGGCTTTTCCCAGCGCAGTTAACCCGTGTGAAAGTCGAATCCGTCGTCGCCAGTTGTTATTGAGTTAAATGGTAATAAACGAAAAGGAACACAGGATTTTTAGGAACGAAACATGTATTCACATATATTACAGGCATATTGAGTTGAGTAATACCATACCTCAACGGTAGGACGCTTGCACACGACCTGCTTGGCCAATCTCAGACTATTATTTTAATTGGAATTCATTATTGAGATGAGTATTATTTATTAATTTTATTTATTGCGGACTATTATCCTCGACTTTTCTTAGGTGCCCCACGACGTTCCTGCCAACTATTCCCCTGACCTTCGTCAGGTGTTAACCCCGACGGGATAGGAACTCTGAATCTCCTGACTGCATTCACTGCAATTACTGCCTTCCGTAGTTGTTGTCGTCTTACCACGTTTTGAAGATAGCGGTTTCAATCCTACCAAAAGCCGGCCAGAGGCTTACTTGGCCAAAACGTGGTGAGACGACAACTACGAAAGGTAATAATTGCAGTGAATGCAGTCAGGAGATTCAGAGTTCCTATCCCGTCCAGGTTACCACCCGAAGAAGGCCAGAGGAGTAGTTGGCCGAAACGTCGTGAAACAACTAAGAACACATGAGGATAATAGTCCGCAATAAATGAAATTAATACTTCAATAATATTCTTTAATTTTTAAATGCATGTCCATTTATTTTGTACCACTGATAATTTTCTGATCCCAACAACACGTGGACCAATATACGGGTTGATTTCTGATTGCTTGTGATATTCACAGAAAAAAAAATGAAACATAAGGTTATAATATGTATTTCAGAACTTGATCAAATAACCTTATATATATATATATATATATATATATATATATATATATATATATATATATATATGAACAAATGATTAATAAAACATGTTAAAAACATCTTGAAAAAGAGTTAAAAACATATTTAATTTTAAAAAGGAAGCACAAGATAAGTAGATAGTCCTTAATCCGCGGAGGGTTTTTTTTTCACACAGTGATCACCACTAATCAAGGCCCGGAAGCCACTCAGAGATAAGGGTTATTGCAAGTACATTACGTTAGTGTGGAGATTTGATGAAGTGTTTAATTAAGGGGGCGGTTCATTAGGAATTTGTTAACATTGGACTTGAAGACATCCAAGTTGTTGTCCGGAGGGAAGCAGGCAGACGGAACAAAGTTCCACAGGCGTGCAGTTCTAAGAAAGAAGCTTTGTTCATGGAATCCGCGTTTTGATTTAGGCACAGATATAGAGTGGGGGAAATTTTTCACAGTGGATTCAGCTAGACGGGTTTCGAAGAAATACTCTCCTTCTCATCAGAGGGCAGCAATTAGCAAAATGCGCGATCGGATTTTGCATGTAAAAGTATTTAATGAAACCACAAATAAGTCACAGATCTTACTTGGTTAAAAAAATTAAATATGTTTTTAACTCTTTTTCAAGATGTTTTTAACATGTTTTATTAATCATTTGTTCATATTATAAGCTCTATTTCCTTTTCAGTTTTATTGAGCTTTAACATCTGGTTGAGATTACTTTACTTGTAAATATTAACTCTTTAATATTCATAATATATTTTAAGTTTACCATTTTGATTACCTTGGTAAACTTATTGTAATTTTTATTTGTTATATATATATATATATATATACATATATATATATATATATATATATATATATATATATATATATATATATATATATATATATACTTCAATTGACATGCCGGACTAAACGCACCGCATAGTTAAGAAAATAGATACAATACATTTTTTTGTGTTTAATAAAATGTAGTTTAAATAAAAACGCCGTGGCTAATCTTTTTATAATTGTACCAACCTTCCTTAGAGTAAAAACGGTATTCAGACGATTGCGTAAGACTTGTGCAAGGAGAATAAAACAAAATTATTGGTAGACATAGTTACTTTGAAGGATTATACAAAAACGAATTCCAAAAAGGCACAACGATGTCGAAAAATCAAATGTGTTATTACATTGCTGATATGAAACCTTTGATTTCTAATTAAACGAATAATTAAACTTGTAATTAATCATCGAAACTTGTGATACAATTGGTACCATGATTGAGCGTTTTATGAGTCAATCACGTTTGCTTATTACTTCCGCCGCGAATAAAGCGGATGATAGCAATCGATGATGAAACGCTAAATCAGATCGTTTTCTTTGTTCTTCCTAGTAGAAGACGAACTCTTACAGGTAGTTCGGTATCATATGGCTGTGACGAAATAGAATTTTAATGAATTATCAGAATGGAAGGGTGCATGGCGGAAAGGTTTTAGAAAGGCCAATCGCCTCTCTCCCATACCACAAACTAATCAGTTTCCATATGGTCTCTTTTATGAAGATCTAATTGGCCAACTCAATGTCCCGGATGATAATTCAATGCCCCGGATGACAATTCATTTAGTCATAACCTTCATCAAACAAACGTTTCCTACACCCCCATCAATCCCCGGCATCATCGGCACATACGTATATCCGACATGAAAACTGCGCTTAGCAAATAGTTAAGCCAGTGCACGTGCCTTACAGAAGCATTGGCCCGAAGAGATTATAAGCCGGTGGGAAGAAGAAGAAGGAGGAGGAGGATGAGGGGGGGAGGAGGATGGGTGATAGTGTAGAGGTGAAAGAAAAGAAGAATGAAAATTAATCGAATATGAAAGAATTGCGGATGTAATCAAGTTGCTAAATGCGAGAAAGTCGAGAAAGTAGAGGACTGAGAACGGTCAACGAGGAGATCGGAATTATTAATATCGGGAAAAGACTCAAACGAATAACATTATGATTGATTACAGAAAATGATCTCCTCAAAGGACGTTCATTGGATATTTTTTATAAAATGGCTTCGAACCAGGATTGAAGCCAATTGATGTAAGATTAATTGATTGTTTTTGTTTTACGGCATATCAACCCTTTTCAGGTGATTTAATATCGAATCCAAAGATTGAAGAAACATTTTGTAATAGAATATATTTGTTGTTTTCAAGTCTGCTTCTATTTAACCCATAGTTGGGACCCTAACAGGTACTACTACTCCGGGTCAGAGTGGACCTGGGAGCAATTGCAATTAAAGAGTGGCTCCACACTCTCCAAAGCCCGCAAGATGGGGCCTCACCACCGGATATAGTTTAAGGTCATATCCAGGACCATTGATGTAAGAACTAACATTAACAAAAGATGACTATCACAAATATACGATATGACTATAAGCCATGTCTTGAAAAGACTAGGGTTATATACATATATACATATCTTAAGCCGAACATTTAATTCGTTAATAAACTTAATTAAAGTTTGGTAATATTACTAACCTTATAAAACCTCTATAAAATTAATTATTTCCAGCAGAACCTGTGGAAATTCCAGTATAGTTGAACGTTTTTAAAACACATAAATAAAATGAAAAAAAAAAAAAAAATAAATGACAGCGAATTTAAAACAATGTTTAGAAAATTCAATTTTTAAAAAAACTTTTTAAAGCTGAAAAGAATGCATTAAAAATTTAGATTATTTTTTAATAAAATTAAATAGGCAATACATTGTTTCGTTATTCTGAATAATTCTTTAATAGAAATTGTCAAGTCATTTGCACATTTCCTTTAAATTTAAAAAAAAATCTATAAAAAATTTAACGTTTTTTTTAAATTATAAAATAAAACAGGTAATTTTAAACCGTAGACAGACAACATTATTTATTGTTTTGATAATTTTTGAAGAGGAAATAGTTTTAATGATTTTTAACTGATAAAAAGCAACTATAAAGGGAGGTAATTCGCTTCTCACTAATTAATGTCTGCGATGATGATGGTTTTGTACCACAGGACGTCGGATAAGTAAATTAATATTTAGATTATTATTGTAATAATTGGCTGCATGTAATTTGTTTCTTGCGATGTGAGACTATAAAAAAGAAATGCTTATCATGAGCGTGTGTCAGAAGCAGAAATGTGTCAGGTATTCCTCTATGTAGATAAAAAGTTGAATCGATCAACATTCACGGTTGGCTGTTGAACGTTCACGAAGCCGATACCGTTGATGTCAGCATATTAGAAGATGGATTCGTTGATTTCAGAGTGGCGATGAAAGTTTGAATGACAATACGTGCTCTATATGTCCATACACAGCTACCATTGCATTTCTGGCAAAAGTGCATTGAAACTGGTGAAAAATAAATTCTGGACCACAAAAGGTCGCCTGTTTTAATGATATTACTCGCCTCCTCGTGTTAGCTATTATCCGGGTAACGCCGGGTAGAAAGCATTTATTCAGTTATCTATCTATCTATCTATCTATCTATCTATCTAGTGCAGTAAATAACAGAGATTGAATCGTGGGAAACAATAAGTTGAGCGAGCGTATAGGTGCGAAAAGGATCCAAGGGTCCTATTGTGACGTGTATCAAACTTGGTTGACTGGTCAGTTTGCACCGGAAGTATCCGAATAGGGACCAGACGTAACGTGTCAGGTGTTCCAGTTTGAATGAGTTAAGTTTAGTGAGTTGGATCTGAGCCGCCGAGAAAGACAGATGGGCTTAAACGGGTCTGTATCCCCATAAGGAAGGGGACGATCTCAGAATGAAGACATGGAAGAACCCCCAAGCGAAAGATAGTCGGTCACTTCATTTCTGCTGACGAGATGCCTGGGAGTGAATATATATATATATATATATATATATATATATATATATATATATATATATATATACTAGCATAGATACCCAGCGTTGCCAGGGTCGATATGGTTCGGTTTGGCCACACCTACTATACTAAGAACATTGAGCAGTTTTTCATTATAATATGTCAACTCCATCGTTACCCCAACAAAAATTTCCAAAATAAAAGAACGAATGAAACACGAAAATGTAACCATCCCCCCCCCCAAAAAAAAAGGAAGTACGCGACAAACTCTCCACCAGATATTTCGGCAGAAGGGATACAAAGAGAAGCTATTCTCCGGATATTGAACCCCTTTTTATGACTATTCCAGTTCAAGCGAATTTTTTTAGGCTCCCTCAGTCTAGAAAGCTTTGTTATAACGAAAACAAGCTGTAAAGAATTCAGTTTCAAAAATGCCAAAGTAAAATTTCTGTTAACCGAAATACACGTTTTTATGTTACAAAAATGATGAGTTATGACTTATTGTGTTATTAAAAGAAAACATATGTGAAGGAAAAAACTCAAACCGTTTCATAAAAAAGAAATCGATGTCAGTAAAAATAAATTAAATTAAATATGTTATAAATATAAATCAAATTTAAATATTAAGCTTAACTAGAACACTAAACACAATTCTTTCACTATAAACAATAACTAACACACCGCTATTTAATAAAAACGATTTTCCTTAATGTAATATGCAAATGACGTCACCACGTAATCGCATATTTTGCAAGAATAATGCTATATATAGGAATGAATGAAACAGTAAGGAAATAGACCTTTTGTATATATTAATCAAATTGTGAACAAACAAAGAAATAAACAAAAAGACAGGAATACGAATTTATAGGTGTATATATATATATATATATATATATATATATATATATATATAAATAAAAGTTACAATAAGTTTACTAAGGTAATCAAAATGGTAAACTTAAAATATATTATAAATATTAAAGAGTTAATATTTACAAGTAAAATAAACTCAGCCAGATGTAAAAAGCTCAATAAAACCGAAAAGGAAATAGAGCTTATAATATGAACAAATGATTAATAAAACATGTTAAAAGACATCTTGAAAAAGAGTTAAAAACATATTTAATTTTAAAAAAGGAAGCACAAGATAAGTGGATAGTCCTTAATCCGCGGAGTTTCGAAGAAATACTCTCCTTCTCATCAGAGGGCAGGAATTAGCAAAATGCAGGATCGAATTTTGCATATAAAAGTATTTAATGAAACTACAAGTAAGTCAAGTAAGTTTTATCAATCATTTGTTCATATATATATATATATATATATATATATATATATATATATATATATATATAGATATATAGATATATAGATATAGATATAAACACACGTCCTCTTATGTCCCTGTCTTGAACGTTTCCTTTAAACTGATTCAAGCTCCCTCAAGGACGGTTGGCGAATAAACCCAGAAGTGACTAACAGAAGACATGTATGTCGGTATGTCGTCATGTTACGTGTATTATATGTCTTAACGCGCATACACCTATAATACTAAGTAAATTGGCATTAAGGGATATTTTTTTTTATTACATTTTCACCCCAAATAAGTCACATTGCGACTTTGATGTAGGGGGCTACTATTAGGGACACAGGCTACAGGGGTACTAGGTGGGGAGTTGGGCAGCAAGATGTAGGTTCACGTTACACTTGAACATCTGCATATCAGTACAGTTGGGGAAGCAGGAACCTGACAGGGAGTTCCAAAGTCTAGCGGTTCTGGGGAAGAAACTACTGGAGTAGAAGGCTCTCTTACATCTAGGGATTTCTACTGTGAAGGGGTGGGATTGTTTTGCTTGTCGGGTTTGTCAGGGGTATTTACGTAGAGGGGGTACAAGTGCTTGCAGCTCGTCGGAACATACACCGTTAAAGTACTTGTAGAACAGGCAAAGGGATGCTACATTGCATCGATGGGACAGAGGCTGAAGCTTGGATGATAGTTCAGGACCTATTAGGTTGGCGACTCTGTTTTGAACCTTGTCTAGGAGTGAGAGACTAGTAGCAGATGCACCGGTCCAATACCCATACATGGGCGAATGGTGGCCTTATAGAGGTACAGGATACTTTCAGGGATCAGTAGCTTTCTCGCACAGTAGAGAGAACCTACCTTTTTCGCAGCGGTCCTGGCAATGCTCTGAATGTAATGAGATATGAGAATAATAGTCCGTTAAATAAGCACTGGATAACATACAGTTAAATAAGAATACATAAAAACATTCGTAGGTCTTCAACGTTCTTTTCAAGTTAAAAAATAGGATACATTACTTTTGGGAACGATCCTTGTATAAATATATAAACACACTCACATGCACATATGTGTGTATATGTAATGGTTGAATAAATTGGTTTTCTATATGTAAATCCAATGATTTCAATGTGATTATTAAAAAGTGTTACGCTTATAATTGGAATATTGATATACACCCAAAAGAGTATTATCGTAATACAGAGTTACATAAAGAAACCATATATATATTCTAGTATTGAGGAAAATACACCCAAATGAAAGAATGACAGCCGTCAAAATTAAGTTTATATATAGATATGAAAACCTTTGCCACGGTAATTAGTTCAGACACATCGATAGAGTGGAACATGTATTTCCCAGTATACCACCTTTATTTAAATCATATAAATAAGCTTATATATCTGTTAAACTAACTGATAATTTAACCATACGGACAAATATCTTATAAATAAACAAACAAATAAATAATTTGACAACTAAAACAAACAAACGGATAAAAAAGCGAGGAAAAAAAATAGAAGTTTTCAATAAAATTGACTGATAATGAAGTCGCCACCAGAAAAGAAAAAAACAACAACAAAAAACTTATAATAAAGGAAGTAGTGGCGATGAGGGGTTAATATTACTTCATATCAAAGCGAAAACTTTGGCCAATATACAACCACCAAGTTAAAATAATACAAATACCTCTGTTCTGCTACAGCTAAACCAGACGGGATCGTACTTCCCTCCTTTACACTCACCTCTAGTCCCTTCATTCTCCACACCTCTCTCCAACACCCCCATTGGCCACATTCACAAAGTATACACCCCAGTTTATTCCAGAGCGTAAACCACACCCGAATATCTTATAAAAAATGATGAATTTAATTTTGATTCTCGTTTCAATATCGCTCCTTTTTTTTGCCTGCTGACGTGGAATCCTTGAATTGGGACTCCATTAAAACCTCTAAGCACATATTCAACCAATAATGTTTGTATAATAAACATACTATATATATATGTGTGTGTGTGTGTGTGTGTGTGTGTTGTGTGTGTATGTGTGTTTGTGTTTGAGTGCGTGTGTGTTTGTTTGTCTTTGTGTGCGAGTGTGTGTGTAGTTTTTATCCTCACAATGTTATACATTGAGAAATCGATAAAGCTGCTGCAAGTCGACATGGGCGAGGGAGAAGGTTTAATGAGCTGATGGCGTATGAAAGAGCTGAACTGATCGCTATTCAAAAACATCGACAGCTGACCTTCGGCTTTTAATTATCTTAATCACTTATTAATTATTAGAATCATTTTCGCTATGATTTTATGGGAGAGGGAGATCGACATCTTTGTATTTCATGAGTTAGGCCTTGGAAAGAGTTTGGACAGATTGGGTCGGTGGAATCTTTTCGCACAAACTATTAAAATGAAAATGTTATTTTGTTCTTCAATAGAAATACGGTCGATAAAACATTATATATAAATATATAATGAGTTCAAATATATTTGTAACAGAACTCAACATTTTCCAAAAGTGCTCAGTATTAAGTAGAGCGTTTGTAAATCTAATTATGTAAAAACTAGACTTGTAAATCATAACACGTTGACATAAAATGAGTTCTTTATTCCAAATTGAAAGTTCAATTTGTGCTCATTTTTGGCATTTAAAAAAAATACTGGTTAATCGCTAACTAAACATAAAACTACCAACGCTTATCATGATTAGAACTCATGCAGCAGTGGATGGAGGCGTTGAGTCTCTACAGTTCCAAGTGAACATTGTCTAAGGATAGCAGTTTCAATCTTACTTAAGCAGGCCAGAGGATTTGTTTGACAAAAGCTATCTATCTATCTATCTATCTATCTATAAAAGTGAATGTGTCTGTGTGTATGTCTGTGTACATTCCCCTACGCAATAACTCTGTCAATTTTTAGTCTACAGACTCGAAATTTGATATACAGGGTACTGAGATTTGAGAAAATCGAGGTGATCGATTTTCGGTAAGAAATTTGGCTGATAAGTGGTCAAAGTTCAACGATTTGACCTTTGAGAACTCTACCAAACTCCTTCGGCAATTTTGGGTATAAAGACTTGAAATTTTAGATATAGGTTCCTTGAACATAGATCTAACTTAATAACTTAATTTGAGCCCACAACAATAAAAGGGGTCATAATAGGGGTAAAATTAAAAAAAAAAATTGACCGCATTTTTTTTTTTGCTCAACATACACCTCCAAACACCTGGGTAACGCCGGGCTGAAATGCTATTATATATCTATAAAAATGAAAATGTCCGTGTTTGTGTCTGTCTGTATGTGTACATTTCCAAAACGCAATAACTCTATTAATTTTCCGTCTACAGACTCGAGATTTGACATAGGATTATTGAGATTTGGGAAAATCTTTTTAATCGGTTTACAGCCAGAAATTTGGCTGTTAAAGGATCAAAGTTTAACGATTTGACCTTTTAGAACTCTACCAAACTCCTCGGTTAATTTTCGATTTAAACAGTTGAAATGTCAGATATAGGGTCAAGTTTAAAAAAATTGACCTCTGCGGTATCTACAAAATTACTCAGCCAATTATTGGTCTAAATATTTGAAATTTTACATAAAGTGTATTCAGACATAGAGCTAGCTTTTTAATTCGTTTTTGGCCGACAATTTGGCTGCTAAGAGGTCAAAGTTCCAAAGATTTGACATTTGCGGTTTCTAGCAAACTGTTCATCCAATTTTGGGTCTGAACATTTTAAATTTTACATAAAGAGTACTCAGGCAGGAAGCAAGCTTTTTAATCAGTTTTTGGACGAAAGTTTCGCTGCCAAGAGATCATGGTTGAAATAGATGATTTTTGCAAACTCTACCAAACTCCTCCGACAATTTTGGGTCTTAACATTTGAAATTTTAGATATAGATTACTTGAACATGGGTAAAATTTTTTAATTTGATTTGAGCCCAAAACAAAATGTTTAAGGGGTTAAAATTGGGGTCAAAGTTTAAAAAATATTCACCTCTGCAGTCTCTGCTAACTTTTCTCTATAGTAGTTAAGGAAGTCTATTATATAGAATGGCATTACCGTACATATGCACACTTTTTAATATATACATATGCATATAAAGTTATGAAAAGCCCGAGGAAAGCCTGGATGAACTGCCACTATATATATATATATATATATATATATATATATATATATATATATGCAGGGTGTCCACACAGTCTGGCTACATTACGTAGTCAGACTTTGTGGAAGCATCTTGTAGATTATGTAGCCAGACTTTGTGGACACCTTGTATATTTTATGATTGACTGGGGTCATTGGATTTACACTTTACGTATCAGCTTTATTGTTTGAACCTGGGGCGTAACCATTTTCTTTCATCTAAGAAATTCGTTATTTTTATATTCGCTAAAATGTCTAATCTTAATCTAATTTTCATGGCAAGTGCTCCTCTGAGCTTCACACTATGGTCACTCCTCGCAAAACTTTCAGGAAAAATACTCGTCTATCTGAAACCATTATCCACAGTTCCTCCACCCACTCTTGATCTGTGCCTAAGCTTAAACGCAGATTCCATGAACAATGCTTCTTTCTTAGAACTGGCCGCCTGTGGAACTCTCTTCCGATTGCTTGTTTTCCAGATGATTACAATTTGGTCGTCTCCAAGTCCAACGTAAACAAATTGTTGATGAACCGTCCCCTTAAGCAATCCAACTGACCAAATTTTCACTACTAACGATCACTATGATATTATACCATTGACTACTGTATACTTATTAACACTTATCCTTGAGTGGCCTCCGGGCCTTAATTTATGTAAAATAATCCTAAATTTTTCATTCCTATGTGCATAATTTTTAAAAAGTTTTCCGTTGTAACATTGTCAGAATCCCATATTATTGCTAATGGATCACTTCTAAAGATGTCGGTCACTGTATTACGAAATATATATGTGCGTGCCTATAATATAAATAACAAACACGGTATCTGATTACGCGTCTGAGTTCATGTACCCACATGAATAAATATGATTAATTATCTTGTTAAACTAAACACCACGTTGATGTATAAAACTAACAGGTAAACACAAAGGATGAAACGCGAAAAATTCTGTGTAGCTTAATTGCTACATATTCTAACTACCTAGATATGATGAGACTTTTTTTCGTCTTTAAAAGATGAAGAACGAAAAGCACAATTTATGGAAGCATCTTACCTTAATTTTCACACGGTTTCGTTTAGTCATAACTAAACCTTGCAGCTAAAAGTATGTAAATATTAAAGCTTAAAACAATTTAGTGTTTTTTTTGTGCTTGACTATCATCGGTGTAAATTATTATATACGCAGTAGACAAATTCAAATTCACTTTCTACGCACACCTCACAGAGAGAGAGAGAGAGAGAGAGAGAGAGAGAGAGAGAGGGAGAGAGAGAGTTACTTCAAAGCAAAAGCTCACTATTTATATTTGATGTATCTAAATGCTGAAAAACTTTCTAATAGTTTTTTTTTCTTCTGATTGTCTCATGCTTACCGGAGTATACTATGATGCAGTAGTTTGAATGTAATGCAAACATACATCCTGTTGCTTAAACACCCAGATAGTTTCTTTATATATAACCCCCCCTAAAAAAAACTACGTTCAATTGTGCGGCATGAATAAAAGTAAAAAGAAATCCCTCAAATTGCCGCAGTTGATTTAAATTTACTGACTTAGCAGTGAAGAAAGATAAAACGATGTCGTCAGTCATTATATGTGCATTAGAAAATTTCGAATAGATATTTATGTTGGCAGAACCCGTGTTGTATAGATTACGGACAAAAACGGAAAATATCGGAGCCGGGCAAAACCAGATGTAAATCAGATTGCTGGCGATGACGTCAACCCTTCATTCCGATGGAATAATCGAGACCATTAAACAGTGTGAGAAAAATACTTTAACTGGATTGGAATGACTAAAAGGCCGAAAAATAAGCATTCAAAATTTCGATTCACAGGTCCAAATAAGCGAACAATTAGATTCCGATCAAGGAATGTGAGGTGATGTAAATATAAATAACTCAAAACGAAGACAGTCAGTCAAAGAGACAGAAGAGAGAGCAGAGTCGATACACTTCTGCCCTCGCCGCCAATCACTACTCCATACTGATCTGAATTCTCGTGCTTGTCATATTATCACTGTAATATAAAACAAAACTTTGTTGATTTAACAAGTTGTTGTTTGATTACATAAGCGTGTATATACTATAGCACTCATTTTGCCAAAGTGCAAAGCATAAAATATAAAGATAGCAATATTACACTCGTTAGTCACTGTTCGTGTTACAAAACGGTACTGTTGTAATTTGCAATCAAATAACGCAAGATCGAATGTTCATGACCATTCCCTACAGAAAGAATCGTGTAACGGGACTCAGCAACTTTTCACCTCTGTTGAACCGAAATCTTTCTTTATCGGCCATTATATTTCTTGCACTGACGAAATATCGATAAATAGCTTTTAAGCAATAACGATGAACTTAAGACGTTCACCTGGAAAGGTAATCAAGTACGAAACAGACGAGGAAATGGAAATATGGGAAGAGGATTAGAAAACACTTTCAGAATGAGAAACAAAAGATTCGTTCTTCTGTCATTACAGATGCAGTCGTGATGCTTTGAAAAGCACAAGAACAACAATAGATAGAATCAGTAGTAGCGAATTGAAATAATCTATTCAGCTTCAACCGCGATGAATTTATTCCGCATTAAACCGACATTTTTTATAAAGATTTGTCAAGTAGAAAATAGACGATGGACAGAGAGAGGACGATATTACAAGATGCCGTTCATAAGTACATTTCTTATCTTTTTATACTATCGGCGCCCTTGACAGTCCTATAATACGACACCTCATTCCAAACAAAGTTTGCCAATGCTTAAGAAATCTATAAGCTGCTTATTGCTTATCATATCTATTTAGTTAAATTGGACATTTTTAAGACTTTCAATCTCATGTTTCTTCGTTGTGAATTTTTTCTTTAGTTTCTTTATCTGCATTTATTTTCCTATTTTTTCGTCTTCTTCTTTTTTTCTCCTTCTTCTTCTTCTTCTTCTTATTATTATTATTATTTCATTCACTTCACAGTGTTGTGACGCTTTAAACCGGTTTCCTTTCCTCAAGAGTGGCCTCTTCCACGAGAATAGTCAAAACGTCAATTACATGGAAAGCAACTGGCGTAGGATGCTTGCTGAACCAAGCAGAACTGACTTCTGGAGTACGGTGATGTATCTGATTCCCAAAGAGTTCAGCTGTTTCATAAGACCACCAGGAATTGAGCCAAGCGCACCTATGATTATAGGCATAATGGAAGTTTTCTTATTCCACAATCTAGCAATTTCCATCTTTTCTTTTAGTTTCTAATAGTTCTCATTCTCCTTGCCTGTTAAGTTGATGTCGTTTGGGCAAGATGCATCAATAATTTGGCATTCATAGGTATTCTTCCTCTATTTCTTCTTCTTCTTCTTCTTCTTCTTCTTCTTCTTCTTCTTCTTATTATTATTATTATTAATAGTATTATTCATATTATTATTAATATTATTATTCATAATAAAATATTATTCATATTATTCATATTATTCATATTATTCATATTATTATTATTATTATTATTATTATTATTATTCACAAAAGGTTTCAAAATGGGCCATCATCAGAGATTGCTCACTGACAGCAACCAGTGGTGTTATTTGGAGTCTAGGTGTCAACAAGTTCCCCCAGATTTACCGTACTCTCGCCTGGCCTCTTTTGACAAGTTTTTGCAAATGAATTCACATCATCACGACAGTCCCTGGCCTTAACTTCTTGCTGGCAATGACCATTACTCATCACTGAAATTTGGGTAGCAATAAGCTCCATAATATTTGCAGTCCTCTTCGCGCTTATCCAGTGGAGATCTGATTAGTATTCTCTCTTCTCGGTATTTTTAGTCTCTTTGATACTTTTTTCCCCGACTTACCAATGTGGCGTCAGTCGGTGACAACACTACATTTTTTTGGTTCCGATTTTTATTTTGTTTTATATTTATTTATTACATACTAAATTTTTACGACATTTACATTAATTTTAAAATTATTATTACTGCTAATGTTACAAAATATTACTACGGTTTCTATTAAGACGAGTATATGCATATATTACATAGAAATACTAATGCTAATTGTTACGTTGTAGTTAAACAAAGATGAACTTTCAGTAAGCCGGCGGTATCAATTTCCGCAACAGCAATATATTAATACGATAGCGTGCGTGTTATTTTGTGTGTCACGCTTACATCCTTCCCCTCTGAGTGACTTGTTTAATTGTTATGACCTTCCATTTCTTTTAATAAATAATTTTACCAAGAATTCTTCATAGGTTTTGGTTTCGGTTTCGATTCAAGCCGATGCACCCAAGTCATGTGAATATATTGTTGTTTTTGAAATCACAGCTTTATAACATGTAAGAATTGACAGAAAATCGACTCTATAAAAATATATAAGAAATCTGCATGAATTAAAATATCATATTTAAGCGTATTTTACGATCGGGCTATGCTAGCTTAGATAAATACTTTTGCAGTTTTAGCAAAGGAGCTACAATAATATCAGGGTGTTTCTACGTACGCCGAACATCGACAGACTGCTGAAATCAATATATTGTATATGAAAGAGTCCGCGGTGGAATATTATTATTATTCATATATGTGGAATGGTGGATCCCGTTAGTATAAGATATAAGCATATACAATGCTTCTAATAAAGAGTGTTAATGTTTTGAGTAATTTGTAAAGAAGTATAGAATTATTGGATAAACAAACATCATTTCCCGTGTTTACCTGGCATCCATTCACGGGCGTTTTAACGTGCAATACCATCGTCGGTGAAAATAAAGAGTTTCAAAAAGCTATTATGAAATAATAAAGTTAGCGAAAAGTTGTACTCTTTTTTTTTAAATACCTTTTCCAATGGCAAGACCTGGTGGTGACATCAAACGTTTAATTCAGTCATTCTTTAATCGTTATTTTTGATATACCTACATTTTGCTTTTTTTATGGCGCATAGCGATATTGAAACTTTCTTCGACATTTCGCATGCAATATAGTGCATCATCATCATCATGTTCACGACGACGACGACGACGACCACCACCATCATCATCATCATCATCATCATCATCATCATCATCAAGTGGTGTCCTGCGTGGTACAGGCATTGACGACTATGGTTCTTCCTCCCCCCTCTCTCTCTCTCACTCTCTCTCTCTGAGCATTCATGAATTCATTGTTGCTCATCATTTTTTATGTTATTCAGCCTGTTGTTGTCGTCTGCTTCTTCTGCCCATGATGTTTCCTGTCAAGCTAATATGTTCTATTCCGCTTTTTCTGTAAACATGACCCATGAATCTCATTCGTTTCTTTCATACTGTTCTCATTAAGGACCTTTCTTATGTTTGCAATTTCTAAAACCTCCTGGTTTGTTTTCTTTTCTGTCTAGGATATACAGTTTATGGTGTGTAGTAAAATAGCTTGAAGGCCAAACGCTTTTTTACGTTAATTGATCATAACAGGTTAGTAAAGACTATTTTTCCAATATGTTGCACATTCTATTCTGAAATACAAAGAAAAAAAATACAGTTTTATAAAAAAAAAAAATATGGGTTCTGTTTTTTTAGCTCACTTTGTACGTTACTGCACTTGGTTAACGATTGATTGCAATA